>NC_087248.1:31894200-32214200 GCF_037042905.1 Lytechinus pictus | reverse complement strand
ATCAAATTACATTTTACAAACGCTGCTTTGATATTTCGTAGAATATGAATTATTTTCATTAAGATAAAGGCTTGTACATGTATTTGGAACAATAATGGTTGAAAGCCCTTCATTTCGCATTGCCACAAGATCCAGATAGCTGGTTATGTATTAGTTTGGCGTATTACTAGTTATGATTTACAAGCTCAGTCCCAACGGGAACTTTTTTCAATTCCAGCTAAACATTGATAATTCATATTAATTTTGATAATGGTAATAATTTATTATGAATATCTAGAGGAGCAATAGAACAAGAACTACCATAGCGCGTACAAAATCGCAATAAATTTCCTTGTAATGTAGCTTTGACTCGGATATATCATATTGCATGCATCCCACGTGCTTTGTTTTCATTTTCAGGATATTTAAGTAGAATTTATACTTTTTTTAAGGAAACAAGAAAAGCTCAAAATTACAATGAGGGCACCCCTTCATTGTACACTATCCGATTTGTAGCCTTCTGCTAAGGAAGATCCTGGATGTAGACGTATTATACGTCCAGATGGTTGGCTCACTTACATGGACAGTGCCTTTCTTATTCAGAGTTCATTTGCTTATTATCCCCAGCATCTATCTAAAACCAGCTTCAAACCCCTATATGGGGCATCTTCATCTTTGTGTTTTCATCATTGATATCTACAGTGTCTTCTAGTACAAACCTTGTACATGAACATGGTGGCTCAGTAGTAGAGCGTCTACCTCATAAACGGGAGGTCGTGGGTTCGATCCCTGGTCGTACCAAAGACTTAGAAATGGGACAGACAAAACAAACCAAACCAATTAATTATGTCATTCGAAACAATAGCATCGATCGGTCTGTGATCGGCTTCATTGATGTGACACATAAAGAGGGACCATACATAATTTATTGTGTAAAATAACATCAAATTCACTGTAAATGTTTTATCATGAACTACGCACAAAACAGACTTTAGCCAACAAGCATGCATACCCCTCATACCGGTTATAAACTTTTTTTACTCGATACGCATACAGATTTTACACATTGTCTCCTATACTGGTCGTTACTGAAATAATCTAAACAAGCCAGGGCGTAGGCTGTGGGTGCATTGAATTCAGGTGCAATTCCGATTTTTTTCCTAACTTTAGTTCCACCTCCCCAAGATGTGCACCTCATACCACTTTAGTTCCACCTCCCCATGCTCAAGCCAGCCACACCCTTGATAGATAAATAGGATAACCGTTGGTTCTACCAAATGTTAATAATGTCGTTGTTTTGTAAATGTCCGTATTTACGAGAGCGCACCCAGCGCTTCATCCTTTCAGATAAAATGTTCAAGAACAATGCAAGCAAAGTAAATAAAAAACATGATTATTCCTTCGAGAGTGAAATGTTTTGCTCAATGACGTGATTAAAAACAGATGATCAAAAAAAAGGCGAAAACAAAAATTCTCCTTTATAATCAATCTCACTGGATGTATATTTTGTGAAATTTTGATAACGAAATCAGCTTTTTATTTTCTTTAAGGGCCAACTGCACCCCCGTCCTTTCATGAGGTTTCTTCGGCTATTGTTAGGCTACATGGGTTTAGATTCTCTCCACTGGTCATTGAATTCATGAAATAAATACGTATAATTTCATTCAAAGAGATTCCTAAATGACAGTGGAATAGACGTTTCTAGATACATTAACCTACATGTGATTCTTCTTGTTTGTCCCGTCTCTCCGTTTGAAGATCGATCGGGGAAAGTTGATTCAGCGGTAAGAGCTAACGATCAGTAAAAATCAACGACCCAGAAAGGGGTCATCCGTTTATTCTAAGATCGGTCTACTTCAGATAATAGTTGGTCTAATTTCCACCTTATCTATATTATTTTTACCTTGTCAAGTGAAAATTTGGTTCATAAACAGTTCATTCACTCATAGAGACTTAATGCTGTTAGACCAAGCTTGGTCAAGTAGCTGGTTGTAGATGTTTAGACCACGGTTTAGACCATGTTGGATGAGACTAAACGATTCGGGTGTAAACGAATCGGTAATAAACCCGGTTATACCCCTACCAAATTATTCAACTGGAAATATGTAGTTTGATTACGAGTAAGGCAAAAAAAGGGAAAGAGAATAACAGAACATAAACTCCACACATAATTCAACAGGTTAATAAATTTGCATTTCGTATTCGTGGATATCGAACTATTTTCCAGTGGTACCAATTTAATTCACAGAGCAATGGAATATATAGTACAGATAATTTCCCAAAAAATATTGAATTTTGACGATGGCGAATGAAAATATATTTTCTTTAAAAAATAGATCGTGTCTACCACAGTTTAAAGATATGTAATATCTGAGGGAGGGTTCCGAGGTGATATGATGGAGTTTTTAGGAAATATAATTGCTAATGGCTTCAATTAATTTAGGTTTTATCAACTATTTATGTTTGTGTATTTGGAAAATCTCTGTTTTATGCTCTGTTTGAATATTTGACACTCGAAAAGAGAAGGAGTGTGTTCATTTTTTTTAAAGTAGAGTTTACACTTAATGTATATATATCATTACCATCAATATTATATCTAATTATTTATTGGAAGATAGTGTGATGTGGAGTTTCAATGTAACACACAATAATTATGATACATTTGATTTTTTCAAGATTAGCAAAAATCATACATTATGTTAGTACGTCCAAAAAGAAAGAACAGAAAATGTACAGTGTTAAGTTCATAAGTTGTCAATGTATCTGCTAATTTGTAAGGAGATGATAATCATTTGCTATATGTATTTCATTTTGTTTATGTCAAGAATTTAAGTTATGATCAAATAAAAGCCAGTAAATAAAAAAGGTAGTCATGATTTTTAAGAAGTAATATTCTACTTTCGAAGGGAATAGAATTTTATTAATTTTATTATCTTTTGTGTCACTATCTTTATAATTCCAGCTATTATTATTATTATTATTATTATTATCTTCAATGGAAAATGACGATAAACGTGTTCAGACAAAGGCTTTGTGAAAT
The DNA here is from genome assembly GCF_037042905.1 of Lytechinus pictus. NCBI lineage: Eukaryota > Metazoa > Echinodermata > Echinoidea > Temnopleuroida > Toxopneustidae > Lytechinus > Lytechinus pictus. The sequence goes on along the minus strand of NC_087248.1, from coordinate 32,211,181 downwards.
GTTGCATAATCATTGCAGAAGTCAGAGTAGCCTTCAATAAAAAAATGCAGAAAACAATGAATGTAAAAGTTACTATGGTTTCCTAACAATATCCCTTCTACGTAATCACCCATATTCATATTGGCCATGTCAATAATACAGCTTTATGTACGAAATTAGCTTTTATTCAGTGATGGTTCTAGCGTTAATAATGCTCACAATTTCCAGTAGCAAATGTTAATCCCAATAGCCACGGTTGAATCATGTAATAATATCTAAAGCAATGACTTATACATTGACATGAGTTTCGTGACATTTCAATATCATACGAACTTTATCTTTTTTTTCTGGTACATCTCCCTGCTTAGGTTTTCATAATTGCTAAATTAATAACGCATGCGTGATTTTGCAGTTATTAACAAAACCAAATAAAACGGACAATAATCAAAGAGTAAAAAGTCAGTTGATTTAATTCTAACATTACAAACGGTGGGCAACGGTGGGGGTGAATATATTGTTCTGTGCACTGCATCAATGTATACCTATTTAACTATTTCACTTAACAAAATGCAAAGGCGCCTCGATGATGAACTCGGTCCCCCAGCGAAAAATGTCTGCATACGGCCATGTTTAAGATAGTGCCCTTTCCAAAAGAAAGATGCCCTTTTTTCCCAAAGCCCCCTGCCGCCCCTGACAATACTTTTGTTAGTATTTGAAATAAAAACAATTGGTATTTATTGTAAATGCAATACTTGAACTACGAAGGTTATTCCCCTGACTCAATAATAATTAAGTTTGTAGTTTGTACAATAATATTTTCATGATTAATCGTATCAAAAGCCTTGGAAAAGTTTAGGAAAATCACAAAAGTATTATATTTATTGTGAAAGAAATGGATGAAGAGAACAATGGTAGGCGTAGCTTAAATCAAGGTTCCCCAGAGCTATCTGCCCTTTGGAAAAATTGGTAATGCCGAAAAAATGTCTCTGCCGGGTTGTCATTGTTCAAAACCCACCTACACCCGACAAAGGAAATTATAATTGGTATAGTGTCGAAAATCTGTCTATCTGACGGTCAATCGGATCGGGGTCGCCCTAGCCACTTACCCGTCTCTGTGGTCTAGTGGTTAAGGCACCGGCGTTCAAAGCTGGGGGCCCGGGTTCGATTCCCGGCAGATACATTTTTTCGGCATTACACATTTTTCCAAAGGGCAGATAGCTCTGGGGAACTTGATTTAAGCTACGCCTACCATTGTTCTCTTCATCGATTTCTTTCACAAAATATTTAAATAAAAGAGTTGCCAAAGCTGTTGTACATGTATAGTTTCACACATTTATATATATATATATACCTGAATAGTCATCTTAAATGGCCATTGCTTTCCAGCGGTTGATTGCAAATTTCATGCAACTACATGTCCCTGGTCACAGTACTCATAGAATCGTGTCTTTTTTTCTTTTCTTACACTGGTGCTCATGATCAGCCTGTTAATATTAACACTATGGGGTTAAACTGCGCTTCTAACCAGGGAAGGATCAAGGATTTTCCAAGGAGGAGTATTTTGTGTTAAGAAAACAGATTTAAAAAGCAACAAAAAAGTGAAGGTGTTTTATCTAACGACAAATTTTCAACTTGCGTATTACACATTTTTCACTAAAAATGTTTTTATGGTTCTCAAGGATGTGGGGGAGGGTAAGGGCTAGATATGCCCTTATCTGAATCCTCCACTTCAAACATACACCTTATTAGTATTATACAGTGCTTATTAATAGTAAATTCAGAAATGCAGATTTTTATGATGTGTCAAGGAAAAGAGAACTTTTTATATACGTTTCTCATAGTTTTCAGTCAATAAAAATAAAAAGATACATGGTAACTTTTATAGCAACTTTGTTTTTCAACTTAACAGTTTAACCCTAGGTTTGTGTGTCAGTTGGATAGGAGGATAAAGTTATGTAAACAAAAGTTCATTTCAGACAACACCAGTATTTTTCTTTACTTTTTTTTATTTAAAGGTGGTTACATTTCATGCTACATTTTATACATTTCCTTACACTTTTCTCCGGCATCAGGAATAACAAAAGAAAAACAAATCAATCCTTGGCCATTTCATACGAATCACTGCTGCAAAAAACAGATATCATTGAGATAGTCTGTGTAGGAGAGGAGGGGCACTGGCAAAGGAAACCAGTGAAACGGTTGATTTACTTAGCTAATATTCATGTGTTCTTCATGATTAACGTTTAGTTTTACCATAATAACTATTTCCAATTTTTTCAAAAATCATTTTACGAACTTTTTAAAAGTAAGTGGTGCTCACTGAAGCGGAAACGATGCGTCGACGTTCATTTCGTCATTCATTTAAAAAGGTTATGTTAAAAATATGTTAAAAAAGATATTACAACATTATTCAATTTTATAGGATTTTTTTTTTTAAGTGTGACCTTTTTTGATACGCATAATATTTTATATCATCGCTTTTTCGATCGGCATTAGTCAATAGTCATGTTAGTACTGCAGAAAAGATCTTCCCTAGAATTGTGTTTCATGCCAAGATTAAAAGATGATTTCACCAACAGTATTGGTGTAATTAAGAAAAAAAGTTTACCTTCGTGCTATCAGCTGTTGACCTATTCTAGTGAATATCGATCAATGTCAGTGTTAGAATAGATTCGCATGTTTACACATTGCAGTACTATCTGTGCTTATTTATTCGATCGTCATGATCGTGGGTCAAAAGATTGATAGTGATTTGAATCGAGTTATATAGGTACAGTGTCATCGAAAAACTTACTTTAGGACGGCGATGCAACGAATATCTATTTCATCGTAAAGAAATTGAGAGATGACAAAAGTATATTTAAAGTCGGGCTTTATTATACCTTGTGAGAAAATTGACGCCTCATAAATCCCGAATTAAATGGAAATATATACCATAAACACATAATTAGTATATATGACCTGAAAGAGTATATTCCCCCAAATAATTCGATACCATTTTTACGTGGTATGCGTTAGCGCTTGGATGATCCCGAGGTATTCTTTGCGGTGATGTAAATTTTGATTTGCGCCAAAGTAAGGGGTGACCTCAATGAATGAATCCAGATGTCAATAATGTCATAATCCTACAAGGGTTGCAGTCAAATCCATTTCAACACACCTTTTTCAATAATTAACATTATAATTGTTTTAATAGATACTTTTAAGTATCATTCTCAAGTTAATATCATTGAAAAGGATTTTGCAAATATGTTTACTAACTCACTTACAATTACAATTACACTCGCAATTGATAAATGGACAAACATTAATAAGCACACTCAAAATACAGCTTTTTCCCCTCAATATAGATATTCCCTTTGTGTTCAGTTCGTTGACAGAGTTTGCGTCATCATTACACTTTAAAATAAATATGGGAGGGGGCTCGGGCCAGGATAGAAGTGCTCATACACATACGGTTACGCGCTCTCCTCACTTTCGATAGTTTTACAAAAATGCACCTTCCCAAAGATCCAAAATAATTGACTGAACATGAAGGCAGATTCTTTAAATAGATTTGCGTTTGTTAATCGGTGATCAAAGGAAAATCTTGAAAATTGGAGCACATGTCATGAGGCGGGTTTTTTCAGTGATTTTCGAAGACAAGTCGCTCAGCCAGTTGGAAGGATTTCGGTAGCTTATAACAGCAGATAATGGATACTAAGAAAGTTAATTGGTTTTTGAAAGGCTCCCGCAGAATGAATGACTACAGTTTGCCCATCGTCATGAGTTACCAATTGAATCACAATCATCTCGAAGTAGATGCATGTTAAAATGAGGATAGTCTAATTGCCCTCTTTCCCCAGTAAACCAATCAACCATTTTACACTGAGTGCACCACTATCTTCTCTCTCCATCCCTTTCCACTCTTCTCTCCCCCTCCCTCCTCTCTCTCACACCCACACACTCTCTCTCTCTCTCTCACTCTCTCTCTCTCTCTCTCTCTCTCTCTATCTCTCGCTCTTTTCTGCCCTTTCGCTATATTTGTTTATATTATGATGAGAAATTGGGCATTCGACATAACAAGTATTTTAGTTCACCAAAATTTCATGAGTCATTTCGTAACATTAATTTAAGAGATCATATTGCTAGGGTTCGGCTAAATTGTTAGGTGCCACGTAAACATGGCAGAGATAAAAATGGTAGAGATAAAATGGCAGAGGGGAAATGGTAAAGGTAAAAATGGCAGAGGTTATAATAGCAGAGATTAAAACAGCAGAGATAAAATGGCAACGGTAAAAATGGCAGAGGTATTTGGCATAGGTAATAATTTTAGAGGTAAAAATAGCAGAGATAAGATGGCAGCGCTAAAAATGACAGAGGGGAAATGGCAGAGGTAAAAATTACCCTTTTCTGTCCTTAATTCAAGTTTGTTTCATTATATACACATCCACTTTTAATTTTACTTGGTGTTATAAACCAGAACGCGAGTTAATTATTGAGAATGAGCTCATCATGAACAGAGATGAATAAATTAAATGAATTAAAAGCTATAGGAAATACCATTCTATTGGGCAATAAAAACCAAAGCAATTTTGATCTAGATTATTTAAAACCAAATGAACCTAAATGCCTAACTACCCATTTGCCACCATGAAGAAGGAAGAATGAAATATTCAGCTATATCGGATTTACGGAATATGAAAAGTGCAAACGAAAGAGCAAAAAGCTAAATGAAACTTGAGCTCGGCCAACCACGGAAACTCGATATATTTTACGCCATAAAGCGATGGAAGTGGTTCTCTTGATATCTGGAATCTCTTTCAAAATCATTCTCATATTAAGGTGATGATGGAAGGTACGTGAAACGAGAGAGAACGGAAGTTATAATAAACTATATCGTCCATTACGTTGAATTGCTAGTTTCTACGTTATTATGTACGAGCGCTCACGGTCATTTCTTGTTTATTTCTGGCTGTTGAGATCACGGGTAAATCAAGAATAAAATTGGAGGAGGGTGTGAAAATTCGAAGAAAAAAAATGTAAATGAAGTTCTAAGTTTATAAAGAACAATTTCTCATCAAACTCATATCTCAATCATTTTTAGGAGTTTAATGTGAATTGATAATTGGAACCAATCCGTTTAGTCTACATTAAATCCCAAGGATTGAAATGAATCCAGAACTGTATGTTACAAGTCGAATTCTGGATTTAACTTAATTTCTAAAGATTCATGTTTAAATCTAAAATTATTTACATTCAAATCTTTAAAGTTTAATCTTAAACCCAATGTTCGGCTGGTCACTAACCTCACCCGATGTTGTTGTTTTTTTCTTCTCAAATCTATGAAATTTGAGAGTGAAAGCGTAATGTTCATTTCCCTTGCTATAATTAATAAAATGAAAATAGTCATCAAGTGATTGTGGTTATTAAAGTCGATACGATACACTCTGTAATGATACATCCTGCTAAATAGTCTAACTGTTTACGGTATGACCTTGGCTTGGCCACTTAACATGGAATTATTTTGCCGCCTTTTTTTTTCTTCCCTATAATTGCAGTTTACTGTTACTTCCTTATCACTCTTACCGACACTTTCACACAGGGAGTTTCTTGTTAAGATAATTTCAGTAAAAAGACATAACTGTCACTGATTAATGATTAAGAAGTATAAAATATATATATAATGTTATTCCGATCTATTTAAACACAAGTTACTGCATGACATGAATTACGAGTCATTCTGTAGCCCAACAGAGTATAACGTAACCTGGGTGTGTGCGCGTAGAGTATGAGGGTGCCCCCTGCACCCGCTGGTGTATGCGTATGTTTAGAACATAAGACATATAAAATAACACCTTTTTCCTGAAACAATCATATCTCAAAGAATATCTTCCCATCTGTATCTTAGATAACCGAAACAGCTATACAGCCAAACCATGCAAGCGTACCACCACGTCCTTTACCCCTTCAATCACATTCCAGCTGGAGATGAACTTGAATCAAACCTACTCTGAACAGAATGTAACATCCACTGGGACTTAAATATCCTCATTTAAAAAAGATATATTTCGAATCGGAAAAATTCCCCTCTCCCATCCCCTGAAATTCCTAAATAAGGCATTCATATCACATGAAATCAAACAAACATGTAAATGAACTGTTTAGCATTTCTTTCAGTCCCAATCGTGGTAATCACCCGTCCTCTTTATGATAAAGGCTGGATATACTATGTGTTAGGGTGCATATCACTCATCTCTCCTCCAGTCAAACAGAAACTAAACATACCATGAAATGTCATCACATTGCCTATCTCACCTCTCTTCTATATTCTCGACACCCATCGATCGGGGTATGATGTGACGCCCCGAGTCATGTTTACATGACCAAGACATGTATGCAACTCTTCATCTCTCTCTACTAGATGACATGCTACTATGCAGGGTGGTGACACAGAGGGGGGCAGGGGTTGTCACTCCTCATAGTAAAATATTTTTTTAAAGAGGGAAAGAGTGAGAAAAGGGGTTAGCGCGAAGAAAAGTATAGGATTTAGGATTTAGGATTTAGATTTTATTTCCGTTCAACAATTTTTTTCAAAATATAATCAAAGTAACAATACATATTCAATATAATCGATAATACAGACAAATCAATGAAATTTCGTAACAAATGTTGAATATAAATTAAACAAAACAACAATTTGTTGCAGTAATTTTATCAATGAAAAGAAACAAGAAATGAACGGAGGGACTTGCCAAGAAAAGCAAAAGCTTGTAGAGAAGGCAAGCCCCTAAACTTAGTTTCAATACTAATTATAAACAAACTACATATACAACTCTATACAAAAATCGAGACGGACACATAAGACAAACTTAAAACAAGTAATCCACAAATATCAAAATAAAACGAATAAGCGACAACAAAAATAAGAGAAGGTAATTCAAATAATAATAATTACAGTGGTAACACACAAAAAAGTACTTACAAAATCATAATAGGGAGGGAAAAGTGGCAAAGGAAAGAAAGAGGGAGATAAGGGAGGTGCAAATAAAAAGTGCAAATGAAAAGAGGAACATGGCAGGTGCACAGGTCGTAATGTATTGTATCATGTTGTAGTGTTGTTGTTGTTGTTTTATAAGTAAAGTTTGACAAATTTATTGGTAGTTAAAGGTTAAGTTATTATGTAGTTTTAGTTTAGGTTATGTGTTAGCTTGACTTGTTGGTGTGGAGTATTGACAAATGAGCATCTTTTTAAGTTTGCGTTTAAAAATATTAAGGTTTGTAGATTCTTTAAAGTCGTTGGGCAGGGAATTCCAATACACAGGTCCAAAAAAGATAAAAAGAGTTTTTCGCTAATATAGTACGGGTAGGGGTAGGTGATAACAATTACGTTGTCTCGTTGGGTAATCGTGTATAGAGGAGTTTTTACAGAACATATTTGAAAAAAAATGTTGGGAGATCATCTTTGTTTAGTTTATACATAAATTGGGCGAGTTGGAAAAGATATAAATCAATCACTTTAAGAATATTATTTTGGAGGAATAGTATATCTGTGTGTGATCTGAATTGGGTTTGAAAAATTATTCTAAGAGCCTTCTTCTGCAGCAACAGTATTCTTTGTAATTGTGTTTGGATCGCACAACCCCATGCCAAAATGCCATAATTAATGTATGGTAATATTAATGTATGATACAGTGTAAGTAAAGTGTGAGATGGGAGAAAATATTTGAGTTTGTTGATAATTCCGATGTTTCTTGAAATTGTTTTGCATATGTTATTGATGTGTGGTTTCCATGATAGCTTATTATCAATAGTAACCCCCAAAAATCTGGTCTCTGAAACATTTTCAAGAACAGTATTATCAAAAATTATGTTATCAGGTATTGTATTTATTATGTTACTAAAAAACACAAAATTCGTCTTTTGTAAGTTTTAAGTGATAGTTTAATCCAGTTAGTGACAGGTATAAGTTCTGAGTTTACAATTCTTACAAGTTGGTTTACGTTATCATGAGAAAATAAAATGTTCGAATCGTCAGCAAACAATACAAATGTTAGTAAATTTGAACTTTTTTTAATGTCATTAATATATGTAATAAAAAGAAGAGGACCAAGTAAACTACCCTGTGGTACTCCACATGTAGTAGGAAGAGTAGAAGAAACAATGTTGTTGACTGACACAAATTGAGACCTGTCTGTTAGGTAGCTCTTGAACCACTCCAAGGCCTACCATAAAAAGACAGTTTACGAAGAAGTATTTCGTGGTTAATGGTATCGAAGGCCTTGGAGAAGTCCAGGAAAATACCAACAGTATGACAACCTTTATCTATGGAAGAGGTAATTTTATTAATAAAAGTCAAAATTGCATGCGAGGTGCTATGATAAAAAGGGGTGTCCAGCACGTGTAATTCTAAACTAATCCTACAAATCATTGAGAAAAATATGATACCCTATGGAGTAGCAGGCTCTGATTGCGGAGGTACCTGTTACAAACGCATCCTTTGTCTAGCCCGTATTCTCTCTGTTTCCGGTCCTATATACCTTTTTATTGTGGGAAAGTCGTTTTATTTATATTTATTTGTAAAACATATTTTTTTCTTCATAATGATGAACCCGTGCATTTCTTAAAAAAACATGGGACTTATTTTCGTTTTACCTGCCTTTGTCTTTTTATTCGAATCGAGGTAATATAAAAAAAAAAGTTCGAAGAATTATGAAAACTATGTATGAGATACTAGTAATAAATATAATGATTTAATTTGGGGAATAAAAATCCACGATTATGTATGCTACGAATTTGCTTAAAATAATCAGCCCACATACTCGAGTCAGCAAGAGAGACAGAAAGAGAGATGGAGATATACGGTTAGATGCAGATACACTGGAAGTACACTCAGAAGGTGGACTCTGTCTGTATGGTTGTTAACCCCGAGGTTTTCAAAGAACTGTTATACGGAAAAGTATCCATCCCCAATCAAAGAAAAACCAAAAGATAACACTTAGCGTAATCATGGTCAATTCGAAGATCGATGTTGGCCGAGATACATCAACCACAGCAATTAGAATGTAGCTTAATTGCGGTTTCCTCGAGAGTAATATATCCTCGAGTCCTCACGTCTTCTGGTTACGTACACAAAGAAATGCTCATATACATGATACAAGCAATACAAATGTCTTAAAGAAAACCAAAACTATTGCTTAAAACATTCGAACTTGCTGGCTGGTAAGCTATCTGCGTTTAAAATATATTGATCAACAATCGCAATAGATACAATAGGTACAATAGATGAAATATTCACAGACAATGCTCAATAGTGTTATTACTCAGTTAGGTCATTGGTCTGCGGAGCCCCACAGGACTCTGTTGTAGGACCCACTTTGTCCTCCATTATAATCAACAGGACTCCGATATAGTTCTAACGACACCATCTACATTTTTTTGGGGGGGGTCACTAAGATCAAACCAAAGCCAGACAAACACTGAAATGTGTACAATTGGTACGATCCTATACGTGTCCTTTATTTCTGTAAGCATCAGTATCATATAAGATTCCAAGAAATATGCTTTGTAATCAAATAATACTTCACACTTCCCAATGATATACTCATTCCCATAATACTTACTTTTAAAATGTTAGTTTTTAAATATAACAAATTCAGTCACATATCATGTTTATATTAATTGCTAATGCACACATTACTCAGAACATCTTCATGGCCAATGATGAACATCAATATTGGAGTATAAGATTAACATAACACACACTAGTTTGCTTACAAACTGTGTTTGGATATCACTCGTCAAATCTGCTTCAAAATGCTCTATGACATCGAAAGAAATATGAATGATTTTCCGGAATAAAATGAACTGCATCTAGATCATACCTTGATTGAGATCTTACAAAGTAAGTTATTACTGACGCATGGACATACGCAGCGGGGCGGGGACGGGGCAGTTACCAGGGGGTAACTGCCCCGTCCCCCCCCCCCCCCCGAAATCTTGAAAACTTACAATTTTACTGAAAATTTTCCCCAAAAAATCAGCAAAAGTATGCATGAAATCCTTTAATTTCACTAAAGAAAATGCAAAAGCGCCTCAATGACAACCTCGGTTGCTTCAATCCCTCTCTTTCATTTTTTTCCAAAAGGTTTACGCTTCCTGCCCCACCCCTATAAAAAAGTTCTGCGTACGGACATGTACTGACGTTTAGCCGAATGAATAGTGGAAAAAAAACGGTAAAACGAGAATCAATAAAATGATAACCATGCTCATGATATGCATGCTACTGTCAATTTCGAAATCCCAGCAAATAAGTTTGCAACAGTGTAATAAAAATATCAAGGTATAACTGATCCTCATCATAACTTCGATGGTTCTCAGGTATTCTTCTTCGTATTTTACTGGTAGTTCTCTGATTCATATATAATTTATATATTAATAAAACAATAATATCTTATTAATCATCCTCATCCTCTCCATATACTCGTTCAAGTGACACAGTTTATAGCAGTAGAAAGAAATAAGGAAAGGGAAAAGGAAAGAAAGAAAGAAAAAAGAACGAAATGAAGGAAAAGGTAAAAGTCAAAACGATAGAGAGCATATGGAAAGGTAAATTGTTCTTACAAACTTTTAAAAGATCATTTTATAGCAGTAGAAAGAAAGAAAGGATAAAGGAAAGAAAGAAAGAAAGAAAGAAAGAAAGAAAGAAAGAAAGAAAGAAAGAAAGAAAGAAAAAAAGAAAGAAAGAAAGAAAGAAAGAAAGAAAGAAAGAAAGAAAGAAAGAAAGAAAGAAAGAAAGAAGAACGAAATGAAGGAAAAGGTAAAAGTCAAAACGATAGAGAGCATATGGAAAAGGTAAATTGTTCTAACAAACTTTTAAAAGATCAAAGAAGGAAGAGGAGGGGGGGTAGATAGAGGAGCAGAGAAAGAAGGCAGAAAGAGATGAAAGAATATAATACTAATACCTGAGCCCAAGTTAAAAATGTTATAAACCCCATTTCTCTTCATATATACGCGGATTATCATTATGAACCCTTTATATAAAAATGGAATAACAAACTTACTGTATGGTATCTCTGAAGCCTCCAATATCAACGATATCATCATCTTAAGCTGTCAAATATTATTTGTTATCTTCAATTCATGCCCAGCTGTATTGGAAATACCGGTTTGGATCCTATATTACTAAACATCTGTATCGTATATGATATTCCTGGCAATAATCTTTCATTATTACCCATGTAGAATGAAGGCCAACTTGATCAGAATTTATGAAGATATTACGATTGAAGGTAAACATTGAACGAGACCAACTAGCACAGTTGATTGGGTGTTAGAGCTCGGATGAGAAAAGGTGCCGACGATAATTTAAAGCATTTTCTTTTTTTCAATAAAATGCATTATGTTTGTCATATTTATTTATTAGTGTGAATAACACGTAATATATAACTTTATTTACTCTCTTTGTTTTCCTGTATTCCCGATTCTATTTTACTTTCTTACAATATTTCAGTAGAATTTGCTATTATCAGGTTTACACCCATATAAACATGGGCATTTTCTTAGTACAAATTAAACAGAGCCATCAAAAGCGTGCTCCAGATCGTTCCATTACGGTTTTACAAATTTGAAAACACCCTCAAATTGCAGCCAAAAGGCTGAATTGAGTACAATTTACAGTTGTATATAGCAGTACAACTGGTTAAAAAACATCAAACATGAAATAAGTAAATATGAAGAGAGTACGTGCATACTAAAAGGAAAAGATAAAGTAAAAAGTAAAATCGGAAAACTGGTGGTGGTGGTGGTGGTGGTGATGGTAGAATGCATTTGTAAGCATTCTGATTTTAAAAAAAAAGAGTAACGAGATTAAAGTAGACAAAAAGCAGGAGGAGTCCGGGGACGAGCAAGCAGTCAAATTCAATGCACAATTCCAGTCATTAAACTCACCTGCAAACCATGCATTACACCAGAACAATGGAATTGATTTGCTCCCTCGTTTTTGCAATCGTGAACAGACGTAAACTTGGTTCGATTGGAGATATGGAAGTAGAGGGGTTGGAAAAGTAGGGAAGATGATGATGATGATGATGATGATGATGACGATAACGATGACGATGATGAATATAAAAGATGAAGAAGAGGGTAAAGGAGTAAATCGCAACCACACCCCACGGATCCGCGCCTGGAGTCTGCACTATGTAAAATAATATTTTTCTTTTTAATCATACTCCTCATTATAATGCAAAATATTTTTTTCAATCAGTCTTCTTAAAGTTAATCGTTTCGCTATTCTTGTCATTTCTTCCTTGTCTGATTAATTTGAAATCAGATATTAACCTTTATTCGATAAGAAGAGACTCAAAGAAACATGATAGGCCAAAACTCGAGGCAATTGATGAGATGCGATATGACAGACATGGCGAGAATTTATGAGATACGCATAAGAGCGAAATTTAATGAAATTTGTGTTCAAGTTCAGAGCATGTGGATTGATCCCTGTGAAGAATGTATTCGGTAGGTAAACAAGAAATTTGTAACAGTGGACAGAAATGTGTCATTTAACCGCTGGGGCATTTTGAATAGCGAATCGGGTTACAAATTAACTTTGACGTTTGATACTCCATGAAACCATAATGTCGTTACCCGCTGTATTGGAAGTGGTATAGCTTGGTAGAATTTACTACCTGTAGCTTCTATGCAATATATGAGTGATGGTTTGAGGAAAAAAACAGAACTATCCAATCGGCAATTCATGTAGGATGAATGTATAGGAAATTTGATTTCCAAGAATGATGGAATAAACTCAATGCCATGGAAAGACTGAGGAAATTATGAAAAAAGAGGATGGAGAGAAAAACCATATACATGAATGTACGCAAGGGAGGGACGTGGGTGGGCCAGGTAAGATATGAGTGTGTGGGTAGTGGTGGCCTAATGTGGCTGATGGAGACATGATGAAGGAAAAAAATTGAAGATCATTATGTAGCAGAAACATTGAAAAGAGAGCGACGTGAAAATTCAGAAGTTCGTTTATTCAAGTTGACTCCATAGTAATGGAAGGTTCTTAGTTTTGCTTTGAATCCCTTTCCGTTGCATGATGAACGAAGCAATTTACGTATTATACTTTAAGATATAAAGGTCAACGAGGCCGGTATATAACTGAAATTGTCCACCTTATACGAGATATACGATAAAGGTTAAATACTAAATATTTGTAATCATGACACACGTACGACGAAACGAAAGATTTTTTTTTTTCTTACTTATACCTGTAAACTACATATATATTTTCTGTAATGATCTAGATCACGCAAGGCCAGAAAACCACTTTGAAATTGATGTTACCTGTACAAAATGAAAGTATAAATAAATAAATGGATAAAAATCTAACGAAGAGGCATATGGTTGGGGTATCATAATTAATGTATATCGACTTAATTTATGTATCTCTCTTTACCTATCATTCGGCTCCAATGCATTACCTAACAAATCAATTTGGCAGATATGATTTATTGATAATCATAAATATTCAAGAGTCATTTTTCTTTCGTTTTCGTAGATGCAATTCATTTGTGTCTTAGCTGCAGTTATAAAAAACACATTTTTTTGTCATATGTTATTTCATTTAGAAAGAAAGACCGTGGTAGAATATCGAACAAGCAAGTATAATCTTAGCAATCAATCGTAGAACATTTTTATATGATTGATTGCATTGATTACTATGTACAATTAATCGTGAAAATCAAGCTTACGATAGCCTTTCAGGGGCCGCGGAAGCGTGGGGGGGGCTGGGGGCTTCAGCCCCACCCCACTTTTTTTTAAACCGTGTACAAAAACGTAAAAACGACCATATGATTGTGATTTTTTGCATGGTCAGCCCCCCCCCCCCCCCCCACTTTGAAAACCGTTCCGTGGCCCCTGCCTTTGTGTTACTAGACCAAGGTAACCAGAAGTTTATACGGGTGACACTATGGGGAAACGTCCCTTTTACTTTTACTGCAGTAATTAGTACTTTAGTGTTGAAAAGAGAGAAAAGGAAAGAAAAAAATGAGGGGAATGAAGAAAGAGAATAAGGAAGAATAGGACAAGCTTAAACGAGAGAGATTTAGATGTAAATAGCATATAGTTGAAAATTTGATTAACGACAAATCTTCAACTTCACCGGCGAGATGTTATCACAAGTAATAACAATACACTGTAAAAATGAAGTGCTAATTTAGCACTTACAGTGCTTGTATAGTGACTGCACTTCGAGTGCTGATTTTCTAGTTCAAATTTGAACTAGTAAATCAGCACTGGTAGTGCAGTCATTATACAAGCACTGGGAGTGCTAAATTAGCACTTAATTTTTTACAGTGTACATGTCCACAATTATCACCAATATAACTAAATTCATTTTCAGCAAAATGTGTTTTTTTTTTACAAATATATAGCTACAAATATGTAGCTCAATTACCGTAAGAGTGAATTAAGATTATAAATAGTTGAAAATAGGGAAAACCCATTTCACACAAACACACAGAGATATATTTCTAATAATTTTGTCGTTCTCAGTTGACAACGCTTCTACTGACATGACTGTATAAATCGATTTGAATTTATAATAATGATAATAATGCTTTTGAATAAATTTTAAGAATTTACCCTCTGCTGCGGCATGGAACTTGTCATATATTATCTTCAATCAGCTAATTAACTGCTATATTATGCTGTAGCCATGAAAACGTAATTAGGGTTAAGTAGTCCGAAGTCAAGGCTTTATATCATTTGATAAAAATAATTTCGTATAGGTTTGTACGTAATGATTAAAAATTCAAAGAACTATTATTGTAAAATAATTATTTTTGCTGGGCAATTGTAATTCATGGAATATCTTTTGCAGATTCATATTTAAATGTAGTTAAATGATTCATATTTGAAATATAAAATTTGCCCTTCTCCAGATCCACCACTGATGTTACAAGCAGTTTTTACGCAATGACATTTTATAAACTTAAACTGTGTCATTTATTATTTTATTTTTATGAGAAGTAATATAGGCCCTACTTTTTTATTTGTAGTCCTATATTTGCTATTTTGGCAAAATCAGTAAGTATATTTATGTAATCAATTTTAGTTATTTATCTCTCTCTACAAAATATCTATTCCATTAAAAAAACAATATTCTTATCAATCAATCAATCAATCGATCAACCAATCAATCAATCAATCAATCTCTCTCTCTCTCCATCTCCCTCTCTATTTTTCTGTCTCTGTTATTTGAACATTGGTTGTGCCAAATACCTACCAGTCGTCGTGCATTAATATCCAAAACTCGCCCATTCTTTGCACTGTATTAGATTCCACACTGACAGTTACCCCTAACGACATGTCGTTAATTACATGACCTTAATGAAACAATTAAATGAATAATTATCGAGAAGCTCAGTACACGAGCGCACTATCCGCATTCCTTGTATAATACATGGTGTCTCCCATTAACTGTCCACGGGATGGCTCAAACCATTATCCTCTCTATCTTCATTGCTACATCATTATAAGATATGAAAAACAAATTGAAATATATATAGTATTGATGTAAATATTGTATTGAAATTGATGTCTGAATCACATTTATTTTTACGGATGAAATTGCTACGAATCGAAAGTCTGAATGCAATATGGACATGGTAATCAAGGATAACACTGATGCCTATTAGTGAAAATGTATGTATATAGGTCTAAAATATGGTTTGATGCCGTTGTCTCTTCTGCGAAAGAGATGCGTGGCCGATCAAATCTATTTCGTTTCTTCCTATGTCATATCACGAAAGAGTATAGTAACTATGGATCAGAGTGTTGTTTATGAATTGCTTCGTGCAAAGAACTAACAACCACGTTGCGGGCAAGCTTCTAGTTCTATTGCTCCTCAAAATATTTTTTTCTCACAAATTGACCTGATGGTACAATTTCATGGATTGAATCCAATAACAATAAACTATCAATATGTTTAATACTGGGAGATCATCAAATATTTATCCCCTTCTTTTGCCTTTTACTAATATTTTCCACCCCCCCCCCCCGCATACATTTCATGGTTTGAATACACACACACTTTTGAAGAAAGTGGTATGGATTTCAAGCCTAATAAAGGGTCTGGTTGGGACTTTTAGAGAAAGCGCACAAGTCCCAACCAGACCCTTAGGCTTAAAATCCACACCGGAACACCGGCTTAAATTATGCTAGGCTTGTCTTAAGACCCACTTGTTGAATAAGGTTCAATCAAGGTTTGTTCATGTAGACTACACTACATCACGTACGGATGTGATACCATCATCCTCCAAGCAGAAAGACCTGTCTACGCCACAGCTCCCTTCCATAATGACGGATTTTGAATGTGCTTTAAAATTCAAACAAATATTGACATAACAGAATCATATGCGGATCATGCATGAAAAAGCAAATGTTTGGATATTGACGGAGTGGTCGACACGCTTTACACGATCAGGTGTGAGAATTTGCATAACTTTATTCTTCCAATAAACTCAAAGTAACGGACTATATGAGGTAGATATATTGTTTAACGGTTCAAAGTTTGGTTTCACAGACTTTTCATTTTCCCTTTTTTTTCTCTAGAACGATAAAAACAAGAAAACGAACATGAAAAATGATGAATTATAAATTTAATTATAAAATTGAGAGGATTTGAATTTGGAAGGACAGTGGTGTATAGGTCATTATGAGTTCAAGGGGACGATCCCGTTTAAAAGACGTAAATAATGATAAATGAAAGAGGCACGTTTTAAAAAATAAAAACACCGTTATGAAAGTAAATATTTCTGTTAAACATAATAGCACAATCTATTGTATTATCATATCTTTATAGTGGAAAACGTATGCACGCAGTGACACATGTTCTCAAATCTTGATTACTTAACACTACAATTCAAGCGTTTCCATTTCCAAGACAAAGGTCATGATAAAGTAGGACTATATCGCCCGAACAAAGTCCTAATGTGATGTAATAACTCTATGAAGCTAAGTGTACTAGGTAGACTGTGTTATCACAATGAACAATGTGAACTCAATACCAACAAGTGTTAAACTAAGAGTGTTAATGTGGGACATATCGCTCAAAATATTGCTCAAATATGATCAAATTTTGAAACATTTCTCAAGGAGATACAAACATTATCATCCTTTTAAACATTTATTGAACAATCTTTAATTCCATCCATTAATTTTGATATTCAAATAAGGTATAGCCCCGTCAATATGTCCGCAAATGTAACATACCTATATCAAACTAAGGCAATATGAACAAAACACATATCATATACTATTATAGGCCTAATTCATACTGTAGATACAAGCATGAACAAACGATAAGAGTGAAAATAAATTTTAATCACCAAGACAGTTGCCCTCCAAAAATACTTTTAAATCTACTTTTTATTACAGATGTACAAAAATGTTCGTTAATTGTCTATCAAATTCTCCCTATTCAATCTTAATGCAAGAACGTATTTGTAATGAGATTCGGTCGCTTCGCCTTCTCTCTTTATTTAGGCTTCTGTATTTGATCTGATGGCAAGTTCTTTGGAAAAGTTCAATTAGATCAACTTAGAATCGCAGCAATGGCACAACTAAATTTTAAATTGCAATTCTCATCAATGATTTCATTTTTAAATCGCCTAGGGTGTCTAAGCTTAACACAAGAATTGAATAACAACATAACTTTAGTATTCTACACCTTGATATGATTACGCCTTGAAGGATTTTTCAATCACATTTTTCCTTATGACTGTTTAATGTGCCGTAACAAGGTCCAGGCTTGGCTCGAATCCAAAAGGAAACTTCTTCTAATTATTGTTTTCTTCTTCTCCTTCTTTTCATCATCTTCTTCTTCTTCTTCTTTTTCTTTTTTTCCTTCTTCTTCTCCCTCTTCTTCTTTTTCTCCTCCTTCTTCTTCATCCTAAATTTCATAATTTTCACCGTCGTCTTTTTCTTCTCCTCCTCCTTTTCTTCTTCCTCTCTCTCTCTCTTTTCTTCTTTTTCTTCTTCTCGTCATCATCATCATCATCTTCTTCTTCTTCTCCTATTTCTTCATCAGTGTCATCATCCTCAATATCATAATTTTCATCGTCTTTTCCTTTCTCCTCCTCTTCTTCTTTTTCTTCATTTTCTTCTTCTTCTTCTTCTTCCTCTTCTTCTTTTTCTTCTTTTTTTTCTTTTTCTTCTTCTTCACCATCATCTTCCTCTTCTCCTCCTCCTTGTTCTTCTTCTTTTCCTTTGTATAATTAAAATGGTCGTCGGAAGTATTTCTCTATCTATACTTATTCCACTTCTCTATGTAACAGGTTCGACATTAATTTAGGCAGCATCAAAAGAAGAGGAAAAGTTAAATTGAAATCAAATTTCTCTTCACAGTCAAAACAGATAGAACACATTTTCAGGTGCAGATTCGGAGTGGATTTTTGCACTCAATTCTGAGTAAACTTATGATGGAAACTTATGAAACTTATTCGAAAATGAGAGAAAAATTCACTGGAATAATTAGTGTAAATAAATTCTCCCTAAAACCCAAGCATTGCCAGTAATATGTAACCCAAAATAAAAGACATATTGGAAAAATGCAAACTCAACTATTCGAGTAATTCGAATCGGTGAAGAAATTAAACGAAGTGCTTTTTTAGCGGATATTAAGGAAATGCCCCTACGAAATTTTATATCGAAATCTGAAGAAAGAAAAATGCATGCACAGATTTCCATTAAAAACCCCAAACTAACAGGAAAATATGACGAGATGATAACATAAAAAGGAAATTACGATCGATATGGCAATATTGATTGAAAGGGCAATGAAAACACACTTCATGCGAACCAAACACGCAAACCGCAATTAGTTTTATTTTGAGAAATATATATATATTCTAAAATAGCAATGAAATATTTTTAAGCATACACACATCACGTAATTTTCACAAGTTTTTAGTGTTTGTGTATGGATGTGGGTGTGTGAGTTAGAAAAGAAAACTGCACCAAGAATGGTTTTGATGCCAAGCAGAATATTGCTGATCAAATAAAAGCAGCAAAGCCAATGAAAATAACGCTTCAAATCAATCGATGAAAGCCTGCATAAAATCAACATGAATGCCATGAATTCTTGTGAGGGATCAAACTTTTATTTGTCTGTTTTACATGTTTTGTAAAAACACATCTTTTCCGTTAATGCCCGCTTGCCAGCATTTGTCTTTCAATTTTCTTTAATAATAAATTTACTTTTATGGCTATATTTTGTTTCATTGTAAATAAGACACTATAAAAATGTGATTATTATTTTTATTTTTATTTTATTTATTTATTTTACTTATTATT
Organism: Lytechinus pictus; assembly: GCF_037042905.1. Lineage (NCBI taxonomy): Eukaryota > Metazoa > Echinodermata > Echinoidea > Temnopleuroida > Toxopneustidae > Lytechinus > Lytechinus pictus. The sequence goes on along the minus strand of NC_087248.1, from coordinate 32,191,864 downwards.
TATCATTATTATTTGTTCGCCATTTGTCAATGTTTTCGCATCCTTTATAATTGTGTTTCATGTATGTTTGTAATGCTGGTGGAAGGCACATTTCCATTAACTTTTACTAGGATTAATATGAACTTATAATAGTTTTTTTTTTAAGAGTGGAATATTTAATCATCACAGTTTGAAGTATGTGTCGTATATAATGGAGTCTATACGTTCATTAAACATATAATATGTGGAAGATGAGATCTCAAAAGATTGGTGAAATCTACATTCGAAATGTCAAAAAATAGATAAAAAGTCAACTCCCCATGAATTGCGTATTTTTTAAATACATTTTAGAATATGAGCTTTGTATATCAGTTTCTGTGTAGGCTTAATGTCATTTCAAGATTGATGTATTTTCTCCTTTATGGACATTCAAAGTGAACAAGTGCTCATCCTTCAATCGTTCCTTCATCATTTACGCGTATCATATATAGGCAATTAAAAAAAATATACCTTTCCCCTCAATCTGGCAAAATTAATATCCTTTTTACTATACCTGAGTACATCTCCTGGCCAGAAAAAAACGTCTTTTTTAAATGCTTCAACAGCAAATATCTTACAGGCATTTCCCGCCACAAACTTTTTGCTTTTAAGGGAATTAAGGAAAGATGAAAATCCATATTTTATCATTCGAAATAGACATGAAATGAAATAGTCCGAAAATTTGCTTTGCCCAATTGATCGTGGGCCCGGCAGCCGCTGTGCAGCGCCAGATCGACGAGGCTTTATCCCTTTAATCGTTGAACGTCAAACAGGTTAGCAGCAACTCCCATCTTTTATCGTCTTTTGGTCTGACGCGGGGTTTGAACTCCCGACCTCCCGGTTGTGTGACGGACGCTCTACCAACTGAGCCAACACACCGGTGAATTATGTCTCCTTCTGTTCGCATTTCTTGTATGTATTTACAGTCTTTTACGATAAATGATTTTGTATGGATTATATTTTAAATTGATATGTTGTGAAAATGAAAGAAAATAAATGTTTATTGAATTGAATTGAATAGACAAATTTGAACGTTTTTGAGATCGCGATAAATCTTGACTGAAAAATTCAAATTTTCATATAGGCAAAATCAGTATTAAAATATTGATATCCAACAATCATTACACTTTTGTAAGATTGGAGTGTTAAGAATTGTTACCGTTTACTAAACCTTTAAACGTACTTTAATGAGAATAATACTGTATCGTTATCATGTTTATCAAACTACAAAAATTTGATTTGGTTTTCAGTGAAAATTTGATGAGAAAAAGGACCGCTGCGGTAAGAGCATGGATAATACTTTTTTTTATCACAAATTACTTATTTAAAAAAATGCAGATGAAGATGACAAACGAAAGTTATGCTTTTAATATACTCACTCGGTTTGTGCATCTAAGGTAGTCTCTCATCCTGACAAACATGAACAATTTAACTGTCACTTTGTGAAACAGCAAATCAAGTTGTATTCCCCCATTTATATAGTATATATCCATTTACTCGTGCTTCGATGTATTCGGCAGCTATCAACACTGTCATGCATTATACATGGAGATCTCTACTCCGTCGCTGCCACTCGCACAACTGAAGCGATTTGATAAAGCGCCAAAGTACTCGATCATTTCAAATGAACTTTGCTCGCATCAATATTCGAACGCGAGAGCACATCGCTATCATCCTAAAAATCTGTACGACTGTGATCATGATGATTGTGTGCTATGAATATACCTATCCATATCATACTATCTAATTTTGAGTGATGGTTTGAAGTGGGGATGGATTTCGAACGAGTCATCTATTTTGGTGATTGTGTTGTTGTTATTACAGTGGTTATGGTTGGTGTTTAATAATCTTGATGAGTTGCGTACAAAGTCCAATTTTGTTTAATGATGTTTGTTGAGACGATCTCAGTGTGTCATGGGGTGATCCTCTAAGGCGAGATAGGGTGACATGAGCGGTGAAAATTTCTTGTCGGTATCCATTTTTTTGGGGGGTGGGGCATTTATTTGATACTTCTCATAATAATTCTTCAAAAGCTAAAGTGGAATGAACTTTTAGCAATATATCGTGAAAAATTGATTCACAGTAAGGATCTCTATTATACAACAAAACGAGGGTGCATTTTATTTCCTCTCTTTAAAAATATGTATATTCCTTTTTCTCGCCGTTTCTCTTCGCATTCACCCACTTTGGCTTAGCATCCATCATTGTCCGTAAAGGTGTTCTATTCTATATTTGTTATTGTATTGGGTATTTTTTAAAATAAAATATAGTTTATACTCTATTAATACCCAGGTGGTGCGCGTTGTGTTGTGGCCAAGAAAGGCTAAATGTTACTTATTGGAAGTATGATAGAACATAAGTTTTTGAATGTATGTTTTTTATTTATTAAAAACGTGTTACAAAGGGCCAGCTTCTGACTAGCTTGATTCAAGCTGCACAATTATTATTAATTCAGTTCCTTTCAATATATCGTCGCACGCACCAAAAACCGTCCTCTCTGCGCACTTCGATGCGAAAGATAGTTTTGCAGAAAAAGCGTTTAAAGAAAAGCTTTTTTTAAACCAGCAATATGTGCACCTAAAAGGAGAGCAAATTATTAACCGGTGTCTTCTTTCGATAGTTCAGGTTCCAAAGTTTCATCCCGTATCTTTACATTTTCTTGAACTCGACGGCCTGAAGGTTTCACTCCAAAACCTTGATCACGAGCTAGACGGCCTGAAGGTTTCAATCCAAAGCCTTGATCACGAGCTCGACGGCCTGAAGATTTTAATCCAAAGCCTTGATCACGAGCTAGACGGCCTGAAGGTTTCAATCCAAAGCCTTGATCACGAGCTCGACGGCCTGAAGGTTTCAATCCAAAGCCTTGATCACGAGCTAGACGGCCTGAAGGTTTCAATCCAGAGCCTTGATCACGAGCTATACGGCCTGAAGGTTTCAATCTAAAGCCTTGATCACGAGCTATACGGCCTGAAGGTTTCAATCCAAAGCCTTGATCACGAGCTCGACGGCCTGAAGGTTTCACTCCAAAGCCTTGATCACGAGCTATACGGCCTGAATGTTTCAATCCAAAGCCTTGATCACGAGCTATACGGCCTGAAGGTTTCAATCCAAAGCCTTGATCACGAGCTAGACGGCCTGAAGGTTTCAATCCAAAGCCTTGATCACGAGCTCGACGGCCTGAAGGTTTCAATCCAAAGCCTTGATCACGAGCTAGACGGCCTGAAGGTTTCAATCCAAAGCCTTGATCACGAGCTATACGGCCTGAAGGTTTCAATCCAAAGCCTTGATCACGAGCTAGACGGCCTGAAGGTTTCAATCCAAAGCCTTGATCACGAGCTCGACGGCCTGAAGGTTTCACTCCAAAGCCTTGATCACGAGCTATACGGCCTGAATGTTTCAATCCAAAGCCTTGATCACGAGCTATACGGCCTGAAGGTTTCAATCCAAAGCCTTGATCACGAGCTAGACGGCCTGAAGGTTTCAATCCAAAGCCTTGATCACGAGCTCGACGGCCTGAAGGTTTCAATCCAAAGCCTTGATCACGAGCTAGACGGCCTGAAGGTTTCAATCCAAAGCCTTGATCACGAGCTATACGGCCTGAAGGTTTCAATCCAAAGCCTTGATCACGAGCTAGACGGCCTGAAGGTTTCAATCCAAAGCCTTGATCACGAGCTAGACGGCCTGAAGGTTTCAATCCAAAGCCTTGATCACGAGCTATACGGCCTGAATGTTTCAATCCAAAGCCTTGATCACGAGCTAGACGGCCTGAAGGTTTCAATCCAAAGCCTTGATCACGAGCTAGACGGCCTGAAGGTTTCAATCCAAATCGTTGGTCGCGAGCTCGGCGGCCTGAAGGTTTCAATACAAAGCCTTGATCACGAGCTAGACGGCCTGAAGGTTTCAATCCAAAGCGTTGATCACGAGCTCGACGGCCTGAAGGTTTTAATACAAAGCCTTAATCACGAGCTAGACGGGCTGAATGTTTCAATCCAAAGCCTTGATCATGAGCTCGACGGCCTGAAGGTTTCAATCCAAAGCGTTGATCACGAGCTCGACGGCCTGAATGTTTTAATTCAAAGCCTTGATCACGAGCTAGATGGCCTGAAGGTTTCAATTCAAAGCCTTGATCACGAGCGAGACGACCTGAAGGTTTCAATCCAATAATGGGGTATACACGACCCACAATTCTGGTTTTTATTCACTTGTCTCTAATTTCTTCATTTTCTCACACGTTTTCTCCTCCTTTACCTATCACATGCCCCATTCGCCGCTATCCCTGACATTTTCGAACTCTCGTCCTTCCCCCTCTTATATCTATCTCTTTTCTACTAATATAATTTTCTTGATTAACTAAAAATCGTCCGTGCCACTCTGTTGTGCTATTCATACAACCGTTATTGGGTTGATGTAGTCCCTTACTTTGGGTCATGAGTCATTTTAGCATAATATGTTCAGTTGGAGGAGCCGTGGTGTAGTGGTTCTGCCTCTCTCCTTGTAAGCAAAGGGTCGTGTGTTCGAGTTCCACCGCGATCTGGCGTCCCTTGGCAAGGCGTTATCCACACTCTGCCACTCTTGACCCAGGTGCTCAATGGATACCCGGTAGGATGTGAAAGTCATTGTAGTTTATCCAGTACTAATCCAAGTTTGTCATAGATTGTGACATAAATATTTCACCCTTCAATCTTCCCTTTTCTATTTTTCTCTCTTTCTTTTTCTTGGTCGTGATTTTTTTTTGGGGGGGGCAAGCGCCCCCCCCCCCCCATCTGTACGCCACTGTGCGCAGCCGTCATAAAGACACGATTTGTAGGACGTTTATATCACAGGCCAAGAACCTTGGGAAGCAGAACAGACGTGAGAGAATTAACATTAAAGATCGTTCGTGAAATAATATATGATAGGTCAATAACATTTACTCTTTCACATTTTCATAAGCAATTAAATTTGAATTGAGTGTTGTTCTTTTCTGTTGAAAGATTCTATCCTCCAGAGTTCGTATCCTATTGTTCAGTCGATCCTTTATGGTCAAAGAATTATTTTATTCTTTGTAAAAGGACATGATATTCAGCTTTAAAGTACAAATAATTTTTACATAATCCATGTTTAGTAATTAACTCAAATCAACTAGAAAACGGACTGCATCCCCGTGTGTCAAACTAACCAGATGTAATGACCATGTATCGGAACTATAATAGGTCCTTTAATAAGTTGTGCAATTAAATTTTTTAGAGGGGTGTGATAAAGTCCGTTAGGACTTTGTTATTATTTATTTAGTAGAGTTTATCGGATCGCATTATGGTAGAGGGTGGTAGCCTGGATCTGCCTATATGACACCCATAATAGCTCTATGCTTTCTCTATACAAAAGCACATTTCATACAGAGGTAGATGTGTTGTGGCTCAGTGGATAAGTCTCCTGACTTTAAATAACTGGGTCCGTGGTTCGAATCCCACCATAGAGTTCGCATCCTTTGGTAAGGCAAATATATACATTTGCCACTCTTCAACCAGGTGTGTTCGATAGGGGTAGCCGTGCTAAAGCTGGGGTAATAGCATTCAGCGCTTAGAAACTTGTATATCAAGCGCTATACAAATGTTGCATATTATTATCTTTATTATTATTATCGTCATCATTATTATTATTAAAATTTCCAACCGTGCTCGGAGATGGCGTTGTTTGCCATTACCCGCCAAATCCATGATAGAGTTCGTCCAACCCGGTTTCGTTTGGTTACCAACATCATGAACATGGTGCAATTTCTTTTAAACTTGGCTTGCCTCGCGTTGAAACTGGGTAGGCTGAATTCTCTCTCCTTTTATCTCTCTCTCTTTCTCTGTTAGCCGCCTTCTACACACAATAGACATATAGGCCTATGATATAGGCCTATTTAAAGATCAATGCTCCAGCATCACCATAATTATTATGTTTTGTTCTTAGTTTATATTAAAGTCACACATTAAATTATTTTTGTTCGATTGCATGGAGATTGAAGAGCGCCAACTTAACTCCAACACCAACCAACCATGGAGTGATGATATTTTCTTTTGTATTGATATTAGCCATTTATATTTGCAAGTATTTTATACTTTTCAATGTATTGATATGATTTGCATGATGAAAAAAAAATGAAATACAATCAAAATCTAATCTAATCACAATCACACGTAAATGACCCGAATCTCTAACAATAATGCAAGTCGACATAAATGTATTCAGTCAAGATGCTTTACCCGTATAAGTGTCAGGGTTTTTTAACCAGAAGTTCACCCAAACGATTATTTGTTTTAATAAAAGCACACAATGAAATTTTTAAATGTCACTCTTTTACCACTATACATGCAGCTCTTTCTTAAATATTCCATAAATTTGTAATTTTTTAAGGATTCATGAAATTACTTAATGATGTTTTCCATAGAAACGTATCTGATGATAATTGTATAGGCTTATATTAATGCACTTTCTGAGAAAATGACATTACATTTTTTGTCGAGATAGTTTATTGCTTCCCCTTTTTCATCATGTGAAAAATTATCGCAAGAATTATAGTATCACATAAAACAGCATTTTATCAATTTCAATATTTAATCAGTCACGATAGAAATCTCAAAAGGAAATATTTTTAAAACATTAGAAATACTAAATTGCATTCACATTTACATTCATAAGACACGTAAACAAAGGGAAAAAAATACTTTCGAAATTAAAGTATTTATAGAAACATAATTGTATGATTCTTGAATTAAGCATTATATTGGCACATACAAAAATATATTTTTAAAATCTTTGATAAAGTTCGATTAAGAAAACACCACACATCAAAACACCCCTCAAAACACACCTGATAGCAAAATCAAATACACACTCACTCAAACGTGCATACTTATCACCATGCACTCCAGTCATAATTATTTAGAACCTTCATTATTTCCTGTCATATTGTTGTATCACTTGCACAATCTAAAAATAAATGTTTGTATGTCTCAACTTCAGCCGATTTTGTCTGGCTCAGAACCATCAGTTCCTTATTTGTACAGGTATGTACAACCCCGGTGTACAACTATGTATATTGCATAGTAATCCACCTTTTTGTACCCGAACAAAAGTTTCTTTCATTTCGTTAAATTATACATGTATTGACAGGGACCGTCCATGATATAAAATACAAATAACCTTTCTTATAAAATAAAGTAATCCATTTGGATTTATCACAAAGTTTCTTTAAATGTCCAAATATTCTTACTTCTTATATAAAATTTTCAACATCTCTTTCTATAAAATTGCTTTGCATTCATACATCTGTAATCATATTTTAAAAAAACTATTGAATTCTTATCAAGCTTCCAGTCAAAATTCCTAATCTAATCTAAATATGAATTTCGTAGAAATGACTAGATTTATTCTACTTCTTGATAGATTCTGTATACCATTCAAATTAATTTCTATCAGCTCATTCGTCATCCAGATATCTCAATAAGTAATCGATGTTACCACCATGCAATCATTTTATATCGTATTTCCCTTTTAATTCTACCTCTCCCTTTAAAAAAATATGAATTGGAGGAAATATTCATTATATCTTCAAATACAAACCGTGGAACTGTTAATAGAAAAGAGATATGACTTGATTAATTTCAGAAAATGCTTACATTTTGGATCCGTTTGAATTTTCCAAGCCTTTTTAATATCATTTTTCACTATCTTACATAAAATCTACTTGTAATCAATAAGATTATCTTTTTTAAGGGTTCCGTGCCAAGTGAGTGAATCCCTAGAATTTTAATGTTTTGTACAATGTTATGGATTCATACATGAATTCTGTCCACACGTGACTTCACGAAATCGATACTTGAAAATTTCGTGTTTGTTTAATATTTTGTGGTAGGTTTTCACCAAACCTTCATCGATATAAATTGATTCCTTAATTATTCTGCTTTTATCAAAGCCAAGTTCATGTCAGATAGACATGGTGGAAATCAAGTGTACACAGTAATAAAGATGCTTTCGATAGATACTAGAAAACGAGCCAATAAAATTTGACTATGAAAGCATGGATGTCGATCACGGGGGGGGTGGTGATATATTCCCAATACTTTAGGTTGGAGATAGCCTGTGTTATCATTCCCCAATATTTTTTTGTCGAGCATCATACTATTTTATGATCAATCATATGACAAGTATGATTGATGATAAGGATGGAGTTCATGATGATCATAATCATGATGGTAATGTTGATTTTTGTATTTACAACAAGATGACCATTATAATTTCATTATGTTTAAGTTTATTTTAAGATTGCTAGAAACAGAAAAGTGGAGAAATAAAAAAAATAGAGGATGAAATACAATAACATGTTCATGTTTATGACTCTATACAAGACATTCTTTTGTTCTCTCAAAATTTACTCCTCTCCGTAACTAAGCACATGTGATGTGCATCGTTTATTTTACACCTTGAACACCTTTTGAACAAATTCTGAACACCTTTTGAACACCTTGAATATCATTTCATTTTTGTAAGTATTCTTGATCCAGTTTTATAATGCAAAATATATAAGTGAAGAACACATAAATGAAATGAGAATTAAACATTTTGAAAAGTGTATAAAAGAAAAATAACCATGAAAACCGACAAGAGTCCTCAAAAATGGTTAATTTTAGGGTCATTTTTTAAAACTATTTCAGCTCGCTCTTCTTTCCCTCTTTCATTGTTGATCTAGTATGTATATGTACGAAGTTCCTAATTTTGTCATGTTTGTTGTAATAATAAAGCTGACATATACTAAAGCCTTCAGTCATATCAGTCATAAGGACTATCCTACACCCTAGCTTGGAAATAGCTGATACTTGGTTGCCATGGACACCCCCAAAAAAGTGTCATGACCAAAAAAGGAGAAAAGAAAGAATAGGGAAAGAAAAAACGTGGAATATGTTGTATTTTAGTGCCTCGAAACGTAAAAAATAGTAATAATGATATTATTGATAATAATAATAATAATAATATGATAATCGAATTATATAGTGGATTGCCTTAGATAATGGATCTATTATCACATCCAACTTGAAAGCAAAGATAAATAGGTTCCGTTGAAGTAATGCACTCTTGTAGGATGACGATAAAACAGAGCTATAGATTACATACGTTCCTTGTTTTTCAGGTTTGTCAATGTTGAACAACTTGACCGCGTCTAATTTTAGATATTTTAACTTTCTCTTCTACCTCCTTCAATCAACTCATTGCTTTTTTCTGAGATTAAGAAAAGTACTTAGTATAAAATTCTTTAATCAGGAAATTGTCTTTTGTTTATCCCTTCTTCCGGAATTATATTATAGAATAATGAATGTACTTTGATAATGTCTTTAAGTTTTCAGTCTCACCAACCTCCATCCCAATCGATTTGTATGTCATTCAGAATAACGATAGATCTGGATGTGGTTTCATGTTGTAACATAATTGACACGGAAATTGAAACCTTACTGCCTTTATAATGTTTTGCTTAAAAAGGATGATCAAATTTCAGTGGCCTACCGTGGGTCACGGCATAGGGGGGCACCAGCAAAAGTTTTGAGTCACTTAGTGGGCGCGCGAAGCGAGCTCAATGTTCAGGTATATTGACCTAATAGAGAAATTTTAAGGACCGTGCCATAAAAATAATATGTATCTCACTAATCAAACAACTCCAGCGCGAAGCGCGAGCTGAAATTTTTTTAATATTCAGACCTAAAAAAGGGATATGATAAGCAAATTTTTGTAATCATACCAGTCTCGTTAAACAAATAATGCGAGCGCGGAGCGCGAGCTGAAATTTGTGTATGTATAGAGCCCAAACAGGGCAATTTTAAGGACTATTTTTCAGGAACTCATGAAGAGTAGGCCTATGCATATTTCAACTTAGACATAATATCCAAGTCCTTTGGAATCGCATAGGGACGTTATGACATGTGATATGCGCTATACAATAACTGCGTTATTATTATCTAATGCGAGCGCCAAGAACGTGCTGATTTTTTTTGTATAATTATGTATCTAAACATATGAAGCACTTTTTGTAGTGTTGTAATCATTACCATAATACGTATCTCACTAATCAAATATAGCGAGCATGATGCGCGAGCTGAATTTTTTTTATATTTTGACCTGAAGAAAGACATTCTAAGGCTTGTTTGAGACTATACGTATTTCACTAACCAAATGATGCGAGCGCGAGCTGAAAATTTTTGATATTCAGACCAGGAAAGAGAACATTTTAAGGACTGTTTTTAATAATAGGCCTATTCCGCATTTATATAGCGCTTAACACATCGGAACGACGTCTCTAAGCGCTTTACAGATATATTATTCCCGACCTTTCGTTGGAAGAACGCGAACGCTTATTTACGACGCTAGTTGATTTTGGAAGAGACTTTTGGGCCCGTCGTCATGGTCTTAAAACTCTGTCCTGCAATGCAAATTGTGTGACATGAGATTTTTTTTTCGTTTCGCATCTGGAACGGAAACATTCAATTTGCGTTTCGTGTGCAAAATTCTGGTTGCTACTATGGTAACAGCGATACATCCGATTTAGGACGACTTTCCAAATCCACATTTGGTTCCTCCCAGAGCTCGAGAGGCCGCCCGGGGGGGGGGGGGGAGGGGGCCACTTTCATTGAAGAGTGGATACCGGGCGCAACAACGCGTAATAGGGAAAGAGTGGGTAAGTACGTTACGTATAGGCCTATATGTAACGTTATAAAGGTGTCAAAAATGATGATTAAAATACTGAAAACATGGTAAAAAGGGATATATTTCCAATACTTGTAGGGTTTCACAAGCCAAATAATTGTTAAAAGATGCATTTTCATAATCTGGAAAAGACTTGCTTCCCTTGTTTAGGGTACTTTTCGAAACCCCATGGTCGTGCCTGGTATCCACTCATCAATGAACGTGGTCCCCCCGGGATTTGAATCTAACCCCCCATTTCTAAGGAAAGTAAAACATAATACCCTTTACATCGTGTGCTAGAGGCGTATCGTTTGTGTAGGAGTGAACAAAAGAAACCCGCATGCAAACGTATTGCATACGCTGTGTACATATGCGAAATGGGTTCGGTATGAGAGGTGATCTGACCCATGGAATCAATTGCCAGTCATCCACCAATAATCCACATTAAATGCAATATCGATTCGATGGACTGTACGTAATGATCTATATCTAAGCCTTAATCTGGTAAGTTTTTCCTCACTCAATATGTACTCGATTTGTTTGAAAAACCACTTTCTTATCCATGTCATATTCTATTTTAGGTCCTGCATTTCGAATATCTCCAGCCATCAGTCGTAATACATACATGTATGGCGCGCGGGTGTCGCGGGAAAGAATTTTGCACACGAAAAGCAGATCTGTAGGGCGTGTAACCCCCCTGTAACACAAATCTTAGCATTGATTGTAGAGCAGTTTTCTACGTTTGATTGTATTGACTATAATGTACAATCAATCTTAAAAATCAAGTGTATGATTAAGCGTCAACTTTTGTGTTAGGGGACCCTAATATTAGCGTCCGTGAGGATTGCGAAAGGTGGCAATTACCCCGGTCATCGGATCCTTGCATGCCCGCATACAATGTATGTAACTTCTCCTCTCCCTGGGGAGCATTCCAACAAGAGTTCCAAGACTCAATTGCTAGACATACTACATAGGCTTTCGCATCCTACCGGGTACCCATTTAACACCTGGGTGGAGAGTGGCAAATTGTGGATTGACGCCTTGCCAAAGGACGCTAGGCCATAGTGGGATTCGAACACACGACCCTCTGATTACAAGGCGAGAGTCAGAACCGCTACACCACGGCGCTTCCACAACGCTTTTTAGGAATTCATGAATAGCAGACATATCTTACCAATCTGCTAATGCAAACCAAAGCAGGGACTGATTTTTATTTTGTTCAGACCTTAAAAGGGGGTAATCACTTTAAGTAGTCATGAAAAAGAATCATAATTATATCACTACACAAAATAATAAAAGCTCGAAATGCGAGGAAATATATTTGGTGTATATTAACTTTAAAACGGGATGTTTTAGTACCATTTAATCCCCTTGATCAAGATTATTTGTCTCTTTAAACAGACGATGCGAGGACCAGGTGAGGAGTGACGAACACATAGGCCCTAAGCAACTTATGTTTCATAAAGTTATGAAAAAATATATCTTATGTAATATGATGTAATATACATAATATAATGTAACATAATACAATATAATATACAGTAATTTCTTGCTCTTTCCGTATTACGGGGGAAAAGGAGAAAAAGAGGGAGAAAGTAAAAGTTCTTTCTCCCTCTTTTTCTCCTTTTCCCCGTTTTTTTTTTTTGGGGGGGGGCACGTGTCCCCCCCCCCCCCCCCGTAAATACACCACTGTCCAATTCCAAAGTTTGAATTCATTATCAGATAAAATGAAAATGGAATGTCATAAGAAGCACGCTGTGTAAAGATGTAATTTTAATATCATTGAGTATGCATATTCTGCATGATAAAATATCGAAAAGTCTGGTAGCCCTACACATCTAATTTCTTGTTCTTTTGGTTACCTCTCAAGCACGAGAGAAGAAGGGTTTAAAAAAAGTCTTTGCTTTAAGCTTTCTGACATGCAATCACAATGATCACCACATTCTTATAGGAAGTCATACAAGACGTGTTCGAAGAGCCCTTTTCAATGAAATAGGCGACCCCAAACATGCCAAAGGGTTTCAAATTACAAAAAATACAAATGCTATGATATCTGAAATTCGTTCTACCGTAGAATTCAAGCAGAATACATAAGTATTATGTTAGAAAAGGGAAGTTGCAGTAAAGCGCAACATGTTCCAAGTATAAAAATTGTATAATTTGCAATATGAGCCAGACTTTATATATAGTAAGGCTTTGTGTTCTCTGAATCCATTATCATTGCATTCATCTGGTAGCACTATCTTAGGCATGAGGGTGGGTGTCGGCTATGGGGATATATCGAAGTTCTTTTTAACAGCATCGGGTTTGATCAAATTCCATAATTATAATGCCTAGTTTTTATGGAAATAATATTGGGGATATATTTCTTTAACCAATTATCACCTATAGAGACATGTTTAACGGGGGAGCGAAATGACCAATCACTGTGTATTGTCTTTTATTAAGCGTGGCTTGTCTATTATATCTTTTGAAATACCTAGTGGGCTAATATGCAAAGGCTCGGATGGTCCCACAATTTTCTGTCTCTTTTATTTTAAATGGTGTACTTAACGATTGTAGATGAGTGTTTTATATTACTATTTCGATAATCTTTCTTTGAAATGAGCCATGAATATTTTTTTCATCATCATTTTGCTATCTGTAAATAGTTTTATAAAATTAGTCTTGTATTGTGTCCTATATAAAAAACGAGTAACCTGGACTTATTTCCATTTTATACCCATTGTTTTCATATATTGAATAATATACACAAAAAAAGAATATATATATATTAGACTATGGTTTTATTTGTTTAGAGAAACTAAGATGTTTTGAGAGGGTATCTGTTTTAATGTTTGGCAACATTATAGTGAATTGGTGTGTTAAGATTTAAATGGGCCTAAATTACAAGACTACACTGCTGAGAATGTTGCATTATGGGTACTAGTTAACCTGACCAGGGGCCCGTTGCAGAAATAGTTGCAATCAAACGCATCTTTAAAAATCATGCGTAACTTCATTTTCAACCAATCAACAGCGCGCATTTTGGACTTGCGATTGATTTTTTGACTTGCGTTTAAACGCAACTCTTTCTGCAACGGGCCCCAGATAGGAGACTCGAGGTGGGGCTATAAGGCCCCTAGTTCGCATAAGACTTACCTGTGAGTTTAAATGCTGCTTTTGGTTGAAAATATAAAATAATAAGATGTTTGATACCACACAATTTTAAGATAGCGATGAGAAAAGACTTGCACTCCTCAAAGCAACAAAGATGAGGCCGAAAAGAGTGATGGACGTTATTTTTTATAAATCTATAAATCGGATAATTCTTCATTATCATTTTATTAATCAATTCATTTATTATCTATCTATTAATCCATTATCATTATTATTATCATCATTATTATTATTATCATTATTATTATTATCATCATCATCATCACCACCATCATCAACATCATCAGCATCATCATCACCATCATCATCATCATTATCATCACTATTATCATTATTACTGCTAATATTACTTCTACGTTTAAAAGTATTATCAAATACTATTGTTTTTATTTATACTTCCGGGGGTAACAAATATTGAATTTCTTAAGTATATTAATGGAATTTCAGAAGGAATCGATCCCTTAATTATATCAGGGACATTACGTATCAATTTTTTTTTATTTTTTAGAATATGGCAGAAAAATATTATTTTCCTTATACGCAAAAATAAACTAGCCCCTTACGTTACAATCGGTTTTGATTTCTTACTGGTAATAGAAGTGAATAAATCCATGTGTAACATTTCCTAAATTCCCACTTTCCAATATCAATTACATTTCAGCTTGACATACACCACCACAAATCCAGATGCGCAATCAGGAAGTTTTACATTATTATTAATTGACAATATTCCACATTCAATACACCTAACAAGGACAATCATTTATTCCTTATTTTGACAACTTGAAAAATTCATTAAATGCTTTACAATGCTTTATCAAAAAGCATTGGCAAGCACTCATATACCACTGAACTTGACATAAAAACTATTTAACATACACAATTATGTTATATTGAATTATAATTTGACGTTCAAAGCGCACCGAATCTTTTGACATTTGAAATACAAAAAATCTTTTGACATTAAAAAAAAAAAAATTGCCCCTCCTCACTTCAAAAACATGGATGGACGCCCATGTTGTTTTAGGTGCATAACTTTCACTTCACAAGTAGGCCCTACATGAAATTACAATTTCATAATCAGAGAAATATGTAAAATGACATACCTTGAATGGTTAACAGGGAAGTTGCTTCCTGAAATGATGCTTCTCACCAACTTCTCTCTGATTCAAATCAGATCGGTATAAGCTTTCTTGACAGAAATTCACTCTTTTGTCAAATGAAAATGAGGCTATTTGCCGAGTTAACTTTCAAAGCAGAAGTATGACTTAAATTCAAGGTTGTATAGCAAAGATTTCGATGGTTCGAGTTGATGAGAAAACTTCTAAAATGCAGGTCGTCAATCACATCACATCGCTCATATACAAACGATCAGGGGCGGCACGGGGGCGACACAATGGTATTTTGAGGGATGGGGGACCTGAAGATGACGTCACTGTTTTCTCAACTGAATAACAATAGCATTTGAGAATTGAGTACAGGGTTTTACCACATATATCTGTCTTTTTTTTTCTTTTTGGTGGTGGGGGGGGGGGGTTACAGGTCCCCAATTCCCATGCCATCTGTAGCGCTGCCCCTCAAAACACAGTTAGTTTTAATATTCTTAAAGCTTACACGCCTCATTTATTTTAGGGGAATTCCATAATGTTTCATTTTTCATTTGCTACGAAAAATAACTACCGCATGAATAGGCGAGTTGTTTCGTATTACATACACTAGTCTCACATGGTTTAATAAGATTGATTGTATTTGACATCAATATGGGTTAATTTGGAAATCTTTGCCAAATCATTGGTCAACCGTTGCGAAAATCAAATAACATAGCCAGTACTGATGGAAACTGATAAGCAAAGTGTTCATTGTTAAGGACATTGATTTCTTAAATTCTCATTTTTGTATTGATGGAAATTCCTCTTTCAATTCTATTATCACAGCCATTACAAAAGGATAACCACCAGCTCCCCTTCAGATCAATAGAATATTTTAATGAAACTTGACAACGGAGTTGGTGAATACTACGGAAACATGAAGGAATTTCTTTTGAAACTAAATTCCATACGTTAAAAAGCGTAAGCATCTACTTCCTTTATTTTTCTTTCATGCATGCTTCTTAATGTAGGAATAATTATTAACGGTTTTCAATACATATTCTGATGTAAACATTGATGTTTCAATCACCTATTAAATAAACTTCGTTTATAAATTTAAAAGAATGATATCACAGAATGATGAAACAAAATATGAAGGTAAATCTATTCAGTAAGAAAGCAGAAAGTGCAGTGCTCTTTCATAAAAATAAAATAGTTCTATTAAGAGAGTGAATGGCAAATGGTCTGATCACATGATTTACTTTTAACCAATCAAATTGCAAGAATTTTGGTATTTGATCCAAAGATCGAGAGGGTTGGGCAAAGGGGCACGTGTTGCCTTGTTTGAGGACCTTTTCCATATTGCCAATTTTTATAAAATTCTTCGATGGGATAGTGCTTCCGAAAGCATGGGGACTTTTCATTTGTGGGTCGGTAGTTGTCTACCCCAACCTGCTTGTTAACAAAATGTTCCAACTTGGTCACCATTCGTTTATAATTACCAATAACCATACTTGTCTTTCATGTTTCAATAGTCGGAAAAAGAAATGCACAATCTGACGCATTTTATTATTAAAGGGTGTTATCAATGAGGTCTATGAAGGGGGGGGGGGGTACGGACTTGGTGTAAACCTTTTGACGAAACTCTTCAAAAAAATGTACAGTTTATCCATAATTGTGTGGAGGAGATTGCTAATTCTATTTTCTTCCTTAAGAGCCCTATTATTTTGTTGAACTCTCCCATCTGCCCCCACCCTCTCTATCTCTCTCTCTCTCTCCCTCTACCGCATTTCGCTCACTTCATGCATACCACACTTCCATCTTCACGTAATTAGATTTTAGTGTGGCAGGGTTTGGGGGGGGGGGCTTTATAGCCCATTAATAACCCAATTTTGATAGTCTCTGTTTAAAGTTGAGGAGTGTGGACGATTTGATGGCTTCTTCAGGGAGTTTATTCCAGCTATCAATTACTCTTTTGGTAAAGAAATGTTTCCTTATGTCCAGTCTGGAATGAGTTCAAATTCAATTCAAATTCAAATTTATTTATTTCACTTCCATCAAACAAAAACAAATCGTATACCATATATAAACATAAATATTTGTATCCGTTGCAAAAAAGAATAAATAAAAAATTAATAATACATATGCTGTGAAAAAAACACTTAGACAATTTGGGCAACACATTGTAGGTTTTAAATATGTATACTATTTTTCAATAGAAATTAAATTAAGATGGAAATGGAGGGACCCACTAAAAAGCAATGCTTGTACAATGTGGGCCCCTCAAAAATAGATAACACAACAAATAACAAAATAACAAAGTACAAATACAGATATATGTAATCAAATGAGAGAAAAAAAAATAAATGAGAGAGAAATAATACTCACAAAATAAATACGAAGTTATCAAAAAATAAAGTTTGATATAAGACAAAACAACCCGTCCTAAAATATATCCACCCTTCCCCACCCCACCCCCCCCCCCCCAGACAAGTTTTTTTTTTTTAGCTTTTGAGAATGACCTCTGGTACTCTGATACGTTGCTTTCTGGAACATGAAGTCAGGATTGATGTTATCGATCTGTGACATTATACGGTATATCCTATTATTCTTTATTCAGGTCTTGCTTATGTAGTAAGAACAAGAGTTCATGACAGAAGGCAACTGAGATACAAAGCCATAACCTATTGTCAATAGTCATGAGGATTTGTTTATCATTCTACTTGGCAAGGGCGTAGGCTGGGGATGCACGTGCACCCTCCCGCGCAGGCAGAGGGGTTCCGACACTGGCAAGCAAAACGAAATTTGTACCACTTCTTCTACTTTCAACAGCCGATTTTCCAAACTTTAGTTCCACCTCCCCCAAGATGTGCACCCACCATACCACTTTAGTTCCACCTCGCCATGCTCAAACCAGCCTACGCCCATGCTTGGTACAGAATTGCCTCATTAAAATGCTAAATAAAACAATGTACCAACAACTAATTTTTTTATGGAGAACATACCGCATCAGATACCAATTAACTTGGAAAATATGAACAAAGTACCTTTAAAGGGTTTTATGTCATCCTGCATGTGTCTAAATCTCGTCAAGTGTTTATTTTATTGTTTTGTGGGGGGCGGGGGTTTACGTTTTTACGGGGTTTTTTACAATTAGTCTATAAAAAAAATGCAAGGGAGCAAAGAGAGCAAGGATTTTTAAAAATCTAAATCAAAATAATGAAGATAATAAAATGATAATGAGGATGATGTAAATGACGGTGATGATGATGATGGTGATGATGATGGTGATGATAATGGTGATAATGAATGATGGTGATGATGATGATGAATGATGGTGGTGATTAATGATGATGATGAAGGTGATGATGATGATGGTGATGATGAAGGTGATGATGATGATGGTGATGATGATGATGAAGATGATGGTGATGATTATGATGGCGATAATTGTAATGATGATTATGATGATGAATGATGATGATGATTTGGGAATTGCTGATCGTACATGGTACATGGTTTAATAAGATTGATTGTATTTGACATCAATATAGGTTAATTTGGAAATCTTTGCCAAATCACTGGTCAACCGTTGCGAAAATCAAATAACATAGCCAGTACTGATGGAAACTGATAAGCAAAGTGTTCATTGTTAAGGACATTGATTTCTTATATTCTCATTTTTGTATTGATGGAAATTCCTCTTTCAATTCTATTATCACAGCCATTACAAAAGGATAACCACCAGCTCCCCTTCAGATCAATAGAATATTTTGATGAAATTTGACAACGGAGTTGGTGAATACTACGGAAACATGAAGGAATTTCTTTTGAAACTAAATTCCATACGTTAAAAAGCGTAGGTATCTACTTCTTTTATTTTTCTTTCATGCATGCTTCTTAATGTAGGAATAATTATTAACGGTTTTCAATACATATTTTGATGTAAACATTGATGTTTCAATCACCTATTAAATAAACTTCGTTTATAAATTTAAAAGAATGATATCACAGAATGATGAAACAAAATATGAAGGTAAATCTATTCAGTAAGAAAGCAGAAAGTGCAGTGCTCTTTCATAAAAATAAAATAGTTCTATTAAGAGAGTGAATGGCAAATGGTCTGATCACATGATTTACTTTTAACCAATCAAATTGCAAGAATTTTGGTATTTGATCCAAAGATCGAGAGGGTTGGGCAAAGGGGCACGTGTTGCCTTGCTTGAGGACCTTTTCCTTATTGCCAATTTTTATAAAATTCTTCGATGGGATAGTGCTTCCGAAAGCATGGGGACTTTTCATTTGTGGGTCGGTAGTTGTCTACCCCAACCTGCTTGTTAACAAAATGTTCCAACTTGGTCACCATTCGTTTATAATTACCAATAACCATCCTTGTCTTTCATGTTTCAATAGTCGGAAAAAGAAATGCACAATCTGATGCATTTTATTATTAAAGGGTGTTATCAATGAGGTCTATGAAGGGGGGGGGGGTACGGACTTGGTGTAAACCTTTTGACGAAACTTTTCAAAAAAATGTACAGTTTATCCATAATTGTGTGGAGGAGATTGCTAATTCTATTTTCTTCCTTAAGAGCCCTATTATTTTGTTGTACTCTTCATCTGCCCCCCCCCCCTCTCTCTCTCTCTCTACCACATTTCGCTCACTTCATGTATCCTAACATCCTTTATTCTGGTCTTGCTCATGTAGTTAGAACAAGAGTTAATGACAGAAGGCAACTGAGATACAAAGACACAGCCCATTTGAAAGGGAATGTTGTTTTAATATACAACAAAATATAACAGTCTGACTGACTATCGTGCATTCGACTTTTGGGCAGATCAAAATTCCCTGATTTTACAATGACTGGAAAAACGTAAACAAATCCCTGATTTCCTTGATGGGCTGGGAACCATGCAAATCCATTTTAAGTTCAAGTATCGTCCGTGCATGCGGTGATGTAATGATTATGAGTATGATATAATTTTCATCATCATCTATATAATCGATATGTAGGCTTAATTATAAGAATTACAGTTGATTAGAATAATTCATTTGATGAGCGTCTATCTCGTCATCGATAGTCTTTCACGGTGCAGGTTTTGCGCCCACCAGCCCTTCCCCGGCTCTACCCTTCCGGATCCTGGCGACATGTATTAACTGATGCATGGTATTTATCCACTGCGTATATTTGTTAATTCTAGATCAAATGCATAATAATGAATGATGTTATGTTAGAATAAATGGACATTAGACCAAGTGTGAATAAGACCAAGTGACGATTAGCCCAACTGGGTATTAGACCAAGTGGCGATTAGACCAAGTGGTCATTAGACCAATTGGATATTAGACCAAATGGAAATTAGCCTAAATGGAAATTAGACCAAGTGGAAATTAGACCAAACGGTCATTAGACCATGTGACAATTAGACGAAATGAAAATTAGACCAAGTGGAAATTAGCCTAAGTGGAAATTAGACCAAGTGGTGTTAGACCAACTGGAAATTAGACTAAATGGGTTTAGCCCAACTGCTCATTAGACGAATTGGATATTAGACCAAGTGGGAATTAGACGAATTGGATATTAGACCAAGTGAAAATTAGCCCAACTGGTTATTAGCCCAAATGGAAATTAGACGAATTGGATATTAGACCAAGTGGGAATTAGACGAATCGGATATTAGACGAACTGGTTGTAGACGAAATGAGTTTAGACTATGTGAAGTTGGACGAACTGATAAGTAGACCAAGTGGTATTAGACCATCCGATAATTCACCATGAAATGTTGTCAATAATCATGTGGATTTGTTTATCATTCTACTTGGCAAGGGCGTAGGCTGGGGGCAGGGGCGTCGATCAATTTTTCAGATTGGGTGGGGGGGGGGGCAAAATCATGAATCAAGTTCCAAAGGCGCTCGATCACACAAAAACAAACAAACTCACCCCCACACACATAGGGCTGTATATATATATATATATATATAAATATTTATATATATATATATATATTTATTTATTTATATATGACCCATGAGAGACAAATATCTCACCAACAAAATAATGCGAGCGCGAAGCACGAGCTGAAATTTTTTAGTATACTGACCTGAAAACAGGAAAAAGGTACCTGTTTAGGACTGTTTAATTGTAGTAACTCATGAGGAGGATACATATCTCACTTCACAGATAATGAGAGTGCCGAGAGCGAGCTGAAATTTCTTTATATTCTGACCTGAAAGCTTTTTCGGTACTAACGACTAAAATGGGTATCTAAAAGAACAATAGATGCGAGCGCGAGCTTAAACTTTTGATATTTCGATCTGAAAAAATGACAGTTTAATGGACGTTTTTAATAAAGAACAAGAAATGTATCCACAAAAGATTATTGCAAAGCGAAGCGGGGGTTCTTTTGAGGTTTAGATCTGAAAACGGGACAATCTATTCACCTATTTAATCATGAAAAGTATGGATTTTTGCTACAGAATTGATGCGAACGCGAAGCGCGAGCTGAAAATTTTTATATTCCAATCTGAAAAGCTGACATTTTGTGCACGATTTTAAATAAAGAACGAGTTGTGTATCTCAATCTCGCTTGCTGATTTATGTGTAACATTACAATCTTATTTAATTTGTGCACATGCGGAATTATTGGGGGGGGGGGGGGCAAAACGATGTTTGCCCCCCCCCCAATATTTTGATTGGTGGGGCGATCGCCCCCCCCCCCATGATCGACGCCTCTGGCTGGGGGTGCACGTGCACCCTCCCGCTGAGGCAGAGAGTTCCGACACTGGCAAGCAAAACGAAATTTGTACCACTTCTACTTTCAACAGCCGATTTTCCAAACTTTAGTTCCACCTCCCCCAAGATGTGCACCCACCATACCACTTTAGTTCCACCTCGCCATACTCAAACCAGCCTACACCCATGATTGGTACAGAATTGCCTCATTAAAATGCTAAATAAAACAATGTACACTGTTATAAAATTTATCCTTAAAATAAAAGAAGTTCCTGCAGCAGAGTCTCGAGAACACCTGTAATCTTACCAGATTGCGTAATCATATTACATGAAATTGGTATTTGGTGTATGGAATCTTACAAATTTCCTTCAATAAAACAGCATTTTCCCCTTTTTAAACAGACCTGTTCTGTTAAATTGCAGAAAAATTCATGTTTTATGAATTTACAGAATGATTCTGTTATTGTTTTCTGCAAAATCTTTTTTTTTTCAGTAAAATCACGTTTTTTAAACAGAGTACCAACAACAATTTTTTTTTATGGAGAACATACCGCATCAGATACCAATTATCTTGGAAAAAATGAACAAAGTACATTTAAATGCTCCTATGTCATCCTGCGTGTGTCTAAATCTCGTCAGGTGTTTATTTTATTTTTTTACGTTTCCTTTGCTGATATAACATATTTAGTCGAACAAAATATACAAGGGAGAAAAGAGAGCAAGGGTTTTTTAAAAACCTAAATCAAAATGATGATGTCAATGATGGTGATGATGAATGATGATGATGAATGATGATGATGAATGATGATGATGAATGAATGATGGTGATGAATAATGATGAATGATGATGAATGATGATGATGAATGATGATGATAAAAGATGATTATGATGATGGTGATGATGATGGTGATGAATGATGATGATAATAATGTCAATGATGGTGATGATAATGATGATGATGAATGATGATGATGAATGATGATGAATGATGATGATGAATGATGATGATGAATGATGATGAATGATGATTATGATGGTGATGATGATGGTGATGAATGATGATGATAATAATGTCAATGATGGTGATGATAATGATGATGAATGAATGATGATGATGAATGATGATGAATGATGATGATGAATGATGATTATGATGATGGTGATGATGATGGTGATGAATGATGATGATAATAATGTCAATGGTGGTGATGATAATGATGATGAATGAATGATGATGATGAATGATGATGATGAATGATGATGATGAATGATGATTATGCTGGTGATGATGATGGTGATGAATGATGATAATAATGTCAATGATGGTGATGATATGATGATGATGAATGATGATGATGATGATGAATGATGATTATGATGATGGTGATGATGATGGTGATGAATGATGATGATAATGATGTCAATGATGGTGATGATAATGATGATGATGATGAATGATGATGATGAATGATGGTGATGAATGATGATGATGAATGATGATGATGAATGATGATTATGATGAATGATGATGATTATGATGAATGATGATGATGAATGATGATGATGATGAATGATGATGATGAATGATGATGATGAATGATGATGATGAATGATGATTATGATGAATGATGATGATAATGATGTCAATGATGGTGATGATAATGATGATGATGATGAATGATGATGATGAATGATGATGATGAATGATGATGATGAATGATGATGATGAATGATGATTATGATGAATGATGATGATTATGATGAATGATGATGATGAATGATGATGATGATGAATGATGATGATAATGATGTCAATGATGGTGATGAATGGATGATGAATGATGATGATGAATGATGATGAATGATGATTATGATGAATGATGAATGATATGAAGGTGATGATGATGATGCTCATAATGAAGGTGATGATGATGAATGAATGATGACGATGATGATGGTAATGATGATGATGGTGATGATGAAGGTGATGATGGTGATGATGATGATGATGATGATGAATGGATGATGATGATGGTAATGATGATGAATGATTATGGTAATGATGATGAAGGTGATGATGATGGTGATAATGAAGGTGATGATGATGGCGATGATGAAGGTGATGATGATGACGATGATGTTTGGGTGAAAAGTGACTTGCAGTTTCGGAGTTGTGTGTCATGAGAGAGTTTTGCGTGTTAACTTGAACGTTGACCTCAAAATGGCCTTTGACATTAACATGTAACCTCCGACTGAAACAAGCAGGTCTCCAAAGAACATTTACAACCCAAGTTTGGGTGAAAAGTGACTTACCGTTGCAGAGTTATGTGTCATAAGAGTCTTGCACGTAAACTTTAACGTTGAAATGAAAATGACCTTTGACCTTACCATGTGACCTCCAACTGCAACATTACATGCAGGTCCCCTAAGTACATCTAACATTCAACATTGGTTGAAAAGTGACTAACGGTTGCGGAGTTATGTGTCATAATGTTTGTGACGGACGGACGACATTTGGATCCCTTAAGTCTCGCCTTCACCTCTGGTGGGCGAGACAAAAACTAGCTGGCAGGGGGGGGGGGAGTGACCATGGAAAATCTTGCATTGGGCCCACGAGTCCCCTAGAACTGTTGTCTTTTTCTTTTTTACTTGTCATGTTGACCAAATTTTTACAAGCCCCCTGTTGGACCCCATATTTATGAAACCCCTAGCTCTATTGCTGAGCATGCATGTGTTGTACCTTCTGCAAAAAATCTTACTCTTCTCAAACAAATATCAAATAATTAAATCATAAAATCTTCAAATTTCTGCACTTTGTTTTTACTGTTTTCTGATATAAAAAACAATATATCTTGCAGTTTTCACAATATAACATATAAATCAAAACAGTAATTGAACATCAAACAATTTGGCTTCAAATAAATGCAATAAAAAATATTTTCAAGGTGTAGGCAATGCAGATACACTGCATGAAAAAAAGAAGACTTAAAAATAATAACATATTAAAGTGATAACCCCCCATGTATTATGCTTCAGAAAAACTGGGATCTTTCAATTAACATAGCAAATGTTTCCTCAATGCTTCTTGAGAATGACAATGAAAACCCACAGCAACAACAGTGTCACATTAAAAAGAGGGTTTTGGAGTAACTACATGCAATAAAATAAGAAAACAAAGTTCTGAACAAAAAAAATACATTGATACACAAAGTATGAGTGAATACATAACACAGGTGTGAAGAGTTTAGCTAATATTCAGATATCATGAGCTAGCAGGATAACCATAATGGGGAGGTTCAATAAAGCTCATCATAAAATTAATGAAAGATAACAAACTATTAATGGCATCTCATAATTCCAATTATCAAGCATCATAAAATGGGCTTTCTTTGATGCACTTTCACCGGCCTTGAGGTTTGTTTTTTTTACACAGAAATAAATGATAATTTTACTGCTCTTCAGATCCTGAATTCATTTTTTTTTTATTTGCATAAAAATGGCACTGGAAACTATTCAGTGCTCAAATGGATGGAAACCAACAACTCTCCACTAGATTTTTTGTGATATGTTTGGCTCTTATTTGGCCTAAATTGCTATGTCAGGAAAAGTTGTTACAGATAATTTGAATGCAGAAAAGCTGTGCCAAATAAGCAGAAATAAAATATGGTAAAAAATAATCAAAAGTTATTTCATTAATTCAAGCTTGCAGGAAATATATTTATGATATCTCTTTGTGATAGAAGTGAAGAAATCAAAATGCCTAATCTGAATAGCGTAAAATCACCTAGTTATTTGTGTACAAACCTATGAAATCACAACGCTTCTAACACAACATGACGTCATGGTCTCGAGGCCGGTGAAAGCACATACAAGAAAGCCTATTTTCGAAGCCTTATAACTGGAGCTATTTCTTAAGCAAAATATTCAGCTGGTAAGCGGTAAAAATGCATAAAGCTTGCATTTCTGTGTTTCACTTTTGGGTCCAGTCTGGGTTTTTAATCTACAAAAGATTTTATATTTGAACTTTATTGACAATTTTATGAAACATGCACCTATGGTTCAAGTAATAAAGTCCTAAATTAAATACTAATCTCCTGTGATGAATTATTGATTTCATTTTGGTAGATAACAATAATAATGTCAATCATACCACTATTTTGCGTAACTGTACAGATATAAATTTGTAAGGGCTGCTGTTACCATTTAATGTTACTAAAAACCATGAATCCATAATCTAGAAGATTAATAATGATGTACAATTTTATTTGATGAATTTGAAAGAGTTGTGTTGAATGGTAAAATAGGAATAAAATAAGCTCCCAAGGGAATATTTTCATCAATCTATCAAACAAAAGTGTAAAATAGAGTTGATTTCTTAAGAAACAAATGGATATTAACACACATGTAGTTCAAGCTTCTTAAATAAATTGGGTCTGGATCTGGGAGTGTTTCATCAACATTTTTGTCCGACAAGTTTTCAGGTCTGACAACTTTCCTTGATTATGATTGGCTGAGATGCACTGTTACCATAGTAACTGTCAGATAAAACAGTACTTGTCGGATAAAACGTCTGACAAGTCCTTTCATGAAACGCTCCCCTGGTTTTACTTTTATTTCTAACTGGGAGCTTTGACAATGCATTAATTGTATAATAATGAATACAAAAAGTGATAATGATAGCGCTTTCAAACAATGTTTCTAAGGGCTGAATATTTTTTTCTTTAATTGAAAGCTTTTCAGCTGACATGAGCTGCAGTTTGTGAACAAAAATTTGATCTATATTTCAAAGAATCATTCAAATTCATACTATTAAACATTAATAAAAAAATTACATTGAAAATAATTTATCTGTAAAAATTTTGACAATTAAATGCTGGCAAGACCAGGCATAAATCACAATACAATTTTCTGTATACACAACACAACACAATTGAAATGTGCAAAATATTCAATAAATTAACCCAATTTCTTCAACATCACTCGGCTCTTTTAAGTACAGTTTCTTAATCAAATATATACAGGTAATTAATAAATATGGCCATATACTACAGTACCTTACTATATACATGAATATTATTTCTTAATATATACATTTTAAGCACTAAGGACGGAATTTATATAAGTCCATATCAACCGGTTATCATTACTTTATTCATTGTTTATATACAGTGTAGTTGGTAGCATACAAAATTATTCATTCCCCATTGTACAATGAGTAAATTTTCTATAATATTTTGGCTTCATACTTTATTGAATGAAATACTGAAGTGACATCAACCAAATTTATGTCAAATTCAAGACAAGTCAACAGCCTCTGATAGAAATGTTTAAAATATACATGTACATGTTTCATTCCATAAAGAACCAAACCAAACGTTGTAAATATTCATTTTACAACAGGGTTCGCATGCATATCCACATCTTGCATGCAAATATGAATATAAAAGCAATTAAATAATTTTAATGCCCTTGTTAACAATTTCAAAATATTTCATGTAACTTTCGGTAATCCATGCTTTCATTGATAATGATCAGTAAATTGTATTCATTCTAACAAATATTTAAGTTTTCTTTAGAAAATTTTACAACCACTGAAATTAAAAAAATAGCGTTTTTTTTCTTCATTTTATTGATTATTATCATGTCAAGGCAAAAGTCATAAGCTAAAGTCCATGCATTCCTAGACATATTCTAACATTAGGCAAAAGTCACTAGCAAGAGTCCATGCATTCCTGGATAAATTACAACGTCACAAGGCAAAGGTCACGAGCTAAAGTCCAAGCACTCCTAGATAATCATAATGTCAAGGTGAAAGTCACTAGCTAATTCCTGGATATATTCTAAAAGGCTGTTTGTAAAGTTTACTTACAAATTTATAAGCAAATGGAACTGAAATATCTAAAAAACAAGGACTGTAGTTCAACTGATTTCTTTTACACTAAGGAAAATAATGTACAATTTGATCTGTCTGTTAACAGTAAAATAAAGGACTAATATGTTTATCAACATTTACATGAATGTCAACTTACGCTGGTGTAATAGTAAAATGCTTGTAGTGAAAAATAGTGAAATTATAACTAAGTTACCATAATAAAAACATTAAACGACAAGTCCACCCCAACAAAAAGTTGATTTGAATAAAAAGAGAAAAATCCAACAAGAATAACACTGAAACTTTCATAAAAATCGGATGAAAAATAAGGAAGTTATGATTTTTTAAAGTTTCGCTTAATTTCACAAAACAGTTATATGCACATCCTGGTCGGTATGCAAATGAGGGGACTGATGACATCACCCACGCACTATTTCTTTTGTATTTCATTATATGAAATATAAATATCTTGATTTTGTCCACATTGTCATGTGAAATAAAGATTTATTCCGCCCTGAATTCATGGAATTACCATTGCTTAAACATTTTGCGGTCTAGTCAAGTTGGTCATTATTGTCAAATCTGTAAAAATTGAAATATTGAATAATTCAAACAATAAAAAAAAAAGAAATAGTGAGTGATGGCTATCATCGACTCTCTCATTTGCATATCACTGAGTTGTGCATAACTGTTTTGTGGAAAATAAGCGTAAATTTAAAATGGAATAACTTTTTTATTTTATAATCCAATTTTAATGAAATTTTCAGCGTTATGCTTGTTGGATTTTTCTCTATTGATTCATGTCAACATTTTTTTGGGGTGGACTTGACCTTTAAGCAAAAGGCACTGTTTCATAAAGATTATGATAACTTGGAAATTGATGGAAAATATAATTTTGATTGGCTGCTGAGCCTGATGACAGGTTTCATAAAGCTACATGTATTCATAAGTTAAAAGCGACTTTAAGAACGACTGGTGATCCTTTCTTATGCGCTAAATTATCGCCAATGAACATTTTGGTGTATACCACTTACCACAAGAAAGGATCACCAGCCGTTCTTAAAGTTACCATAGAAAATACATTCTAAACTACTCCACGTTGCAAATAACTTAATAAGTTGAGGCAAATCCAATGAGAAAATGCTGAAAATCTAATCAAAACCAGATAATAATATCAAAGTAATTGCATTTTAATGTCCAGCAATAATTTGTTAAAGTTTTAAAGTGCATGGAGTCATAAATGTGCTAGAGGTGGGTCGATGATGTCACATCCTATCTTTCCTATTCATTATTTCATTACTTGAAATATTTACATTATTTTTTCAGACATGTTGCAAAAACATGTCTTCTATGTAACAAAATATGTTTCAGCAATAATTTACCTTACACATTAAATCGGTAATCACTCCTGTTTTTACAGTCTTGGAGGGGGAAAAATTACTAAATATGATTTATACAATAAAATAAAAAGAATAAATGAGGAGATGACATCAACAAGCATTCCATATTCATGAAGGTATGCATAGCATTGTTCCAAGGAAAAAAAACGTTCCGATTTGATTTCTTTCTGTCAGAATTTTCTGTTCAAATCATTGTATTCAGCCTGTATTACCCCTTTAACACGGTTCCATGACAACTGCTCCGATGTAAAGTCTGCACGTTAAGCCAAACCTAAAACCTAACCTCCAACACTAAATAAACCTTAATCTTAATATTATTCTGGACCAAACACTTTATTACAATCCGAACTCTATTCCTATGCCTACTGAGATATAAAGACCGGAGCAATTGTCGTAGGAGCAAATGTCGTGTCACAATCATAAATTCTTTGTTTTCTTTTGATTTGGAAACAAATCACAATCATAACATAATAAATCATGGAACAGCTGCTTCAATAAAGATTTTTATGATGCAATAGATTTAATCAATAGGCCCTGAATGGCCTATCTTTTTTTGTTCTCAACCGCTCAATACATTTGCTTCTAGTTTCTACATGATGTGCCCAATACCAAATATCTGTTTGAGCTGATTCCATGGTATTTGCACCCACACAAAATAAAAAACAACTAACCCTTAATATAAACTCAAATTCCTATCATAACCAGTAACCTTGGATCTTCAGATAAATGTCAGATCACCATTATTTCCATAAGTTTCTTCTAGAAGGTGAGAAACTAACTTGTTTATATCTGTAGCACTAATAGAAGATAAAAATACCCTCATCAAATTCAAGGTAATTTCCCAGATGGATGGGAGGGGGGTAGTCCAGTTTTGCATTTAATTTATTTGACCTACATGTACAGGTCTGGTAATACAGGAATGATTGTCTATAAGTACTCATTCACAGGAATAAATGCTTTGAGTTCTCTACAAGGCTGCCTTTTTTCACCTGGGAGGTGTTTCACAAAGATTTAAATATGACTTAGAGTCGCACTTAAATGCCTAGTTGCGTGTGGTATAAAAGACATCACCGCATTGGTCAGATCATGACAAGACGGTGCCCATTACTGCATAGATAAGATTGTGCATTGCATCGTCAGCATTTAAGTGCAACTCTTAAGTCATACTCAAATCTTTGAGAAACACCCCCCTGGATAGAGAATGATGCTGTGGCCAGTTTTCTCTTGGATATCGAGCAGCAAACTTGGCTCTATGCCCTGCCAGAAGACATTACTCACATTATGTATGTGCCAGAGTGCATTAAATTGGTGCATAGAAAGGCACTATCCTAACAATTCTTCCTCCCACTCAAAAGGCCATTATATATACAAGACAATGATATACAGTTTAGTAATCATAATAAGTACAACATGGCAGCAATGATGTATGAGAAGAACATACTATTGGGTGATTTTAAGTATGGAGTTGAAATCTGGTGTTGGTGTTGTGACAACATAAACACCAGCCTCAACACCGTACTTGAAATGATTCTGGTGTTGGGATTGACCTTGATAAATATGATGTATGTCCATCAGTTCGTGTTGAGTGCTGGTGTTGAATGTCGTCTGCTGAACCGAGCATTACAGCTGGTGTTGATGATCTAGGCATAATTTCCCCATTCACCAACACCAACCCCCAGGGATCGGGAAAATCATGATATCAAGTTTGGTGTTGATGTTGGTGTTCTAAAGCTCATGAACAGGATGAAACATACCCGTAAAATTAGCTATAACAGTTGAGATGAGTGCAAATCCTTAGAGCTTTACACATTTTAATGAAAAGTAATATTTTTCTTACGGATTCTTGCAGTGATTTTAATCTTTGCATTCTATACGATAAGATTTTGCTACAATTTCTCCCTAATTTCACTTTCATTGTTGAGACTTTCTCGCGTACAGTTGAGATGATCGGCAACGCAGCGCAGAGGCATGACGTCATGAGTATTCAATAACGTGATCGGTATCATTCCTCTGAACCCCACTCGGTGTTGGAGCTCAGTTCTTTTCACAATCTCAACACCAAACACTGTACTTGAAACAATCTCAACACCAAACAATGTACTTGAAATCACTGCTTATCCAACTCTCGGAGTCTTTGGCAAAAATGTAAACACATTTTTCAAACAATGCAAAATACACATGCTGTATTAATCATTATTTGTATAGCGATCAAATATCATTATGTGACCACATAACTATGATGTCGAAACATATTGCTAATAATAGTGCACTATTTCATCATTGACATCACATATAATGCAATCTGTCAGACGCAGTCGTCAGTGAGGCATGTCTACCGAGCAAATCCTGTAATGTGACGGCACAGATACTAATCAGATTCCACTGAGCATGGTCGCTGAAAAAAGTAGGTCACTCGATGCGGCTTTTCACCGAAGAGCATAAATTTTAGTAGCATAAATTTTAGTTCACATTTGGGATTAATAAACGAGGACTTATATTATTGATATTTATGCACCATTCTACCGTATTAAAGGACAATTCCACCCCAACCAATAGTTGATTTTAATAAAAGGAGAAAAATCCAACAAGCATAACACTGAGAATTTCATCAAAATCGGATGTAAAATAAGAAAGTTATGACATTTTAAAGTTATATGCACATCCTTGTCGGTATGCAAATGAGGAGACTGATGACGTCATCCACTCATTATTTCTTTTGTATTTCATTACATGAAATATTCTAATTTTCTCCTCATTGCCTGTGAAATAAAGATTTATCCACCCTGAATTTGAGGAATAACCATTGTTAAACATTTTGTTTAGTCCAGTTAGTCATTATTATCAAATCTGTAAATATGAAATAATGTATAATTTAAAAAAAGAAACAGTGAGGAACATCATCGACTGTCTCATTTGCATGCCACTGAATTGTGCATATAACTGGGTTTTTTTTTAATAAGCGAAACATTAAAATGTCATAGCGTTTTTTATTTTACATCAGATTTTGATGAAATTTTCAGCGTTTTGCTAGTTTGATTTTTCTCTATAATCAAATCAACATTTTTCTGGGGTGGACTTGACCATTAAAAGTAGGACTTATAACAATGCATCTTATGTTCTTCAGCCTGTTGCATAAAACTTTTTACCTGAGAAAACTCCGGTAAAAACTGAAAACTAAAGTTAGGCTGATTTCTGCCATTGACTTTAACACATGGCAAAAACTCAGGTAAAAAATACCTGAGTTTTATCCGGTAAAAAGTTTTCTGGAACAGGCCCCTTGTGTTATTCTGGAAGTGTAGAGGGAATTCTTCATCCTCAGTTGGACTGGTGACACTGGTTATATCAGCAATTTTTCTCGATAAAAAAAACAAAGGCCTGTCCAACCTGGAACGAATAATTGCCATTATACTATTTCAAACCATGGTATATTTGTATAGTAATTATTGATGAGCAGGGCAACAGTAATGAATAATTGCCACTATACTCTTTCAAACCATGGTATATTTGTATAGTAATTATTGATGAGCAGGGCAACAGTAATGAATAATTGCCATTATACTCTTTCAAACCATGGTATATTTGTATACTAATTATTGATGAGCAGGGCAACAGTAAAGAATAATTGTCCTGCTCAAATCATGCCAATCAGTACATCCAAATGATGTATGAAGTCAGTATGACCATTAATGATGTCCAAGGAAATCATCTGGATTTCAGTTGTGGATGGATCCAAAGCTCTAATGATGTCCCAATATATCATCAGTGAGGTCGGTGGTTTACCTATTGATTGATCAGCGTCTGATAACCTCCATGTTTATTCTGACAGCCAGTGATGTTGTTGTCTTTATAAGATGATACAAGCCTTTGATTCACCCTGATCACCAGGTTTCTTGCTGGATGATGTTGATGTTGTTGTCTTTATAAGATGATACAAGCCTTTGATCCCCCTGATCACCAGGTTTTTTGCTGGATGATGTTGATGTTGTTGTCTTTATAAGATGATACAAGCCTTTGATCCATCCTGATCACCAGGTTTCTTGCTGGATGATGTTGATGTTGTTGTCTTTATAAGATGATACAAGCCTTTGATCCCCCTGATCACCAGGTTTCTTGCTGGATGATGTTGATGTTGTTGTCTTTATAAAATGATACAAGCCTTTGATCCACCCTGATCACCAGGTTTCTTGCTGGATGATGTTGATGTTGTTGTCTTTATAAGATGATACAAGCCTTTGATCCACCCTGATCACCAGGTTTTTTGCTGGATGATGTTGATGTTGTTGTCTTTATAAGATGATACAAGCCTTTGATCCCCCTGATCACCAGGTTTCTTGCTGGATGATGTTGATGTTGTTGTCTTTATAAGATGATACAAGCCTTTGATCCACCCTGATCACCAGGTTTCTTGCTGGATGATGTTGATGTTGTTGTCTTTATAAGATGATACAAGCCTTTGATCCCCCTGATCACCAGGTTTCTTGCTGGATGATGTTGATGTTGTTGTCTTTATAAGATGATACAAGCCTTTAATCCACCCTGATCACCAGGTTTCTTGCTGGATGATGTTGATGTTGTTGTCTTTATAAGATGATACAAGCCTTTGATCCATCCTGATCACCAGGTTTCTTGCTGGATGATGTTGATGTTGTTGTCTTTATAAGATGATACAAGCATTTGATCCCCCTGATCACCAGGTTTCTTGCTGGATGATGTTGATGTTGTTGTCTTTATAAAATGATACAAGCCTTTGATCCACCCTGATCACCAGGTTTCTTGCTGGATGATGTTGATGTTGTTGTCTTTATAAGATGATACAAGCCTTTGATCCACCCTGATCACCAGGTTTCTTGCTGGATGATGTTGATGTTGTTGTCTTTATAAGATGATACAAGCCTTTGATCCACCCTGATCACCAGGTTTTTTGCTGGATGATGTTGATGTTGTTGTCTTTATAAGATGATACAAGCCTTTAATCCACCCTGATCACCAGGTTTCTTGCTGGATGATGTTGATGTTGTTGTCTTTATAAGATGATACAAGCCTTTGATTCACCCTGATCACCAGGTTTCTTGCTGGATGATGTTGATGTTGTTGTCTTTATAAGATGATACAAGCCTTTGATCCACCCTGATCACCAGGTTTCTTGCTGGATGATGTTGATGTTGTTGTCTTTATAAGATGATACAAGCCTTTAATCCACCCTGATCACCAGGTTTCTTGCTGGATGATGTTGATGTTGTTGTCTTTATAAGATGATACAAGCCTTTAATTCACCCTGATCACCAGGTTTCTTGCTGGATGATGTTGATGTTGTTGTCTTTATAAGATGATACAAGCCTTTGATCCCCCTGATCACCAGGTTTCTTGCTGGATGATGTTGATGTTGTTGTCTTTATAAGATGATACAAGCCTTTAATCCACCCTGATCACCAGGTTTCTTGCTGGATGATGTTGATGTTGTTGTCTTTATAAGATGATACAAGCCTTTGATCCCCCTGATCACCAGGTTTCTTGCTGGATGATGTTGATGTTGTTGTCTTTATAAGATGATACAAGCCTTTGATCCACCCTGATCACCAGGTTTCTTGCTGGATGATGTTGATGTTGTTGTCTTTATAAGATGATACAAGCCTTTGATCCACCCTGATCACCAGGTTTCTTGCTGGATGATGTTGATGTTGTTGTCTTTATAAGATGATACAAGCCTTTGATCCACCCTGATCACCAGGTTTTTTGCTGGATGATGTTGATGTTGTTGTCTTTATAAGATGATACAAGCCTTTAATCCACCCTGATCACCAGGTTTCTTGCTGGATGATGTTGATGTTGTTGTCTTTATAAGATGATACAAGCCTTTGATTCACCCTGATCACCAGGTTTCTTGCTGGATGATGTTGATGTTGTTGTCTTTATAAGATGATACAAGCCTTTGATCCACCCTGATCACCAGGTTTCTTGCTGGATGATGTTGATGTTGTTGTCTTTATAAGATGATACAAGCCTTTAATCCACCCTGATCACCAGGTTTCTTGCTGGATGATGTTGATGTTGTTGTCTTTATAAGATGATACAAGCCTTTGATCCCCCTGATCACCAGGTTTCTTGCTGGATGATGTTGATGTTGTTGTCTTTATAAGATGATACAAGCCTTTGATTCACCCTGATCACCAGGTTTCTTGCTGGATGATGTTGATGTTGTTGTCTTTATAAGATGATACAAGCCTTTAATCCACCCTGATCACCAGGTTTCTTGCTGGATGATGTTGATGTTGTTGTCTTTATAAGATGATACAAGCCTTTGATCCATCCTGATCACCAGGTTTCTTGCTGGATGATGTTGATGTTGTTGTCTTTATAAGATGATACAAGCCTTTGACCCACCTGATCACCAGGTTTCTTGCTGGATGATGTTGATGTTGTTGTCTTTATAAGATGATACAAGCCTTTGATCCATCCTGATCACCAGGTTTCTTGCTGGATGATGTTGATGTTGTTGTCTTTATAAGATGATACAAGCCTTTGATCCACCCTGATCACCAGGTTTCTTGCTGGATGATGTTGATGTTGTTGATGCTGTTGGTGAAGCGGTTGATATACTTGGTGACTCTGGTTTTTTCTTCTTCTTCCAGAACTGCCATGCCTGATGGAAATAATATAAGATCATACCATCATATGTTATTAACTTTGTAATATAAGATCATATCATCATATGTTAATGACTTTGTAATATATGATCATATCATCATATGTTACTGACTTTGTAATATAAGATCATTTCATCATATGTTATTGACTTTGTAATATAAGATCATATCATCATATGTTAATGACTTTGTAATATAAGATCATATGTTACTGACTTTGTAATATAAGATCATATCATCATATGTTACTGACTTTGTAATATAAGATCATATCATCATATTTTACTGAATTTGTAATACGTCTAAACTTGAAAATACATGGTACTGTCCCTTCCTAACAACTGTCAACTATTTCTTTCAAAATTAGTTAAAATTGACTTTTTTTTCCTTTTTGATCCGACAAATTATATTCTTTTTAAACAAGTGCACTTTTTTTTTTAATTCAAAATAGGATTAACCATCTTTTGCACAATTTCAAAATATGCTTAAACAGACGAAAGCAAAGAAGGAAAAAGGAGACAAATGCAGCAAATGAAGCAAAACCACAAATAAATCATAACAAAAGAACACTATGAGAGTTTAACAAAGATCTTATCACTCCCTATATAAAAATAAAATAAAGAGCTATCAGTATTGAAAGAAAGAAAAACTACAATTACATTGTTAACCTTGGGAAGCTGGTGGAATATAAGTTAACTGCATAACTGAACAGAAAACATTGCCATGAATAAAAGAAAATAATGGAGAGACTGTAAAATAAAAAGGAAAAAGGAAAATAAGAATAATAACAAGAAAGAAGAAAGAGTAAAGACAAGATAGGAAAGAAAAGAATAAAAAGAGAAGAGAATAAGAGGAAGACTAACACGAAGGAGGAGGAGCAGAACACAACAATGAAGAAGAAGAAGAAAAAAGAAGTATCAAAGATAAAAATACTAAATACAAGACAGTTGTAAAGCATGAAAGAACAATACATGAGAGGTTGAAAGGAAAGAAGATATGAAATGAATGCAAAGCAGAAAGAGGGTGAAATAAGCTAATGATAAATGAGGACAAAAGACAAAGAGAGAAACAGAGACAGACAAAAAGGAATATCAAGGAAGGTGAAAGTCTGGCACATCAATAATACTTTTATTCTTGGTAACATTTATAAGCTAAGATCAATAAAAAAAAAAACATCAAATTTTCAAGTGACAGCGATTAAAAGAAAATAATGATGTACTAAAACAAATATAGTGTGACAACCTACTGTAGAAGCCAAACTTCACAAAGTTCAAATTATAAGTTTAAACCATTTTTCTTCTGAATTCATTTAATACATTATACAAAGAGCAAAGATACTAAATAGTGAATGCACACACAGGTGATGTTTTGGTTTGAGATAACATAAAAAGTGGAATCTTAATTTTACTGTTAGCACATTATTGTTCAAATCAAAAGCATGCATTCATTATAGGACCCTTCATGAATATTAGATAATTTCCGCATGAAATGGACATATTCATGTATGTTTATTTTGAGAAACATGTAAATGCTTTTCATAAGTAGGTGGTTAGGGTTAACTGGAGGGGGAATATATCATCCCTTACAAAAGTTGCAAGCTGAAATTTCAGATTTCACATCTTAAAATCCATGAAGACCCAATATCCATCTATCGTCCATATTCTGTTGAAAGTATTATGATTTTTTTTAATAGTTGGAAACTATATGTATCAAGAAAATTTTGAATTGTAAATACATTTATGCCAATGGACAATTTAAGAATCCTTGATTTTGAACTAATTCATAGTCTATGGCTCCTTGTATTAGATTTGTAGGAAAGATTTACTTGCATTAGGTCTCCAACTTGATTGAAGAGATCTATTTTTACTTCCATTAGGTCTCCAACTTGATTGAAGCAATCTATTTTTACTTGCATTAGGTCTCCAACTTGATTGAAGCGATCTATTTTTACTTGCATTAGGTCTCCAACTTGATTGAAGCGATCTATTTTTACTTGCATTAGGTCTCCAACTTGATTGAAGCAATCTATTTTTACTTGCATTAGGTCTCCAACTTCATTGAAGAGATCTATTTTTACTTGCATTTGGTCTCCAACTTGATTGAAGCGATCTATTTTTACTTGCATTAGGTCTCCAACTTCATTGAAGCGATCTATTTTTACTTGCATTAGGTCTAACTTGATTGAAGCGATCTATTTTTACTTGCATTAGGTCTCCAACTTGATTAAAGCGATCTATTTTTACTTGCATTAGGTCTCCAACTTGATTGAAGCGATCTATTTTTACTTGCATTAGGTCTCCAACTTCATTGAAGCGATCTATTTTTACTTGCATTAGGTCTCCAACTTGATTGAAGCGATCTATTTTTACTTGCATTAGGTCTCCAACTTGATTGAAGGGATCTATTTTTACTTGCATTAGGTCTCCAACTTGATTGAAACGATCTATTTTTACTTGCATTAGGTCTCCAACTTGATTGAAGCAATCTATTTTTACTTGCATTAGGTCTCCAACTTCATTGAAGAGATCTATTTTTACTTGCATTTGGTCTCCAACTTGATTGAAGCGATCTATTTTTACTTGCATTAGGTCTCCAACTTGATTGAAGCGATCTATTTTTACTTGCATTCGGTCTCCAACTTGATTGAAGCGATCTATTTTTACTTGCATTAGGTCTCCAACTTGATTGAAGCGATCTATTTTTACTTGCATTAGGTCTCCAACTTGATTGAAGAGATCTATTTTTACTTGCATTAGGTCTCCAACTTGATTGAAGCGATCTATTTTTACTTGCATTAGGTCTCCAACTTGATTGAAGAGATCTATTTTTACTTCCATTAGGTCTCCAACTTGATTGAAGCGATCTATTTTACTTGCATTAGGTCTCCAACTTGATTGAAGCAATCTATTTTTACTTGCATTAGGTCTCCAACTTCATTGAAGAGATCTATTTCTACTTGCATTAGGTCTCCAACTTGATTGAAGCGATCTATTGTTACTTGCATTAGGTCTCCAACTTGATTGAAGCGATCTATTTTTACTTGCATTAGGTCTCCAATTTGATTGAAGCGATCTATTTTTACTTGCATTAGGTCTCCAACTTGATTGAAGCGATCTATTTTTACTTGCATTAGGTCTCCAACTTCATCGAAGCGATCTATTTTTACTTGCATTAGGTCTCCAACTTCATCGAAGCGATCTATTTTTACTTGCATTAGGTCTCCAACTTGATTGAAGCAATCTATTTTTACTTGCATTAGGTCTCCAACTTGATTGAAGCGATCTATTTTTACTTGCATTAGGTCTAACTTGATTGAAGCGATCTATTTTTACTTCCATTAGGTCTCCAACTTTATTGAAGCAATCTATTTTTACTTGCATTTGGTCTCCAACTTGATTGAAGCGATCTATTTTTACTTGCATTAGGTCTCCAACTTGATTGAAGCGATCTATTTTTACTTGCATTAGGTCTCCAACTTGATTGAAGCGATCTATTTTTACTTGCATTAGGTCTCCAACTTGATTGAAGCGATCTATTTTTACTTGCATTAGGTCTCCAACTTGATTGAAGCGATCTATTTTTACTTGCATTAGGTCTCCAACTTCATTGAAGCGATCTATTTTTACTTGCATTAGGTCTCCAACTTGATTGAAGCGATCTATTTTTACTTGCATTAGGTCTCCAACTTGATTGAAGCAATCTATTTTTACTTGCATTAGGTCTCCAACTTGATTGAAGCGATCTATTTTTACTTGCATTAGGTCTCCAACTTGATTGAAGCAATCTATTTTTACTTGCATTAGGTCTCCAACTAGATTGAAGGGATCTATTTTTACTTGCATTAGGTCTCCAACTTGATTGAAGCGATCTATTTTTACTTGCATTAGGTCTCCAACTTGATTGAAGCGATCTATTTTTACTTGCATTAGGTCTCCAACTTGATTGAAGCGATCTATTTTTACTTGCATTAGGTCTCCAACTTGATTGAAGCGATCTATTTTTACTTGCATAAGGTCTCCAACTTGATTGAAGCGATCTATTTTTACTTGCATTAGGTCTCCAACTTGATTGAAGCGATCTATTTTTACTTGCATTTGGTCTCCAACTTGATTGAAGCAATCTATTTTTACTTGCATTAGGTCTCCAACTTGATTGAAGCGATCTATTTTTACTTGCATTAGGTCTCCAACTTCATTGAAGAGATCTATTTTTACTTGCATTTGGTCTCCAACTTGATTGAAGCAATCTATTTTTACTTGCATTAGGTCTCCAACTTGATTGAAGCGATCTATTTTTACTTGCATTCGGTCTCCAACTTGATTGAAGCGATCTATTTTTACTTGCATTAGGTCTCCAACTTGATTGAAGCGATCTATTTTTACTTGCATTAGGTCTCCAACTTGATTAAAGAGATCTATTTTTACTTGCATTAGGTCTCCAACTTGATTGAAGCGATCTATTTTACCTGCATTAGGTCTCCAACTTGATTGAAGCAATCTATTTTTACTTGCATTAGGTCTCCAACTTCATTGAAGAGATCTATTTCTACTTGCATTAGGTCTCCAACTTGATTGAAGCGATCTATTGTTACTTGCATTAGGTCTCCAACTTCATTGAAGCGATCTATTTTTACTTGCATTTGGTCTCCAACTTGATTGAAGCGATCTATTTTTACTTGCATTAGGACTCCAACTTGATTGAAGCGATCTATTTTTACTTGCATTAGGTCTCCAACTTGATTGAAGCGATCTTTTTTTACTTGCATTAGGTCTCCAACTTGATTGAAGCGATCTATTTTTACTTGCATTAGGTCTCCAACTTGATTGAAGCGATCTATTTTTACTTGCATTAGGTCTCCAACTTCATTGAAGCGATCTATTTTTACTTGCATTAGGTCTCCAACTTGATTGAAGCGATCTATTTTTACTTGCATTAGGTCTCCAACTTGATTGAAGTGATCTATTTTTACTTGCATTAGGTCTCCAACTTGATTGAAGCAATCTATTTTTACTTGCATTAGGTCTCCAACTTGATTGAAGCGATCTATTTTTACTTGCATTAGGTCTCCAACTTGATTGAAGTGATCTATTTTTACTTGCATTAGGTCTCCAACTTGATTGAACTGATCTATTTTTACTTGCATTAGGTCTCCAACTTGATTGAAGCAATCTATTTTTACTTGCACTAGGTCTCCAACTTCATTGAAGAGATCTATTTTTACTTGCATTAGGTCTCCAACTTGATTGAAGCGATCTATTTTTACTTGCATTAGGTCTCCAACTTCATTGAAGCGATCTATTTTTACTTGCATTAGGTCTCCAACTTGATTGAAGCGATCTATTTTTACTTGCATTAGGTCTCCAACTTGATTGAAGCAATCTATTTTTAGTTGCATTAGGTCTCCAACTTGATTGAAGCGATCTATATTTACTTGCATTAGGTCTCCAACTTCATTGAAGCGATCTATTTTTACTTGCATTAGGTCTAACTTGATTGAAGCGATCTATTTTTACTTGCATTAGGTCTCCAACTTGATTAAAGTGATCTATTTTTACTTGCATTAGGTCTCCAACTTGATTGAAGCGATCTATTTTTACTTGCATTAGGTCTCCAACTTGATTGAAGCGATCTATTTTTACTTGCATTAGGTCTCCAACTTGATTGAAGCGATCTATTTTTACTTGCATTAAGTCTCCAACTTGATTGAAGCGATCTATTTTTACTTGCATTAG
Organism: Lytechinus pictus; assembly: GCF_037042905.1. Lineage (NCBI taxonomy): Eukaryota > Metazoa > Echinodermata > Echinoidea > Temnopleuroida > Toxopneustidae > Lytechinus > Lytechinus pictus. The sequence continues at coordinate 32,150,521 of NC_087248.1, read as the reverse complement.
GTCTCCAACTTGATTGAAGTGATCTATTTTTACTTGCATTAGGTCTCCAACTTGATTGAAGCAATCTATTTTTACTTGCATTAGGTCTCCAACTTCATTGAAGAGATCTATTTTTACTTGCATTAGGTCTCCAACTTGATTGAAGCGATCTATTTTCTCTTGCATTAGGTCTCCAACTTGATTGAAGCGATCTATTTTTACTTGCATTAGGTCTCCAACTTGATTGAAGCAATCTATTTTTACTTGCATTAGGTCTCCAACTTCATTGAAGCGATCTATTTTTACTTGCATTAGGTCTAACTTGATTGAAGCGATCTATTTTTACTTGCATTAGGTCTCCAACTTGATTGAAGCGATCTATTTTTACTTGCATTAGGTCTCCAACTTGATTGAAGCAATCTATTTTTACTTGCATTAGGTCTCCAACTTCATTGAAGCGATCTATTTTTACTTGCATTAGGTCTAACTTGATTGAAGCGATCTATTTTTACTTGCATTAGGTCTCCAACTTGATTAAAGCGATCTATTTTTACTTGCATTAGGTCTCCAACTTGATTGAAGCGATCTATTTTTACTTGCATTAGGTCTCCAACTTCATTGAAGCGATCTATTTTTACTTGCATTAGGTCTCCAATTTGATTGAAGCGATCTATTTTTACTTGCATTAGGTCTCCAACTTCATTGAAACAATCTATTTTTACTTGCATTAGGTCTCCAACTTGATTGAAGTGATCTATTTTTACTTGCATTAGGTCTCCAACTTGATTGAAGTAATCTTTTTTTACTTGCATTAGGTCTCCAACTTCATTGAAGAGATCTATTTTTACTTGCATTAGGTCTCCAACTTGATTGAAGCGATCTATTTTTACTTGCATTAGGTCTCCAACTTGATTGAAGCGATCTATTTTTACTTGCATAAGGTCTCCAACTTGATTGAAGCGATCTATTTTTACTTGCATTAGGTCTCCAACTTGATTGAAGCGATCTATTTTTACTTGCATTAGGTCTCCAACTTGATTGAAGCGATCTATTTTTACTTGCATTAGGTCTCCAACTTCATTGAAGTGATCTATTTTTACTTGCATTAGGTCTAACTTGATTGAAGCGATCTATTTTTACTTGCATTGGGTCTCCAACTTGATTGAAGTGATCTATTTTTACTTGCATTAGGTCTCCAACTTGATTGAAGCGATCTATTTTTTTCAAGTGAAGAAAAGGAGCCCAAAAGCTAAAAGTTCAAAATCAATGTTTCTGTAATTCATTCTTGGATAGTCCAAGTTTATAATGACATATATTTGCTGGCTTCTTTGCTAGAATATGGTATTCAAGTCCCGAGTGTAGACAATGACGTTAGTAGATCTAGTGCGATATCAACTGAAATCAATTTTTCAGAGTAAAGAAAGAAAGGAATTTAGTTTCCAACTAAATCAAAATACTTTCAAAGAAATATGGGCATTTTATGCATGTAAATATGTGAAATGAAAATTTCTAGCAATTTTGGGAGAATTTATTTTTTCATAAGTCAAACGATCAACAAATAGCAAAACGGTTTATGCCTTTGGTGGCCGTTGAACGGCTGTAAAACATTTTGATTCAGAGCATGAAAATCTGCATAAACCACGGTTTAAAACTATGGATTTCAAACAACCTTTGTGAAATGAGGAATCTAGTCACAGCCTTATATATCACTCTCACAATCTTTTCATGCAAAAAAAATACATTGTTCAGTTAAAAACAAGCTCTCAATAAAATTCTATCCTAAGAAAGCACCATTCACACTAGCAACACTTTAAACTTACAAGATTAAAAGTGGTAATATGATTATCACATTTTTTTTTTCAGCAAAAGTGAGCATGACATCAGTGTGCATGTGGTCCAAGCATGTAGAAACATAAATATGGGGTTTTTCTTACAAAGTTTTTATAAAGGTGGCAAAATAAATCAAACAGAAAATGCAGTATATTTGTCAGTTACATCAAGTGCAGGGTTCCCAAAGTTTCAAGAAAACAAAATTCCCCAATTTTTCCCTGAAGTTTAAAAATTCCCTGATAATTATTTAAACACATTCCCAGTTTTGCATGTTCTTTAACTTGTTGCAGTGAATTACACATATTTTCAGTGTAAAAACTGTACTGCAGTCAAAGAGGCTACACTAAAACAAGTGGAACGCCTCTGACAGTCTCGCCTGCATTACGCGATTTAATATAGCAGCAGTGCTAACTTTGAAAACTACTATAAAATAATCATTCACAAAAACACCATTCATATAATGACATAATACCACGTTCATTGACCATAAATGACATTTGAACGGTGACTTAAGACTTCTCAACTACACCCATGTCCACATTTCATTCACTCTATCCATAAACTTTCAAAGTTATGATGACAATTCAACAATTACCACAACATAGCCTAAGTTTATTGACCTTAACTGACCTTTGACCTTGGTTTTGTGTCCTGAAACTCACAGGGGATGTTCAGTGATACTTGATTACTCTTATATCCCAAGTTTTATGAACTAGATCCATAAACTTTCAGAGTTAGGATGGTAATTCAACAACAAAAACCAACCCGGCCAAAGTTCATGGACCTTTAATGACCTTTGACCATGGTCATGTGACCTGAAACTCGTACAGGATGTTCAGTGATACTTGATTACTCTTATGTCCAAGTTTTATGAACTACATCCATAAAAATTCAGAGTTAGGATGGTAATTTAACAAATAACCCCAACACGGCCGAAGTTCATTGACCTTAAATGACCATTGACCATGGTCATGTGACCTGAAACTCGTACAGGATGTTCATTGATACTTGATTACTCTTATGTCTAAGTTTCATGAACTAGATCCATAAACATTCAGAGTTAGGATGGTAATTCAACAAATACCCCCAACTTGGCCATAGTTCATTGACCCTAAATGACCTTTGACCTTGGTCATGTGACCTTAAACTCGAGCAGGATGTTCACTAATACTTGATTAACCTTATGCCCAAGTTTCATGAACTAGGTCCATATACTTTCTAAGTTATGATATCATTTCAAAAACTTAACCTTCGGTTAAGATTTTGAAAATAATTCTCCCAGCATGGTCTAAGTTCATTGACCCTAAATGACCTTTGACCTTGATCATGTGACCTGAAACTCATGCAGGATGTTCAGTAATACTTGATTGACTTTATGTCCAAGTTTCATGAACTAGGTCCATATACTTTCTAAGTTATGTCATTTCAAAAACTTAACCTTAGGTTAAGATTTGATGTTGACGCCGCTGCCGCCGTCGCAAAAGCGGCGCCTATAGTCTCGCTCTGCTATGCAGGCGAGACAAAAACCACCATCACCAGTGATTCAATGGATGTTGTTTTGATATGCAACAAAATACAGTCCGACTGACTACTGTGACTTTTGGGCCGATCAAAATTCCCTGATTTTTCCCTCATTTGAGGCATTTTTCCCTGACTTGAGGTATTTTAAAAATCAAATTCCCTGATTTTTCCCTGACTGAAAAAAGTAAAATAATTTCCCTGATGGGCTGGGAACACTGAAGTGAAATTAATCGAGAGGTAAACTGTTATAATCCTTCTCAAGCAGACTTCCTACTGAATATTAGTATAAGGGAGTGTTCGAATGAGTTGATTAGAATGGTTTCAATGCCCACTGATCAAACAAAATATCCTACAAATTAATTGATTAGAATGGCATCAATTCAGACTGATAAAAAGAGCACTAAATTAATGTTAATATCAAATTGGCAACTTGGTAATAACAGCTCTTTTTACAAGTCAAATAAATAAAAGGTATCATTTGATAACTGATTAAATCCAGTTTAAATGCAATAAAGTTATTATAGTGAGTCTAACTGATAGAGATTATATTTTTCTCATTCCTTTGGTTGATTTTGTTCAAACTAATCAAACAACCGATTTTGACATGAAAAGCTAACCTTGGGTTCAGGCTCTTCTTCAGATTTATTTTTGGTTGTCTTTAACGGATCTGATTTCTTATCTTTGCTCTCATCATCGTCCTCATCGTCATCGTCCTCCTCGTCATCATCTTCCTTCTTCTTGCTCGTTCCTGGCTTGGCTTTGGTCTCTAAGTTGTTTGTCCCTGTGATATAACAAATGGAATACATGCATAAATTATGTTTGTTTTAATATATTCACCTTATAGCAAACTATGCAAGGTACTAAGTCTCATCTGGGTTGAGCTGAAAACCAGATAAGAAAAATGTGAATGTTTTCTATAGTAATAATGATTCTATTTTTTATACTTCACATATATTCAATTGTAATCTATGGAGTGTTTTAGAGTTGCAACTAAAATTCCAAGTTGCTTGCAGTATGAAAGGCATCACCACATAGGTGAAATCATGGTTGCACGTTACATAATGTGTGACGTTGGTACTTAAAGGTCAAGTCCACCCCAAAAAGATGTTGATTTGAATATTTAGAGAAAAATCAAACCAGCATAACGCTGAAAATTTCATCAAAATCGGATGTAAAATAAGAAAGTTATAACATTTTGAAGTTTCGCTATTTTTCACAAAACAGTGATATGCACAATTCAGTGACATGCAAATGAGAGTCAATGATGTCCTTCACTCACTATTTCTTTTGTTTTTTTATTGTTTGAATTATACAATATTTCATTTTTTACATATTTGGTCAATTCCAGCCAAAAGTTGCAATTTTCCATTTTAAAAAATGTCTTTTCTGAGCAATTTTGTTTATACTGTTTATAAGTATACAGTTTAAGGTTTACAAAAGCACATTTATATTTACTATACCCTGATTCATTCATAAAATACACAATGTGCACTCTGTTGCACTTTGGTACTAAGATTTCATAGAAAGTGTACAACTTTCACCCATCTCTGGCTCCTGGCATGCAAAGGGTGCTGATGAAAAATTACATTGTCCATGTGACCTCCAAGCAGTAATTTACCATTAGCTGTATTGTTTTACATGCTGCAGTGAAACGGTGAGGCACAAAATACATTTCAATGTGTGTATATTCGATGTCCCATAAGTCACAGTTTTGAGCATTAAGTTTACCTCATATGCTGCCATAGACTCCTGCAGACAAGCATTGGACTTTTTTATCTACTACAGTACATGCTTGCATCAACAAAGCAAGCTGCATCTGCATTGGACTTGAAATAGCTCTACTGGGGGGACATACATTTAAGTCCCATAAGTCACAAGTCCCATAAGTCACATATACAGTTCGTAAACCATGCCACCTTAAAGCTGTCCATGACAGCAAAGAGAGAGACAAGAATGCTTAAAAGCTGGAGGGCAGTCTGCTGACTGTCAGAAAAAAACAGTCAGAATATCATAGGCAGTGCATGGGAACAACAAAAAAACTTGCAATGTGTGCACAGCCCAGAAAGAAGGAGAAAACTGAATATGATAGCTAAAATGCAAAGCTGAGTACAGGTGAATTGGGTTTGTTTCACCCTAGCTTTTATTCATTTTTTAGGTCCAGATCAATCTCTCGGTTTTCTTGTCCCTTAGAGTATGCATCCACTGTTTTACGTATGATGTGAACTTGGTATATAGTCCCATGGAAACTTGACCTATTGCAATGTCCCATCAGTCACAAATTTTGTAGTTGAGGGACCCTCTGGATCCTGTCAAAATAAGAGCACCAGTCCTCAGATGCATAAGGCTACCATGAACAGAGCTGTTAAAAAGGCACATACAGCACTCCCTACCAGCCCCTGTAAATGCAAAAAAGCTGTTCAGAAGCTTGCAATCAAGTTTTCTCAGATTCATTCCTGCCGCCTGTCAATAGAAAGGAACATGCGCATATAGAGTACCGAAGTGTGACGTCACGATGTCATGACATCGAATCGGCCGGTTCTAAACTGAGTCGCAGCTGCACAATCGTCTATACACATTTGTATTTGCAAAAATGGTGATGTGTGTTGTCCCTGGTTGTTACCATCATTCTGAGAGTCGTAACAAGGCACCGTTTCATAAAGCTATTAGTAACTTAAGAGCGACTTTAAGAACGACTGGTGATCCTTGTGGTAAATGTTATCACAAATTGGCAATGTTTTAGCGTGTATAAAGAAAGGATCACCAGTCGTTCTTAAAGTTGTTCCTAACTTACGAACAGCTTTATGAAACGGCCCCGGGTTCTTTTGTTTAGAACCAGGCCGCCATGAAACCATGGCCCTCGGGTTCTTTTGTTTAGAACCAGGCCGCCATGACACCATGGCAACTGACGTCATTGCTTCAGTACTCTATAAATGATGATGTCCTTACAGGCATTCTGAATTTCTATGAAAGAGATGGCATATCAACCCAAGCAGCTCGCAAAAAAGAATTTGTGATAGGGTTCACATGCACCCCCATGATATATTTTTTAACCAACTTTTTTGTATTGCCTGAAGTGTATAGTTAAAGGAGAATGAAACCCTTGAAACCAGCTGAATCCATATCAAAGAGAAAAATCAAAGAAACATATTGTTGAAAGTTTGAGGAAGATTGAATGAATAATAAGAAAGTTATGAGCATTTGAATATTGAGATCACTAATGCCATGTAGATCCTCCCATTGGCAATGCGACCAAGATCTGTGATGTCACACACGTACAACTCCCTCATTGCTTTAGTACTTATTTCACTTATATTCTCACTTTTATAGAATCTATCACAAGGTGAGGTGTTCTCTTTATGAGAGGACAAGTACAGAGGTTTCACAACATTATATCATTGATGAATTGTTTGTCATATGATTAGAATGAGCAAAAAGAGATGTTTTGGGCCAATTTGGGGTATATTTTCAGTGTCCAAAAGGGGAGAGTTGTTCATCTGTGACATCATAGATCTTGGTCGCATTGCCAATGGGAGGAACTCCATAGCATTAGTGATCTCGACATTCAAATGCTCATAACTCTTCTATTGCTAGTCCTATTTTACTCAAACTTTTGTTGATCTTATTCTTTGATTTGTCTGCTTTCACAAAAGCGAACTTGCTCCAAGAGTTTCATTCTCCTTTAATGAATCTTGATGTTCCCTTTGCCAAACCATGTCCCATGGGGTTCCAAATTGGCAATTTTTGGCGGCCATCTTTGATTTTAATGAAAATCAATTATTTTCATATTTTTTGCACAGACAATGGTAAAATCTTCCATGTAAATGAATACGCTTTTTACTATACAAGTATAGATAGTAGAAATCAATTGCAATTGTTTCTAGACAGTTCAGTAAATAATTTTTAAAAAAGGTAAGAATTTATGCCAAAATTTTCATGTTTTTGTCAAAAATTTGCAGGTGCACTGATATCTGTTTTATCATAAACATCAACAACTAATGAAAAATATCAGCATTCGACACGAAAGAGAATATATTAACGAGAATATTGATATGCTTCATGGCAGTAATAATGTGTTAATTTGCTTACATGTAACACACTGAAAAGGTAACTTTCTTACCATACTGTACGAGACGGATAGAGAAAAGCAACATTTATTTGTCCCATCTGTAACAATTATGTCCTATCATTATGTCCCATCAGTCACAATGGAAAGTGTGTACATTCTTATTCTAATTGTCCATTGTTCATCTCTTTGCTAATTATTTATGATTGTAATTGTTTATTGATTATTTTGTACTTGTTTGATTACAGTTCTTAAAGCCTGCTGACAAGTTAAGAAGCTTTTTTTTTGGGGGGGGGGTTAATGTTCCCTTTATATACATGAAGTGCATGAAAAGAAGTTTCTGCCCTTTGTTGAATTTATTTCTGACACAATGGCATGAATTATTAAAGGTGTCATCTTATTAGGGAATATTTTTTAATGCTGAAATTAAGTTTGACTTAAAAAGTCATTGAGAGGAAATGTAAATTCCATGAAATGAGATAGGGTCCCATCAGTCACATTCACTTGTCCCATAAGTCACACACGATTGCACACAACTATTGAAACAAATGAAATTAATCAAGTCCAATTCAAGTACTGTTAGTGAGCCCTATCACTGGTTAATCTCCAAGCCCAAATCTAAAAACATTGTCATAAAACTGAGATATTTATGGCACTTTGAACAAAAGAGCTCAATTTGTGTGGTCCATCGATGTCCCATAAGTCACAGTGACATTTCTGAAGATCTAGCACCCTATGCAACCAAGCTGAAAGCATACATTTTTGTATATAGTAAGTTTCAGCATTCTTCTTACAGTTTAATAAAGTAAATCCAGGTTTGTGCAGCTACTATTCCAGATATGCACTTCAGTTGCGTGGAAAAAAGTATCAAATGTCCCATAAATCACAATGGAATTGACCATTTGACAAGAAGGACCAACTTGGCTGAACCATATACTGTAGTATAAAACAATGCTACATGTAATTCCACATGTTTAGGAAGGAATTAATCATTGTTTCACTTGACAATGAGGAGAAAATTAGAATATTTCATGTAATAAAATACAAAAGAAATAGTGAGTGGATGACGTCATCAGTTTCCTCATTTGCATACCGAACAGGATGTGCATATAACTGTTTTGTGAAATTAAGTGAAACTTTAAAATGCCATAACTTTCTTATTTTACATCCTATTTTGGTCAAATTTTCAGTGTTTTGCTTGTTAGATTTTTCTCTTTTGATTCAAGTTAATTTTTTGTTGTGGTGGACTTGTCCTTTAAGCATGACTCTAAGTCACACATAACTCTGTGTGAAAAACCCTCCTGAGACTCATATCAATGGTAATAATAATGGGGAATCATCAACAAAAAAAAGGGAATGTGCTTTGCGATGATTTATCATAACTTAATCATAAATATGATAGACAAATGACCTATCATTGTAAAGCTGAGAGTCCCCTCTTTCACCTGATACAACAAAGAAGATTTCTCATTCATGTATGAGTGAGTAATAACAATTTGAAGGTTATCTGAATTTAAAAAAGAAAATCACATGCTTAAAAAGTTCAATATCAAGCTCTTTATTTTGATGCCTCAATCAGAGAAAATGGTCAAGAAATAACAAACTTCTGCTCCTTTCGAAACAATGCTTGTATTGCCATAACTTCATTAAACAAACACGTTTTCACCACTCTCCCAATGAAGCTATTGCATGGTCAACAAAAGACTTATGCATGGCTGATTGTCAACAAAACGGAGTGTCAAATAAGTCTGAAAGCTAGCCTGTAAAACCTCTTCATTTTATGAAATTATTGAAATTCAAGCCTTATTTCAAATAAACAGAACTTTATTTCTTGACCATTTTCTGTGATTGAGGTATCAAATTAAAGAGCAGATATTGAACATTTAAAAAATGAGATTTTCTTTTTGAAACCCAGGTACCGCCCGCCAAGTAACTTTTTGGTATCCTTTATTCAAATTGTTTTTACTCACTCATACATGAATGAGAAATACTCTATGTTGTACCAGATGAAAGAGGGGACTCTAAGCTTTACAATGATAGGTCATTTGTCCATTGTATTTGTGATAACGTTATGATAAGTCATTGCTAAATCTCGGTTTTGTTTCTTGTGAAACGCACTGTATTAAAACTCTACTACAGTAGTATATTATAATCATAATGAAAGAATGTACCATTTACAGGTGCTACTTTCTCTTTCTCTTCTTCTTCTGATTCCTCCTCTTCTGATGATTCATCCTTCTTCTTCATAACATCCCTTTTGATTGGAATTGGTGGTTTCTTCTGATTACTACTATCATCCTCTGAGTTGTCTTCCTCCTCATCATCATCATTCTCATCTTCTTCTACCGTTCTTCTTGGTTGTGTTTTACTTGAGTTTGATTTGGAAGATGCCATCATTGATAGTGTCATTTTACCTGCACAATGGATGATATCATACATGTATACGTGAGTGCTTTGTTACTTGGGCTTTCTCGAAGGGTTGCGTTAGCAGGCAGCACTGCAAGACAAAACTTTGAGATAAGCCTGTTACCAGTATAATGTGATATTCATGAGATTTTTACTAGTCTTAGAAATTCACAGGCAAGCTTTCTATGACTAGTCTCTTCTATGCTGACCAAAGTTTTGTTAGGTGTATTATTAGATAGATTCATATAACAATTTGGCTGGGATTCTGAAGTCATGTTTAATTTAAACCCTGGTCTTATGTTGTGGTTTAACTATGGAAAGCCAAATGTAACACAAACCTGTGAGAGTCAAGGTTAAAAAATTTCAGCATTTTGACACCCAAATCATTTAGAACTGTAACAGAAACAGTTCTCTTCACTAGCAAAGCATAAGGATAGGACACATATCATATTTTAAAAAATCCAACATTTTGGCAACCCATAGTTAAGCACAGAATAAAGCAAGGGCCTAATTTAGACTTCAGAATAAACACCAAAAAGTTATGTTTCACAGGTAAACTAAGGGATATATTTACTTAACTTTAATTCAATCTTTATTGGTATTTTAATTCATATTTATGTTTTTATATATTTAATTTCATTTCACATCCATTTTATTTTATCTTATGAGATGCTGTTAATCTGAAAATTAGATCTTGTTTATGGTTATGTATTTTCCCAATTTTCTTGTATATGATAAAAATAAGTAAATAAAAATAAAATCGTTACCTTTTTGGGGTTTGCTTTCTTCTTCGCTCTCAGATTCTTCTTCCTCCTCTTCTTCCTCCTCTTCACTATCTTCTTCCTTCTCAGGTTCTTTCCTTCTGTCAAGCGGAGTAACTTCTATTGCCTTTGGTTTATCTGCTGGCTGTAAAAGAAAGTAAATGTAGCCAAGCTTCCTTTAGAATCTACCACATAGTATCTCCCTTGTCTAAATATATCAGATCTAGCACAGGAATTGAAAGAAATGCTCCCAAAGTTCATGCTAGGTTTTATCATAAAGAGGTTATTCTTTTTTTTCTTCTTCACTTTTTAGACTTCAATTTTTGGAGGAGACACAAAGAAGAATAAGTGTTAATAAAGGCAAGGAGTTTTAAGACATCGAGTATCACACAACCTACAGTATTCTCGTTGAAGCCATGCTTGATTAAAATATGCTTCATTTGATTTTCTGGCAGAATGTAGATTTTTAAGTGAACAAAAATAAAACATAATATAGAAAATTGATTGAAGACAGAGCTAATACAAACAAATTACAGTAAAGTATTAGTCAGCAGAGTAAGCACTATTAGTTTGACAATAAATTCAGTTGTTGATATGAAATTTAAATTAGAAAATTAATAGTAGCATAAAGCGTTTGTAAAGCCGATTGGCTGACAGCAAGAATTTTCCCACAAGGTTGATATCTTTCAAAGAAATTGAGTAAACAAGCTCAGATCAAAATATTCCTTTTTATCTAAAAAGAACTTGAAAGGACTTTGATATATGTTTTCTTATTCAAGACATTTGCTGGACACAATTCAACACATGATGGAAGAATTTAAGTCAAACAAAGAGATAGATTTGGAAATATAGATTTCATGCATATTGAAGAGAATTATTGAAGGTACAATATATAACCCAATATGTTAATCTATGAATTAATGTTAGTATGATAGAAAATCTCACAAACAAAATTGAAAATAACTACTGCTTCATGCAGATAATCCGCGACTTTGATTATCAAGCAAAAGTGATATAAAATACAATTTCAATAATAGATATGAAAGATGGACATTTCCCACTTTATTTTAAAGGCTCCTCTCTTTCGCTGACCCCTTGTCCCACCAGTTATCCTCCCCGCCCCCTCTCACTTACTCCTTCTCTCTTCTTTATCTCCCTGCAAGACATTTTTCTCATTGACAATTAAATGTAATTATATTTCAAATCGTTTTAGGTATCTAAATCTACTAGTATTCATTGAAATCAAATTCCTACAACCAATTTACATGAGCTGATGGCAATACATATGTATTTATAAATGAAGCTTCAGTTGACAATACACACACAGACACAAAATAAAAGATAAAAATAATAAAATGTAGAGATTGCTAGCTTACTTCTTTTTGAGACTGCTTCTTAGAGCGAGCCATGATTAAGGGTTTCATTCCCTCCTTGGTCCCACTCTTAGAAAAATGTGTCTGGAAAAGGGTAAAGTGTGGAAGCATATAATTAGGAATGCTATTACATAGTCTGTCACATTCAAACAGGGGTGTCTCCACAGGAAGTTAGGGGTGTCGGCAATATTTCAATTTGTAAAAAAATTAGGATACACACAAAAAAAAGGGAGAAAAGGGAAGGAAGAAGAGTATAAAACGTCTCGCTTTGAGCCGTCAAACTCTACATGTATAATTTGCTCCCCCCCCAAAAAAAAATATATCTTGCTGCCGCCCCTGCATTAAAAGGAAGAGATAACATAGGCATGCACATGTGCAGTTTGGCTTGATCACAAATGGTATGACACAACTTGGTACTAAAACTGAGCAACACTTTGTGAACAAATATTAGGCATACAATTATTGGTGAAATAACATTAATTAGAGAAATTCCAGCAATCCAAGTCCAATATTAACCTTGACTTTAAAAAGAACATGATCATGCAGGAGCTCAGAGGAGGTTGTCAAATATAGAACATAAAATAAAACAAGTAAATCATTATTCAAAATAAAGAAAATTACAGCATGATTAGATTAAATGGAGAAAAGGATAAAAGGTTAGAAATGAAGAAGATAGACAAGGCATTTTTAGCGATGTTGTGTCTCGCCCACTTGTGAAACTAACTAGAAATATCGTGATCTGCGATGGCACACAACAGAATTGTATCAAAAGCCCATTGAGAAATGAAATAACTGGGACGGAATAACATTTCATAAAATATGAGAAGGGTTTCATGAAATGCTACTGACCATTGACCTTACTAAGAGACCTCTGAAGGCACCGTAACATGAATGTATCCCAAGTGCAGCAACGTGTGGACATTTATGTGTCATAACAGAGTCTTGCAAGTATAACAATTGACCTGAAATGACCATTGACTTTACCATGTGACCTCCGACTGCACCATAATATGCAGGTCCCCTACATGCATCTACAGCCCTAGTTTGGTTGAAAAGTGGGACACTGGCAAAGTTATTTGTCATAACTTTTGTGACGGACGGACAACGTTTGGATCCCTTAGCCTTGACCTCTGGTGAGTGAGACAATAAATTTGATTGTGTACATTCTGCAGATGAAAACCAGATTTCTTTGAAATTGTTAACAAAGACAAAAATTACTATATCACACAGCCATGGTTTACTTCGATTCATGGATTTCAGTGAGTACAGTCAGCCGAACATATTCCAGTCATTTATAAAGTAATGCTAAGCCAATGATATAATATAGTGCAAAAAACTATGTGCAAATAATCTTCTGCCCTGTAAGAGCTCCTGAAATGTTTGGAAAACAAAAGTTTAAAAAGTTCAAATCTATAAAAGAACAAGGACTTACAGTTGCAAATGGATCTTGATCCTTAGACATTTCCCTATCTTCATTTTCACTTTGTTGATCATCTTCCATTGCACTGTCATCATCACTTTGTTTTCTTGGCTTTGCTGAATCTGGTTCATCTCCTCCACCTCTTGGTCCATCAGTCTCATCATCTTATCAAAAATAACACAAATCATTGGTGAAATTTCTGCCCTTTCACTCCTTTTATTAGGATGGGCAAATTTCAAAGCAAGATATTATGTCAGCATGCATGGCATAGCAGGATGCAGTCTTTGCATAGACCAGATGACTAGAATAGCACACCAATGAACACTTGATGAAAGTATTTGTTGCATTTATAATTTGAATTGCTAAATACAATGTACCTGGCCATCTGTTAAGTGGGTCTTTCCATGAAGTTGGGGCACAAATTGTGACATTTCAGCAGAACCCAGTACTAGTTATACTATACATTTATTGTTTGTAGGCTTTACATAGATCTGTATTAAGACCATACATTTTACTGGGACTTTGGGCTCATTAAGCTTATTTTTTTGTTGAGTTATTTAGCAAAACAGTGTATAACACTCTTACATGGACAAGGTGTCCGTGTAGCATCAAGATATTTACATTTGGTCCTAAAAGTCAAATTATGGCAATTAGGTTGACCTACACTTGATATAATATGCACATTTACTTGTTAAGTCAAGTAGCTAATAGCTCAGATTTCCTTTGCATATAGTTCTACTTTCAAAGGAAAATCTAAAAATTGTCACTATGCTATTCGGTGTCCACCAAATAAGACATTATTTCCCAATGCTACATGGACACTGTGACAATTTTTTTAAATTCTCATTTTCTTTTTAAACTATGCATAGCAAATTTGAGGTGTTTTCAGTCCATTCCATGCTAAAAAAAAAAAAAAAAAACATCCAGATTTTTTCAATGGAAAATTTACCCTGTAAAACACATTTCATATCCTCCACATCATAACAGATTCATGAAATCTAGTAATAAATTTGAATAGTGACAGATAGATTTTAGGGGACTGACCAAAGCTAAACACAAGCTGTAATCCTTGACTGACAGTGTTCACCAAAGTCATAAATCAAATGATTGCCATTCATGGCAGTCTTCTTCTTTTTTGTTCTTTGCCATGACAATTATGATGGTGATAAAATCAAAATAAGGACTTTTCGCCCCATGATGCCAAACTAATTCATGAACACAGTAAATGTATTGCAAATGCCCGTCAAATGACAATGAACAGCTGGGAGGTCTTTGTCAGAAATTGGTGAACCGGAATGTGTTTCGTCCCAAGTTTCAGAGCTGATGAGAAATTGTAAATATGTTGTTCATCCAGAGTCCAGAACACTGCTGTTTTGATTCAGCAATTTTCAACAAAGACTTCTTGGTTGCTTTGTCCTGAAGTACATTTGACAATACATTTTCTATGTTCTTGAAAGTGTTCTGTGACATGGTGTGAAAACTTCCTAATGTTTGTGCAACAGAGCCCTGAATAATCTAATTCTTGAACTCACCATCATCACGTAGTTTCATCTTTGGTATGGTGTGGTTGTTAAGGGGCTTGAGTGTGGTGGGAGGTAGAGTGCGTGAATTCAGGCCTGAAGACTTGGGGGTCGATGATGCCAGAGGAGGTAGGGTCCTACTAAGCGGTGGAAGGGGAGATGGCTAATGGGAGAAAGATTTTAATATCTCATTACCATTCAATATCAATAAACAAATAATGTGAATTCCAAATAGCCAATACAATATTACATGTATAGAAGAGTGATACACCTATTTCTTTCCCATTAAACGGCTCAAGCCCAGTCCAACCCACTACACCTTATGACACAATTTGCTGCACTCAACCCAGGTAACCCTTCTTCAAATTCAAACAATTTTTACACAAAAGAAACAATATTTACAAGACCAAAATACTGGAATACTCTCCCAACACTTCCTTGTTTTAAAAACACAACTCAAGGAACTGATTTTTTTTTTTCATTACTAGTATCAAGATCCCACGACTCATCACACTTTATATTCTTATTTTCTCTGGTTTTAACCTTCTTTTCTGTTTAAGTACCAGCTGAGCAACATCCCCATTATTTTACTTCTTTTGTCAAACTATGCATATTACAACATTCTTTGCTTGCATTTCACCAGGGTCTGCAATTCTACAAGCTTGCTTTTATGGAGGTCCCATCATATTTCTTTAAATTATACATGTATGCTTAATTTTATTACTTGTATCATGTTACTTTTTTTTAATTTGTCTAATTTTTTTTTTTAATGTCATGTACAATTTTGTTGCTTTCTTTTATGTGAAACAAATGTTACATTTAAAATATGAAAATAAATTAAATGAGATGAAATTCTATGGGGCCCTTTAAAAAAAATAAGAATCATCTCTTGAAATTTGCTCTTGTAAATTTTAAATATTGAAGAACTGAAAATGTTTGAACCACAAAACAAATATGGAAATCTAACAATTAAATCAACTTGTTTTATTTCTGATTTTTTGTTGTTGTCTGATTACCTCTCTTTGTCTTCTTCTTATCCTAGCAGTACCCCCTAATGATCCATTTAGATCAATATTATTCGCCAGTTTCATCAGGTTAGCTCCCATCACTGGATCCTTGAACTTAGGCTCTGCCTCCTCTGGTTCAGAGTCCGAGGCTGGGTCATTGGGCGGAGCTCTTCTTCTGGCTCTGACTAAGGTGTGACAACCACCGCAGGATACCTTTGATCAAAGCACAGAAATTGTTTGTATATATGAAGCACATGCTGTAATCATATTCCATTCAACAGGAATTATTTCTTTGCAAATGTTGGTGAAAAGGACATTGTTTTTCAATAAAGTGCAGCATTTATTGTTCTTCTCAAATTTGCTAAATAATTTTTTTTAGATAAAAATTATGTTTTTGGCATCTTTCACACCATTTTTCAAAACTGAAGGTGCTGCTGGCCTGAAAAGAGGAAATGAAAAGCAATATGAATGGATTCTCGATCTTAAGTATACAATTTTGAATTATACCATAAAATTCGATGAAATTAACATGGATTTTGAATGAGTAATAGAGGAAAAATCTCAAAGCAGTGATCCCGTAAGGTCTCAAAAATGCCCAATTCTTTTAGACATGAAATTCTTGAGAACTTCCTATAGGCTAAATTTCAAAGCTACACAGCACAGGAACCCATGTTATTTTGTGCATGTTTGGAATATTTGGGTGCTAAATTAACTCAGCAAAATTTTATGAAAATGACATGGATTTCATTTTAACTGTGGAACGTCCTTAAGCTCCCTATAAATGCTTTGTACTGTTATTTTCAGGGATATTGTTTGTCAAAAGACATTTTGTTACCCCCAGCGATGACTCGTCTTTCAAAACTTTCATTGCTTTTCATACAGAAAAACCCTTCACTTTTCAACTGTTATGACATTTCAATAAACTTACTTCTTGTACAAGGAATCCATTAAAGCGAAGGACCTTGGACGGGATGAAGACGTTGGAAAAACTCTCTTCTCCCTGAGCAAGTTTACCATGGCGACCGTCTCCAAATGTATAAAGACATCCTTTAGCTGGAACAGATCACAGGAATTATGAAGTTGGAAATTCATTTCCCTTCTAAAGTATGGTCAACTACTAGAAAAACAACTTTTATGAAGTGCCAGTGTATCAAAAACATAAATGTGATATTCAAGTGTTATATCTAGTGTACTGTATGTACATATAAAATTTTAAAAAAATATCGACACAAACATGTATAGTAAGATAAGTAAGACAACATCTTAAGCCTGGCTCACACCTTTGCCTTTTGGACTGCGTATCGCTGCGTTAGCTGAATGCAGTCTATCGCAGCAATGGGCAACACCATACACAGCTAAATGTTCTGTAGCAATCACACTTTTGCCTACCAGCTCGTTGGAGCTTGGACATTTTTTTTTTAATGACGGCCTACGGTTGCCTACAGCTGCATATGGCTGCCTTTTACCTCGCTCTAGCTTGCATTTGCTCGTAGCAGTATGATTCAATACGAAGTTAGCTTGCCCCACTGCGTGCATACCTTGTTCATTATTCGCTAGCCACTCACACTACCTCGTCTTATTCGATTTCCTGCTCATTCACTCGCTTTATCTCAATTGCTGCTCATTCCAGCAATACCAGTTTGGTCTAATGTGAGCGAGCTCGTATTTGCACCCCATGTCATTTACTGACGAACCGCCACGAAAATTAACGTTGATTTGATGAACCATGGCCCTGCAGAAGAGCTCTGCCATGCAGAAACTTAAGGTTTTGGTTCAACTGGAAGAAGAAGAGGCAAATAATCATTATGACCAAGGGAAATTGCTGCTCAAGCTCAATCGACGAAGCCATATCCAACCTCAAAGTTGTTGGATTCGGTCTAGGATTTCCAGAAGGAATGAGCAGGGTGAGCTTAAACGAGCAGGATCGAGTGGAAGCGAGTAAGATCGTGCAGAAGCAAGCTAACACTAGCGACAAAAGAGCTAGTCTCGTAGTAAAGATAATAGATGAACGAAGTGTACCAAGCTACATCCACACAGGTCCTTACTGGTACGAGCAGTATACGAGGTAAAGCACAATAACACACGCAGTGATGCGAGCTAAAGTGAGGGAAGTCAAGGTGAAATGAGCAAGTATACGCAGCCATAGACAGTCAAATGCAGTTAAAAGTGACGCTGTGTTGGCCTGCGGTAAGCAGCTCACATTAGCTTGCTCTTGATTGTTCTTGCTCGCTTTAGCTGGTTGCCAATTGTCTTTGCTTGTATGTATGTTGATCTTGCGTTGCGGATGTTTGAAAAAAATTCAAACTACCGAGCTAGAACGCAAGGCAACTGCATTAGTCAGCGTAATGACCTCGTATTAGCTTGTTTCATTGCGTTGTTTTGCGCTTGCCTGCATTTGTCTGCGTTCAGGCAATTCACAGCTGAAAGCAAGCCCAAAACGCAAAGGTGTGAGCAAGGCTTAAAGGCACAACATTGCAATACACAAAACAAAGAACTTCCGGATTTTGGCATAAAATTTGAACTTATATGATTAGTACTAGAAATATCAAATTATATTACATAGATTATGTAGATTTGAATCAGTGATAGGTCAATACGTCATCACATAATCATAGCTGCAAGGATTGCATGTTATATTCTAGGTTTTGACGTCATCTCAGTGAATATAATATAACTGCATTGTTTTGTACACTGTGGCGTTATATTCACTAAGGTGACGTCACTCGCTGCTTATAAGTTGTGTAATCAAGTAGTGATGTACTCGCTTGTGTTTACGCGTCAATTGCATAAAAAACGCGCTTGCTGTATTTTTCCCCAAAAAAATCCATTATGACGTATTTGGACCATAGCTAGGTGCAGCAAGCATTTCATAAATCCACATTAAAAAATAAAGAATCTGATGGTGAATCTACATAGACTATACCATATAACAGATATTGGCTGGTCTATCTTTATAACATTTCAACTCCCCTCCAATATTTCAAGGGGCTCTCAAGGACGTTTTGGGAGCAAAATCAGGGTTTCCAGCTTTTAAATAAAAATTCCCTGATTTTTTCCTGATGAAGTTTGAAAATTCCCTGATAATTACTTAAACCCATTCCCAGTTTCGCACGTTTTCTAAGTTGTTGCAGTGAATTACATGTATTTTAAGTATAAAAACAATAATGTAAAAATAATTAGTACCACTATAACCAGTCATTCAATAGATGTTTTGATATGCAACAAAATATAAGTCTGACTGACTACCATGCTTTCGACTTTTGGGCTGATCAAAATTCCCTGATTTTCCCTCATTAGAGGCATTTTTCCCTGGTTTGAGGTATTTTTCATCGAATTCCCTTATTTTTCCCCTAAAGGAAAAAAGTAAAATAATTTTCCCTGATGGGCTGGGAACCCTGAAAATAGCACTAAGCTCCAGACAGAACATGCCTCATCTTTTATTTAACTTTACAGCTTCAAATTTTTGACATTTATGAATAAGAAGAAATAGTCTTTCAGATAAGCTAATTTTCTACATTTTACTTTTCAAAGACCAAATTACCATTTTGGGTATTTCATAGAATCTTCCGTATCAATTTATTGTTGGTTTTAGGGTGGCAGGTCACTATTGGTTTAAACTGTTATGCAATACCTGTGATTACTGCAGTGTGGCTTTCACCACAGGAAACCCATTTACATCTTGTCCATTCAAGCCTTGCAATCCTCTTAGGAATGTTAGTCACAAGAAGGTCAGGGCCATGTCCAAGCTGACCACTAGCACCATTACCAAATGTGTAAACATGACCTTCATCTGAAAACACAATCAAAGAAAATAAACTTCAATTTCAAATGTATTTGTTCATAAAATCCATACTACATAACATATACAAAGAGTCAAATTCAAAAAGAAAAAAAAACAATTGTAGATTGGATTGAATATGAGAGGGACAGCAAGAAAGGAATAAACCATGATTAGCTACCCCTACAATGACTTCATAACAACGATAAAAACAAAATCACTAAACTACAATGTTAAGGGTGGTGCCTATAATGCTAAAATAAAATTTAAACAAACTAAACAGTTAAAAATAAATTAATATACAAATAATGCACGTAAGCGCGTGCGTGCAGGGCCAAATAATGAATGATGTGCAAGAAGAGCCAATGGATATACCGCAGGACCGAGTGCAGTATATCCATTTGGCGAGTCGAGCACAGAGTTTATTATTTAGGTCCTCTATGCACAAGAATGTGTGTATTGTTTGTTTTATACACCCCCCACCCATGTTACTGAGTTGCCCCGAATGCTATATTTGATCTAAATTCTAGATAATTCTAGATTATTCCAGAACTCGCACTATCCTGCACTCTGACGTCAGAGTGCAGGATAGTACATTTGGTATGACGTCGAAGTGCAGGATAGTGCAATCCGCTGAATATCATGTGATCTAATTTGAACCAATCAGATCACAGAACAATCTTGAGAGTAGTATAATGTAAATTATGTAATCAGCTGTTGATCCCTTGAAAATAATGATTTATTTGATAATCTTACCTGTTATTGCTGCAGTGTGTGCATTACCACATGATACACTCTGAACAGGCTCAGTGAAGAAGGAAACATGTTGGGGTTCATTGACTCCATCTAAATGTGCTTCACCTAGCCCAAGCTTACCCCCTTCTCCCTCACCAAATGTGTAAAGCTTCTTATCCTCTGTAAAACAACAAAAACAACAACCCAAAAACATAAAATACTAATAGTAAAGAAGTCTGTTGCAGGAACAGTCGCAATCAAATGCATTTCTAAAGATCAAACGCAACTTGATTTCAACCAATCAAAAGTGCACATTCAGGATTTGCGCTTGATTTATTTCAGTTGCAATTAAAACAAGTCTCTCAAGCTCAGTCTTCTTCCAAGCCATTACAATGCTCCATTTCTAGTACAGTAAGACAAAGATTGATCATCATAAGCTTTGATTTGGGTGCTTTATGATCAATGCAATCAAACATAAAAACTGTCACATTTTTTAGTTAAGTGAAATGAGCTTTCAGCTGGGCATCAGAAAGGGGCAAGGAAAGTTAGGATTATAATAACAAGTGTAGCACCTTTGGCAGTGCTGCCTTTGAAAACAGCTAATGAATAATAATTCACAGAAGAAAACGCTAATATGATAATAAAATATTATGTCCATTGACCCAAAATGACCTATGACCGTGATCATGTGACCTAAAGGCCACCGCACACCTTACGACCCGACCAGTCGCCGACTGGCTTGCGACTGGGTGAGGGGAGATGTGACGTCACATCTCTTGTCAGCTTCGAGTCGCAGACCGGTCAGAGACAAGTCGCAAGGAAAATCGGAAGGATTTGACATGTCGAATCCTTATGACTGGATCGCAAGCTCAATCCAACTTCCAGCCAATCAGACAGCAGAGTTGCACGACGCGTATATGATAAACAACGCGCATACGCAGTAGTAAGCGCACTTTCTCAGTTGCTATGCCAAAAAGCAAAAAGCGCATGCGTGAGTCGCAGATCGGATTGCAAGGTGTGCGGTGTCGAGGCTTATGACTGCCTTGCGACTCATCTCCCCTCACCCAGTCGCAAGCCAGTCGGCGACTGGTCGGGTCGTAAGGTGTGCGGTGGCCTTAAGACATGTGCAAAACAATCATTCATACTTGATTACCCTTGTTTCAATGTTTCATGAGCTAGATCCATAAACTTTCTAAGTTATGATGCCAATTCAACACAGACTCCCAACACGGCCAGAGTTCATTGACCTTTAAATGACCTTTGATCTTGACCATGTTCCTGAAACGCGCACAGGGTATTCGGGGATACATTGCTGCTCTTATGTCCAAGTTTCATGAACTAGGTCCATGAACTTTCAAAGTTACATGTATGATGACTATTCCACAAATATTGTACCCCCAACATTATCAGTTTGTTGACTCTAAATGACCTTTGACCTTGGTCATGTGACCTGAAACTCGCACAGGGTGTTCAAGGATACTTGATTGCTCTTATGTTTACATTCCATGAACTAGATACATAAACTTTTAAAGTTATGATGACAATTCCTCAAATAACCCTAACATGGCTTAAAGTTCATTGACCGTGTGACCTTTGACCTTAGTCATGTGATCTGAAACTCAGACATGATCTTCAGTGATACAATATTACCCATATGTCTAAGTTTTATGACCTAGGTCCATATACTTTCTAAGTTATGAAGACATTTCAAAAACTTAACCTTGGTTTAAGATTTCGATATTGAGTCCCCCAACATGGTTTAAGTTCATTGACCCTAAATGACATTTGACCATGGTCATGTGACCTGAAACTCGGGCAGGATGTTTAGTAATACTAGGCCCGTTTTGAAAGTCCGTTTTTGATGCACGTGTACACGGCGTGTTTTTCGGTCGTGTACACGTTGTAAACACTTGAGAGCGAGTTATGTTTTCAGTGTTTCCGACATTTCGACACGGACCTGCATCAACATGTCAATGTAACATAAAAAGGGGTCTATATAGTCTAAGTCGCGGTTTCAAAGCTTACCTGAGAAGTTAGAAGTATCAATCCATAAAAATTGGTGCAATTAAAAGTTTACTCAGCTTAGCAGTGCATTAAATTAATAAAGCATGCAAAAGAAAATCAGTGCAGGGCCCTAGCTAGCGCCAACGTTTGTTGGATGCGCATTTTGCATACTGTACCGTACATGCATGCACAGATTGCTGCAGAATTAAGTGTAACTGAAGTTATCGATTGATTTTCATTATTTTATTGCCCATTTTAGGAGCGTTTGTTCGTAGGCTTGTAGCACATGTGTACGAGTGTATAACACGTAACTGTATAGCAATGATCGCTGTCGCAATTGGTGATTCTCAAATTGGCTCTGAGTGTGATTGAGCAACGCTTTCGAGCTTTCGAGACCGGAGCAGACCCATTTTGTGGTACAAAAACTTGAGTCTCCAGAATGAATGTGGATTAAATCAGCGATTTTGGAAGTAAACTCACTCTAGGTTAATTGAAATATATTGACATTAGTGATTAAAACATGTGCAGTGTCTGAGAACTAAGAATTAATGTGAGGCTGTGAGCTTGTTCACTGACTTTACTGTCCCATGCAAGCTTTATGCAGATGCTACCATGTACACGGTGATGGAATTTAGTACACGTGCACTGACTTGACCGTGCGTGTACACGTGTTCCCGAAACGGGCCTAAGTAATACTTGATTACCCTCATGTCCAGGTTTCATTAACTAGGTCCATATGCTTTCAAAAGTTATGACATTTCAAAAACTTAACCTTGGTTAAGATTTCAATGTTGACGATGCCGCCATCGCAGCCATCGGAAAAGCGACGCCTATAGTCTCGCTCTGCTATGCAGGCAAGACAAAAATGATCTGATTAACTGATGTGAAAGCTCAGAAACCGGCCAGGTAACAGATACATGTAGGTTAGCGATTAATTGCTAAATGAATTGGCCTATCAAGACCACCGTTGCATTCACATTTTGTTCAGTAGACTGACTAGGAATCAATCAGTGTTGTTCTTTCAAATTAATATCAGATTAATCGCTAACCTTTGTGTTATGGGGTCCTGGTCTTTTGAACATCTTTTTAAGAAGTCGCGCCCCCTTCCCCCATGAACTGTTATATTTATCCCTTAGAGCTGTAACCCTTACCTGTCAGTAGAGCAGTATGATAGTATCCACATGATACCATTCTAATAGGTACACTCATAGATAACTGCCTTGGTATCTCAATCTCTGTATCATCACCATGACCTAGCTGACCTTCTGATCCACCTCCCCAAGTGTACAGGGTGCCATCGGCTGCGTGTCAAAGGTCATTTATCATCAATGTAATCTCACTTTGTCTACTTCCACTTAGTCTGTTTCAGATGTGTTTAAAAAGACTATGATAACTTTGCAATTGTGGTTTGCAACTTTCTATTATAACTGGGGTACAGGTTACCTTGTTTTTATTGACCACCAGGTACTGAGCCGTTACTGTGGTAGTATTTGGCAAAGTTGCCATAATTGTAAGTCCTCTTGTATAGAAACCATTTGGTTCTACTACTAAGTCTAAAACCTCTTGGTTTAAAAACACTTGGCCCATCACTACTTGGTCAAACACCACAATCACATTCCATTAATAAAGCTATTTAAACAAGCTCAAATGCAATTTCTTAAGAGAGATTTCAAATACACACGTTCTTTCATTTTTCACAAATCACAATTAGTCAGTATTCTTATGCAATTTTTACACTATATTGGATAAAAACTATTGTAGATGTTGTTTCCATATATACATATACCTCATCTAAGATTCAAAGTCTAGCCCTGATGGTATCCTACTAGAAACAGATAGTCCATGCTATTAAAGTCCATAGGATTTTAGTAGTCAACCCACCATCCCCTAAATCTAGGTGGTCCCTTTAACAAAGCCTACACAAAATACAAAATCAAGTTGACGTCATGTTAAGGAAGTTGTCAATAACATACCAGTGAGGGCGGCAGAGTGATCAGTGCCACATGACAGCATGAGATATTCTTGTTGCTCTAAAGCTTCAATGGTCTTTGGCGTTTCATATTGCTTAGAATCCCCTTGCCCAAGTTGACCCTCTCCTCCTGCTCCAAATGAGTGTAGTTGATGATCTCTAGTTAGTGCTATAGTGTGAACCCTGCCACAGGAGATCTGTACCACACCTGCATGCTTAAGACCTGAGGAATATCAATATCACACATTGCAAGATACTTCTTATCAATTTCAAATTTTAAAGGTTGTTTACAGGTAATTTGTCTGAATTCAAAATAAAATTCACTGATTCAGCTGGTAGGGACAGTGATTTTCCGCGATCGCGGAAAACGGACGGAATTCACGGAAAGGGCCTTTTGAAACGGAAAATGGCATTTCAAACGGAAAATCACGGAAAACGTATTTTCCCTCAAAATACACAGAATAGCAACAGAAATTACTCCAAAATCACAACAAAATGAGAATATTAAATGGCCAAAAAAAAACAGAAAATACAATCTCACTTCGCTACTATCATGACAATTCACACATCGTGACTGCACTCGACATCAGCACACTCGATTGTACCCCGCACCGTACCCGTACCCGGCGCGGCCGGCCGGGTTGGGCTTCACATGCACACATGTATCGTTCAACTACATGTACACAGTTGTGTGTTGCTGCCCTCTACGTTTGAAGATGTAACAGCACGATATCGTGGTCTTAAAATCCAAGATGGCGGATTGGGAAAAGACGATGACTGATGATAACGATGTCCAAAAACCCCCAAAATTATCGATGAAATATCATTTCACCGTGAAATAATGCTAATAATATGAAAGGTGAGGATGTATGCATGCAAAATGGGTGTGTTAAAATATTTTATTCACCCGCATAGATCCGATTAGAACGGATTTTATTGTGTTGTTGGTACAGTAGCAGATACAAATTTTGACCAGTGCGAGTGTGCATGTAAATGTGTAAACGGAATTGTCACTTTTCCGTGTGTACAAAGTCTATGGGGAAACGGAATTTCCGTTTTCTGACATGCTGAAACGGAATTTGAGATTTTCTGAAACGGAAAAGGCAATTTTTTGAAACGGAAAATCACTGTCCCTAAGCTGGCAAGGTTATTCAAACATTATTTCAATTCTTTAGGTCAGGAATTGCTTGAGCTTTATAAGCAAAAGAAATTAGTTATTCATGATGATTTTGTGATACCACCATATCATGTAGAATGCTGCTACACAAGGTCACCTGTGAGGTCTACCTGCTGATATTTTTTTTATTTTATAACATTTCTTGAGGGTGAACTTCCCCTTTAAAATAGGAACCTTCTTTATCATATTGTCAAACTCCCTGCTGTACACAGACATTAAAAGATCAATATCACAAACCATGAATGTTTGCATCAAGATGAAAGATTAAAAAAAAAATATTTATCAATCCTTCTAGCAATCCTATTACAAAGTATGAATGTCTAATCCCATTTATGTGGGAACTGCCTGATATACACTGTGTGTCTCTATTTTGTAGTTGATATTATACGTCGTATATGACATGAGCATTTCCTGAAGGGAAGTAAAAATTGAGTTAAATGGGGGGTGTACGTATGATGTACAGACTACAGAAGAGCCCTGATTATAAATTTGTAGATAATCTGTTGCATTAATCTTTGTCGTTTAAGCACTTTTGTCAGTTGGGCATTGAATGACCCACTTATTATTTTCTTATTTACCTGGGTACACTCTTCAAATCACAAAATATGTGTTTAAAAATAATATTTTTCAATCCGATACTTTACAGCTTTCATCCAAAATGCTTTAAACCAATCTAGCAGTCACACTGCAAGATGGGCATTTCCATTAAGTATGTATGTCTAAACCTTTTAGGTTGATCCTTCTGTTTTCTAGTTCACATGGAAAGCTCTATGACATGACATGACTAGTTCATTACAGGCATAATTCATGAAGTGAAATATGTGGGTTGGATGTAATAAGGTTGAATATTTCCCTATACTTACCTTTGACACTGCTAGGTTTATTGACTGTCTTTGTGTGTCCTAATCCAAGCTGGCCCCAGTCGTTTGCTCCAAATACATACAGGCGTCCATTTTCTGTAAATATGGAAAAACACAAAAGAAAAGGTCAGCAGTGTTACTGTAATGACTTCTGGATACATTTTCAAAGGTGACTTACCGAGAGTATTGCATCACAAAACTTTTTTTTCAATAATATTTTCCTCCAATGATCAAGACTGTGAGGAACACTAAACTGGAATGGATTGAACATGGATAGAATGGATAGCATTAGAGGGATTCTGGTGTTCCGTCATGACCAACTAACGCCCATTTCAAACAACATTTTAATTCTCCTCAATACAAAATCTTTTTTTCATTTCCTTTTATACAGGACTCAAAAGTGTTGATTAAAGGAAATTATCTTTCCCTTGTTAATGAAAAAATACTTACAAGAACTGTTGAACTTGTATGTGTAATCAATGAAGAATATAAATATTTGGCTATTTTTCTTTTCTATTTTTTGTGACCAGACCGATGGTTTAGAAAGTATCCAGTATAAGCTGTACCATAGGAATTATTTATATATCATGTAAAGACATGAATTGCATT
This sequence comes from Lytechinus pictus, assembly GCF_037042905.1. Classification (NCBI taxonomy): domain Eukaryota; kingdom Metazoa; phylum Echinodermata; class Echinoidea; order Temnopleuroida; family Toxopneustidae; genus Lytechinus; species Lytechinus pictus. The sequence continues at coordinate 32,123,509 of NC_087248.1, read as the reverse complement.
TTTAGAAATCTAAAGATGATTCACTTTCAAAGTCTGAATTGATTTACACAATGAACCAGTGAATAAAAGAGATAAAATGGTAATTATGCACTTATCTAAGATTGGAAAAACCATCCACTAAAGTTTTTACCCTACCAGAGATTATCCAACGTGACGAGGGGCAAATAAGCTACAAGCTTTACGTCTCTACATCCAAGTAAATCCAAGTAAGTAAGTAAATATGTATAATGTAAAAGTTCACTTTAATTCAAAAATTCAACCTTTAGTTTACCCATTTCCCCCCCAAAAAAAAAATCGGAACAGGGTTTAAAATAACATGTTGGCATGGGGTTGAATTGATAGCCATGTTCAAAGTCTTAAAGAATACTGTCAATATCATGATGAGTTCTTACCCGTTACTAAAGCAGAATGGTCATCTCCACACCTGACTTGAACCACCTTGTCATTGCGGATCCAGAATTTATTGGCTGTATTGTCGGCAAACCTACTCTTGCCAAATGTGAACACAGCACCACTATCTGTACAAAAAATACAAAGTGTTTGGGGTTAGAGAGCTATTTCAATGGCCAAAATCAATCACGGCACACAGCTTGATGCTCCTGATGATATTTGGGAACACACAAGATTCCGGTAGAAAGAAAATAATTCCCTTTTACCATATCTTTTATCAATTTTTTTATGACATTACTATTCAACATTTGCACCAGTTTGATATCTATATGATTCAAGGTAGATGAATCGTGATGAAAATGCAATGTAAAAATAAAATATCATCATGGAGTCCTTAGTAGTCTTCTGAACCTAATTTGTATTCAGAGGAATCGTTTTCATAATTACTTTTTGATAAAAACTCACTTGAAAATTATTTAATGAAATATTGAATGCATCACAGCCTGACAGCTAACGTCAACTATTTCTCAAGTTATGCCTACGCCAGCGAAGCCACTGTGCACAGCACAGGCTCTCAGTCAATCATCACTGCAACATAGGCGGGTATGAAACTGCATTAGCGCCAATACAAGTATACACTCGGGCACTGAATGTTACCAAAAATTCTAATTTCAGTCTTAAAATTGCAGGATCTGTGGCATATTTCCACAGCACCAAGTGGCTATGTTCAGATTTAAGAAGTGGAGTCGCAGAAAATTACAAAAGAAGTGGAGCGCCTCTGGCAGTCTCACCTGCATCACACGATTCAATATATAGCAGCAGTCCTGACTTTGAAAACTAACATAATTATTCACAAGAAACACAATTCATATATACAAACAATTACAATACTATGTTCATTGACAACAAAATAATAATAATATCATATTTTACCCAGGGAAGCCACTTCAGACATTTGAAAAATGACATTTGACCTTGATCATGCGACCTAAGACTTGTCAGTGATACTTGATTACCCCTATATCCAAACTATATCTATAAACTTTGAGAGTTATGACAGCAATCTAATAATTTACCTCCAACATGGCCAAAGTTCATTGACCTTAAATGACCTTTGACTTTGGTCATGTGACCTGAAACTTGCATGAGATGTTCGGTGATAGTTGATTACTCTTGTGTCTTAAGTTTTATGAACTAGATCCATACACTTTCGGAGTTGTGATGGTTATTCATCAATTCACCCCAACATGGCCAAAGTTTATTGACCTTTGACCTTGGTCATGTGACCTGAAACTCACACAGGATGTTCAGTGATACTTGATTACTTTTATGTCCAAGTTTTATGCCATAGACCTAAACACAGAGTTATGATGGTAATTCAACAAATACCCCCAACATGGCCAAAGTTCAGTGACCTTAAATGACCTTTGACCTTGGTCATGTGACCTGGAACTCGCACAGGATGTTCAGTGACACTTGACTACTTTTATGTCCAAGTTTTATGAATCATGAGTAAATGAAGTCAACAAACTTACAAGTTTAAGGAATGGGCAATATTTCAACTCCCTTTATTAATTCAGTTCACCCAATCTCAGAAATCATGGCGGATAAAGAATGTGCAGTCTGTGTGGGAAGGCTTTCGAAAAATACAAAAGTTTCGTCATTTGCATATTCATTTATGAGAACTTGATCTTTTGGAATACTTGAGAATATTCATGCGCTTGACCCGCGACCACCACGCATGCACAATTTGCCATTTTTTATTCGGCAGAGAATTTAATACGTGTGATGAACTGAGAACCGGCTTTTTGAGACATTTACAATAAAGGACAAGGAGCGAGTCTGTGTCCGATGGAAAGTTTAGTCACTGAAGCTTGATGTATTTTTTTGTCATGATATGTTGCCTTTTTTAATTATTTTTTCTCTCCGATGGTTTGGATAAGTGGAGCAGAGGGTAGCAGTGGTGAAGTGTAGTGGAGCCTATATTAGCCTATATATGAACCATCGCCCGAGGTAAGATACGGCGAAACCTGGTGCCGTGCAGCATTTTGAAAAATAGTACCCGGGATATCAAGAGTTTCAAACTCTAGATCTAGACCTATACGCATTTTCTGAAACCCGGCGCCCGTGATTCTAAAAAATCCACTCAGTTACACGTCAGAACGCGACAATGCCGAAAGTAAAACCTGTAGTAGCTGCGCTGGCCTGGATGTCTGACTACTATGCAGTCGTAAATCAGAGACTGGACGGGCGCGGAAGGGAACAATTTTCATGTTGGGAGTCGCTCGGTACTTGGCAGTTTTACTTTTAGTTTTAGGCAGTTGCGAGAACGAATCCAAAAGCACACGAGGGCAGAATCGCTCGTGTGCTTTGGATTATTTTCAATTCAACCCTGATTTAAGCCCTGATTTCGGATGGGGAAATTTGTTCCAAGTCAGCCGGTGCGAAACTGCAATAGCGGCTATAGCGCCCAAGTTAACCAACATTAAACAATAAATAAAATTTTTATTAGGCCTAGATCTAAAAAAAACAAGACACTGGTCACTGTCTGTACTTGACTCTGAGTCTGACTTGAGTTGACTAAAATCTAAATTAATATAAATATTCACTTGACTTGGTCTAGCTGATTAAGTAGTCTACATACATGGTCTATGGCTAGGCAAAACAACCTTGTCCAGAGTCGGTAAGATACAATAAACTAACGTTAGTACTTGTTATGGCACGAACTCAAAACCGACCTTCGAATGGATTCTATTTTCACGCAGCCAAGAAAACGAGAGGACCGATCTCATCGCGGCCGCGCCCCCGATCTGCACGGGCAGCACCATATCACAACACCGCATATTTCAATCGCGATACGGCTACGGAGCTCGAAAATAGATGGGATATTAAAAACAAAACTAGCCCTAGATTTAACAATTAACAAACTAATTCTGAACATAAAACACGCCATAGCAATGTCTGGTTTTGCATGAAGAAAGGTCAGACTAAACATATACTAAAAACGACAGCTTTAAATATCCGTTACTAGGCAATTTTAAAACTGTTTACACGACAAACTCACCGGGGATGTCATCGTCTTCACTCGCCATTTCGATTTTTCCAAATTGTAAGTCTTTGCCGCAAGAGGGCGGCCGATAAATGTAATGAATCAGCCGCCACCCCCATCATCTCATCTCTTCGTGTATTTGAATGCACAGTAAAAAAATGGTTACATAATAATGGTCATCTTGAGTGGGATCATGGACCTATATGTACATTCATCTGTTAGATGATAAATTCACTATCAGGTCATCTGCATAAAAACGTTCTATTCATAATAGTATTACGATTGTCAGCATGATAAGTAAGGCCCGAAGCAGTTAATGATATTAGTTAATTGCCACATCACCACATGGTCTATTTTCATTTAGCCATTCCCTCCACCAACATTTCGTCTAACAACCATTTGGTCCATTAACCATGTCTATGACCATTTCGTCACACAACCGGTTGGTCTAGAATATCCATTTCATTTTCATTCATTTTGCACAATTTAACACTTACCGGTAGCCCAATTATAGACCAAATCGACTAAATTGGGCCAACTGGTTATTAGACGGGATGGCATTAGACTAAATGAAAGTAGACCATGTGGTGAGTGGACGAACTGATAGTAGACGAGTTGGCAATTGGACGAATTGGCATAACACCAATTTGGAAATAAACCATATAGACCCCCCTCCCCCACTACTAAGTAATTTGGATATCATTGGTAAATCAGCGCTGCCATTGGGAAAAATGAAAAGGGAAAAAAGGGGGAAAGAAGAAAAAGGGGGAGAAAGAAAGGAAAGAAGGAAGGAAGAAAGAAAGAAAGTCCCCTCTTCCCCCCCCCCCTCTCTCCCCACCACTCCCTCTCCCTCCCCTTACTCAGCTCTCTCTCTCTCTTTATAGTATGTGAAACTTTAACGTGTTTGCTGAGCATCCCACCCCTCTACATCAGTCAAAATTAATTTCAAGTTCAGGACAGTGTAGGTCACACTTTGACATCATAAAATATCTCTTAAAATTTATTACAGACCCACATGGCCAATGTATTTGTATGACAGTTTCTTATCACCAATAATATCACACCATAGAGCTATCAACTCCTGATTCAAACTATAAACAAGCAATAATTATTTTTCTTTGTTGATGTTGAAAGAACCACCGTAAAACCACCATAAAGTAAACATGGCATTATTCTGTGAACAAAACAAATCGCCTCCAAGATAAGAATCTTGAAAAGAAGCATAGTTGTGTGAAGATTCATCCATAACCATTATCCAGATTAACTACTCTAAAACACAATTATAAAATAACTATTCATATTTTGCAAAGCCAACCTCACTTCCTCTTTGCACATGGTTTAATATCAAAGTAAATGCTATATTTTGCAGAGGTGCTGGCTTAGAAGTGTGTAGCAACTGCAACATAATGCTCAAATTTATAGTGCAGACAAAATTTGTAGTTCCATACTTGCTTTTCTGTGAACACTGGAGGCAACTTTGAGCAGGTTTGGTTTGGGTCAAATTACTTATTTTCATTTTAACACAAGTTCATAGGTACATTGCAAACACTAAATTATTCAAAAGTCACATTGATGAGTTTTATCAAAATCAAAACTGGAACTACAAGTACAATTATTTTTTCAAAATTGCGGATTACACTCGATCAAATGGCTTAGGGCAAATCAAAATATCAAGTAATGATTAGTAAATAATTATTTATTGCTCTACTGTATTCACAAAATTATTAGTAATTCACACTTGATTATTCATCATGAAGTAAAATCTACAATATTTTAGTTAGTTTTTATCCTTTGTGCATAGATCTCAGATAAAAATAAATAAATATATTTTACTGCAACATGCATTTCATAATAAACTTCCAGATTGGATACGAGTGTATTTTCACTTACTCTTCAGTAAGTTTTGAACAGTTTAAATAACCATTAGTTTACTGATGATTAAATACTAAAAATGTATGTGTGTTGTTTAAGATGTAACATGGTTGTTTAAACTGTTAAACACTACTGTAAAGTTCATAAAGTGAACAGTGTTGTGTAATTATTTTACAGCTTAACTTTGTTGTTTTAAATTTAACACAAACTGTTAAACAACTACTGTAAAATTAAGAGCATTGTATAAAAACTTTTAAGCAGCGTTTTCACAGTGTACAAATCAGGGGATGAAAGGACCATCTTAATCTTATATAATATAATAGTTACTGTGCTTCAAAGCTAATCAAAATCAAGGAAACCTGTCAGATCTGATCACTTGTCAGACAACAAATATTGATAAATGGCTCTCCTGGAGTCCGTAACACAAAACTTAGCAATGATCTTAGAACATTTTTCTACGATTGATTCAATCGCTAACCTTTGTGTTACGGGGCCCAGAAGTGCATATCAGTGCATCATTTTACTATTACTTGCTTTAAAATGCATCTCTTTCTGAAAATGGCCCTATAACCTGCATAAAAGAAATTGTTTAATTTGATATACATGTATGTATTTTAACACGATATGCTTTTTTTAAGCTTATTTGTTCAAAAGTCAACCAAGCACCTCCGTTATCCAACATACATTTTCAAGGAGTACATTCACACAGTAAAACATTTCATCAACTCTGTTACATACAATAATGATGAAAGCGATATATAATGCAAGTATGAAAACCACAAATATAATTGAGATGAAGCAGCAACGTTTTATGACCCTATGTGAGGGACTACAATTCACTAATTCAGACACAAAGAATTGCTTTTAAATACAACTCCATGAATCAAACGCAAGTCCCCTTAACATCACACAACTTTGCATTACACTGCAACATTGTTGCAGAAATTAGATACTTTGATTTTTTAATGCAACTTTCATTGATCAGACTCCATTTCTGTTAGATCAGTGATCATAAACAATGTTGCAATTAATTGATTGCAGTTATTGCTATCTGCAATGAGGCCCAGAAAGAAAGAGCAAGTTTGTTTTGCAGCAACTCCCCAGTACAAGAAAGGTAACTTGGAATTCATTGCTGTTTAGTAGATTCAATCATGGCAAATTGAGTATCCATTTTATGCAGATATCTCGGGCTTTGTTTCACAAGCTTGTTATCTAGTTGACCAATAAAATACTATGAAAATGAAATGAATATCCTTATTTCATTAATTAATGCCCAATTGATCGCTGTACAGCGCAAGATTGAGCAGTGAATACAGTAGCTTACAGCAGTATCTTGTCACTTGATGAAACAGGACCTACTGTTAGATCTTGTTTGGGTTGCTTTCATAGCTCAACGTAAGGAATCAAACATTTACATGGGGAAGATAGTAAAGTAATGTTATACTACAGGAATTCTTTTCAGGATTTACAAAGATAAAATACAGTATCTAATATAGAGAGAATATAAACCATTTTGTAATGACCAACTCTCAGTCAAATTTAAATTCAATCACAATTTTACATAACTTTTATTTTTAGTTTACTTACAATCTCCCTGGATATTTCCATAGATGCATGCTATTTTCATCACTTACATGTATTTGTGGGGAAGGATCTTTAGTTATTTAGGTGTGCACGGTACAATATCAGTAACTCAAATTAATCCATATACCATAATACATAAGAGCCAAGGACAAGATGACCAATATATAAGACAAATTATGTAGATTCACAAAACAAGCAATAATTTTCAGGAAATTAGAAAGCCATATTCACTGTAAAAAATATTGGGTAAAATTTTAACCAGCATGAGGGTAATGTTGTGTCCAACCAATTTGAGGCAGTATTTTACCAAATGTGGGAAGCATATTGTCCAGTAAGGTTAAATAAGCAGCAATTACTTTAGAATAGGAAATTTTCATCACACTGGATAAATAAAAATGCCCACAAGAAATGCCCAATGTTGGTTGGACACATGGTTACCCTCATCAAGCATTTTTACCCAATATTTTTTAGAGTGATATTGGGTACTTCAAACAAGTAATATTTTTAAAATAGCGAAAATCCATTTAACATGATGTTCCTATACCACAACAAATACACACGCCACAAACATAAATGATGTTTAATAAGAATCCCAATACAATAAATGGTTGGATTCATTTTTCATATGAATACATTTTCTTGTTGGATAGTGAATAGTAAGATTGCTCTCTGTATAATACCAGCTTAAAATATAACTATATACCACATATATGCTCAAGTCTAGTTTAATGGCCTAAACTTGCAGTATGGAAAGTCAAATGCAGATTGTTGATTCGCAGCATGTTTACCAATCAACTTCTACAAACCCTGATTGAAACTTATATCAACAAGTGGGTGTGGATACAAGACTAGCACACTGCTGTTTCATTTTGAACTGAGAGGAACCTAAACAGCACAAGTCCTAGTCTGTCACCTTAGGCTGCATATTCATACCACTTTTCTCATGCTTAGTAGTTTTTTTTTCACAGCAAAGTAGCTGAAGGTAGTGTAGCTATGCATTAGGTTAAGGAAAAACCGTCTTCCCTTTTTTTTTCTTCTAATTTTGCATCGTGCATATTTTCTTTTTCAAATCTAAAATATGATATAACTTCTGCTCATTTTACATTTAAACTTGTACCGAGGTATTAAAATACTGAACACTTTTTGAATACTTCTTGAAACAAGTTTTACAGCACAGAGCAAATTTGATTACCAACCAAATTAAATATCTTCAATGATCCAACATGATAAGATCTACAAAGGAGTAAGTACATGACACTAAAAGCACATCTGCATATTGCTTACTACTAAATACATGATCTAAGGCCAGAAGCAGTCTATTGTGTAGCATATCAAGCTTATGTTTGCTACTACATGATCTAAGGCCAGAAGCAGTCTATTGTGTTGTATATCAAGCTCATATATATGTTTGCTACTACATGATCTAAGGCCAGTAGCAGTCTATTGTGTTGTATATCAAGCTCATATATATGTTTGCTACTACATGATCTAAGGCCAGTAGCAGTCTATTGTGTTGTATATCAAGCTCATATATATGTTTGCTACTACATGATCTAAGGCCAGAAGCAGTCTATTGTGTTGTATATCAAGCTCATATATATGTTTGCTACTACATGATCTAAGGCCAGTAGCAGTCTATTGTGTTGTATATCAAGCTCATATATATGTTTGCTACTACATGATCTAAGGCCAGTAGCAGTCTATTGTGTTGTATATCAAGCTCATATATATGTTTGCTACTACATGATCTAAGGCCAGAAGCAGTCTATTGTGTTGTATATCAAGCTCATATATATGTTTGCTACTACATGATCTAAGACCAGTAGCAGTCTATTGTGTTGTATATCAAGCTCATATATTTGTTTGCTACTACATGATCTAAGGCCAGTAGCAGTCTATTGTGTTGTATATCAAGCTCATATATATGTTTGCTACTACATGATCTAAGGCCAGTAGCAGTCTATTGTGTTGTATATCAAGCTCATATATATGTTTGCTACTACATGATCTAAGGCCAGTAGCAGTCTATTGTGTTGTATATCAAGCTCATATATATGTTTGCTACTACATGATCTAAGGCCAGAAGCGGTCTATTGTGTTGTATATCAAGCTCATATATATGTTTGCTACTACATGATCTAAGGCCAGTAGCAGTCTATTGTGTTGTATATCAAGCTCATATATTTGTTTGCTACTACATGATCTAAGGCCAGTAGCAGTCTATTGTGTTGTATATCAAGCTCATATATATGTTTGCTACTACATGATCTAAGGCCAGAAGCAGTCTATTGTGTTGTATATCAAGCTCATATATATGTTTGCTACTACATGATCTAAGGCCAGAAGCAGTCTATTGTGTTGTATATCAAGCTCATATATATGTTTGCTACTACATGATCTAAGGCCAGAAGCAGTCTATTGTGTTGTATATCAAGCTCATATATATGTTTGCTACTACATGATCTAAGGCCAGTAGCAGTCTATTGTGTTGTATATCAAGCTCATATATATGTTTGCTACTACATGATCTAAGGCCAGAAGCAGTCTATTGTGTTGTATATCAAGCTCATATATATGTTTGCTACTACATGATCTAAGGCCAGAAGCAGTCTATTGTGTTGTATATCAAGCTCATATATATGTTTGCTACTACATGATCTAAGGCCAGAAGCAGTCTATTGTGTTGTATATCAAGCTCATATATATGTTTGCTACTACATGATCTAAGGCCAGTAGCAGTCTATTGTGTAGCATATCAAGCTTATGTTTGCTACTACATGATCTAAGGCCAGAAGCAGTCTATTGTGTTGTATATCAAGCTCATATATATGTTTGCTACTACATGATCTAAGGCCAGTAGCAGTCTATTGTGTTGTATATCAAGCTCATATATATGTTTGCTACTACATGATCTAAGGCCAGTAGCAGTCTATTGTGTTGTATATCAAGCTCATATATATGTTTGCTACTACATGATCTAAGGCCAGTAGCAGTCTATTGTGTTGTATATCAAGCTCATATATATGTTTGCTACTACATGATCTAAGGCCAGTAGCAGTCTATTGTGTTGTATATCAAGCTCATATATATGTTTGCTACTACATGATCTAAGGCCAGAAGCAGTCTATTGTGTTGTATATCAAGCTCATATATATGTTTGCTACTACATGATCTAAGGCTAGAAGCAGTCTATTGTGTTGTATATCAAGCTCATATATATGTTTGCTACTACATGATCTAAGGCCAGTAGCAGTCTATTGTGTTGTATATCAAGCTCATATATATGTTTGCTACTACATGATCTAAGGCCAGTAGCAGTCTATTGTGTTGTATATCAAGCTCATATATTTGTTTGCTACTACATGATCTAAGGCCAGAAGCAGTCTATTGTGTTGTATATCAAGCTCATATATATGTTTGCTACTACATGATCTAAGGCCAGTAGCAGTCTATTGTGTTGTATATCAAGCTCATATGTTTGCTACTACATGATCTAAGGCTAGAAGCGGTCTATTGTGTTGTATATCAAGCTCATATTTTGATATGTTGAAGGTCAGGTTTTCTTTGTTTCTTATAATTACTTTTGAATGGAACTCTTTCTGCCATGGGCTCAGATTATAATCTTTATTTTTTTGTTAAAGTTGAAATATTTAAAATGAACATGTTTTAGAAACTCAATGTCAATGAATAACATGCATGATCTGAATGTTATCACAGATTTCATTCTTTTTTGAAGAAATGTTAATTCAGCTCATAGTCCTGTTTAATATGCAAATACAATAAAGTGTTATAAATACATAAATGAATATGAAAAAGCTATCATTTCCAACATGGACATCTGATCCAGTGTTACAAAACAATGTACTCTATGCACACGCACTCCTGGAGCTGCACAGGAAAATAAGGTTACACAGTCTATTGATATTGCTCAATGATAAGGATTTATGCAGTTTTAAGCAATACGCATATCATTTAAGTTATATATATACCTACACTGTATTATATAAGTTTAAATAATAACGTTGTTTTAATCTATTTTTGCAGATGATAATTATCAAAAGTACTAGCATGTAGACAGGATGAAAAGTCCCAACTTCATAAATGCACTCAGTGATAAAAAACATCCTTTCAGCATAGGACCATTTCTCAATTCATGTACAGTGAATTGATAGTAACAACAAATTAAATCTGCATATGCAGGTTACAAACCAATGTACCATATTGTGCATTTGGGCTATCAATGCCATCAATGCAATAAAAAGCCCTGGACCGAAAATCCATCACTTATTTCAACAGTCGTAGAGTAGCCCTGCCTTATTCACTTGTACTATGTATGTATGGGCAATAAACCTAATTATATAAAATAAACTTTTATAGGATGTGTTTCAACCATATTCATTACATGTACATGTATTTCAAAAGTCAAAAACTCTGTACAATTTCAGCCTTGTGTTAACATATTGTCACTATGTCATCTGCCAAAGATGAGCAACATATACATACATGTATTATTTTGAAGAGCAAGAAAATTTTAATTTTCTTACTGGCATGATTAGCTGGATTGCTTTAAATTTGCCATTTTTTGTACAACTAACAATTCTTATTTTTCAAACTCACACTAAAATTGCAAAAAAGATTACCTGTGGAAAACTAAGAATTATTTGAGTAAATCATGCAAGTTCTTTCAAAATGTAGACTCATGTAAACAACAATTATTATTCATCCATCTTCAATGGAGAGGGAAATACAGTTTTTCAGACTAGCACAAACAAAATTATTAAGAATTTTCAAACAGTTATTGAAAAATGATAATCACGGCAGTAAAATTAATAAATAGTGGGCATACACATCAATGTTTGTTTTAGATGAGTCCATGAACCTTTCCTTTATAGATATGTGTGACAACATAGAAGAGCTGGTAGAATTATGCTGGAAAAAAAAAAGGATTTATTCAGGGGCATCAAGCATTCTGTGCTTTCAAAGTAGCAGCAAGTCAGGTGTTTTATCTTGATTAGAAAGCTAGGAGTGAAACACACAAATATCTACATGTATACCCTTTTGTCACTTCTGATTTCAATGCACATTATAAACAGACCATCATTCAAATCATGCTAATTTCCTGTGTGTATGTGCAATGCTAAATCTAACTATACTAATGTGTCTAGTTCATCAAAACCTACATCAGCATAATAGTACAATGTTAACCCTGCTTTCCAATTAATAATTATACATACAAACATACATAGAAATTGCAACATTTCAAAGAAATTCATGTGTGGGCCCATCTCAAATATTCCCTTTGTGTAAACATAATATTTGTGCATTGCATTCTGAGCTGCATAAATATATTGAAACAATAAATTGACATTTCATGAACATTCTTCAATATTAAAACAGCTTTGAAATATTCAGAAACATCTCAATAGTTTTAAACGTTTTATTCCTTGCATGGATGGGATATGTAGCTAAATGAGATAAGAACGAGGAAGATGCTCTCTACCTACATCAGTGAGAACAAAATTGGTCCTTATTGTTTGATTTTCGCTTGTCTAAATATCTTGTATAATAAAAATATAGCAATTATTTCCTGTTTATTAATTACCTTTTGTCTCTTTGCTATTGTAAATCAGGTCTGGGGTATGTTTAATAAAACGTGTTATAATAACACATTTGCAAATTATGGTTAACAAGTACTGAAATCCTTCAATCTGATTGGCTAATAGTAAATTTGTTATTATAACAAGCCTTTATGAAACAGGACCTAGATATACCTGACTTCCAATGATAATCAAAATGAGTGAAGGAGGATACACGCAGTAGGATTGTTTAATAAATCTCACTATATTATCTATAATTCATAGATGATTTTTTTTTTTTGCTCTTTTAATTGGCATAATGCAGACAAACAGGTGGAGAAACACAATATATTGTGAAAACTTGACTCCCAGAACCATTCATGTTATTTTCAATGAGTGACAAGTGAATATGCTAGTGTATATACTCATAATAAGATTTCTTCTATCAGAATTCAATCATCATCAAACCTTCAGCAGGGTGACAATCATAGTCATATCACCAAACTCAATACATCATCGTCAAGACCATGTGATCTCCTGTTGTAGGTCTACCATCATAGTGTGTCTGGAAGATCAAGTGATTTGGATGGACTTGTCATCAAGCTTGAGTGACAGCTGTGGCAGTTGACTCTGAAGCTAATTCTGAGGCCTTCTCTGCTGCCAGTTTCTCTTGCTCCTTTGTATATCTAAGACCAAGGAAAAGCACAAACATTATTGACCAAATGTTTCAAAGGAAAACAATGGATGCAACTTTAAAAAGGAAGTTCATCCAGGCATCAATTTAGTTAAAATCAAAATTGGGAAAATATTGGTGAAAATTTAGCAAAATTCCATCAAAGATTAACAGTTAATGAATTTGGTTTTGTAATAATACACAAGAGCAGCTTGAGTATGTGATTATAAACTTCATAAAAAATTCATTTTCTCAGAAAAATTAACACTAGCTTACCTGGGGGGCCTCTTCACCCCCCTCCCCCTCCCTCTCGACAATAACATTTTTTCACAATATATCTGTCGCACAAATTTTTTGACTGTGCCTTTTTACTTTCAAGTCTCGCACAAATTTTGAGACAAAATTTGTGATGCTTGGGCACGCAGTTACGAAATTATGCAACATTATGGAAGTGCATGTCAACCAACGTTGCTCAAAAACGTATCATGTACAAAGTCAATTCAAAATCTGTTTCATCTAACATTCATTAGTGATTATTCTCACTTTTATTGACAATAGTCATTTAATTTGATGCCGTTTATGACTGAAAAAATGTCCTGATGAATAAACAAAAATAAAATAAATTTTTTTTTTTTAAAACAAAGAAATTCAACATACATGAGAAACTGATTTTGGTACCATAATTATTTTCTTCAGTTAGGAATCCCATAAACAATAGGAGCTATGTTTAGTGAATTAGAGCAAAAAGTGATTTTCATGTATAAATCAGCATAATTAATTCATGTAAAAAATATCTATGAATTTTGTGCAATTTACCTGCGCAACGGCATAGATTATGTCATTATCTACTTTTGTGCAATTTTTTTTCACAATCACATGATCCGTGGCTGAGATCTTACGGGGGCTAAAAAAAAGCCCCCCCCCCCCCCCCGGGACTTTAAGCTCGCAAAATAATCCAAGTAAGTTAGGGTTAAGAATGGGTTTACTTGTGTATTCATGATATCATCAAACACATCATTTCATATCAGCTTCTAGGAGAAAATGTTTGCAGTCATCACGAACCATTCAAAAAAAAGGAGAAATTTATTCGATTTTAATTATAGGACGCATAGGGTGGCTGCCTGCATACATGTATTAAGAATAAAGGGAAACTGTGAAAGTATCTCCAAAAACGACACTGTTCCTATATAGATGTATGTTGGGCAAGTTCCTCCCCAAAAAGTTGATTTGAATGAATAAAGAAAAATTAAACCCCTGTATTGTAAAAAATAAGCAAACTCTGAAATATCATTACTTTTTTTCATTCACATCAAATTTGGATAGAATTTCTGACATAATACTTGAAAGATTTCATGCATTTATTCTAATCACATTTTTGTTGGGTTGGTCTCACCCATTAAACATTACCATTCAAAACAAATAAACTTGGTTTCACATTTTCTCTAGCAAATAACTTTGTGACTGAAGTGTTGCTTACTGGGCACCACATCCAAAGGAGATAAAAATACTTGTGAATTACTTACAAATAAATCCTAAGAAGTTGCATGAGTCCAGTCAGACCAAGAAAGAAGTTAACACTGAACAGATTCCAGTTTTTAGGGATGATCACTATTGAGTATCTAGCCCAAATTACACCTGTTGGGACAGCAAGCAATATCAATTCAATCCCTTAAATAATTATTTCACGAGGATGAATAAGAAATACCACAGTTAGCTATGAAATCTCTTGCATTCCATTAAGAGAGGGTTTCATAAAAAGTATTGTTCTCAGCCAATCAGATAAGAGTATTTTCAATGGCTTACATAAACATGTAATAGCTGTCAATTGAAATCAATGATATGCATGGCTCTTCAAAAATTGCTCTATTAATTGCTAGAGAGACCAAGCTTGAATTGGGTTCTATAATACTGCTATACAGCTTAGCACCTCTTCATTCCCACAACTAGATTTAATAAGAATAGCATTCAGTCATTGTATAGTGCATCCATCTAAACATCTCTAGCTGCTTCCAAAGGGACTTGGATATTATTATAATGGCTTAAGCCTAGCAAGCCTTGTGCAAGTTCATACAATCATGTCAAGGAATAAACTCCTGCTCGGTACCCATTTTTTTGTTTATACCTCACCTGGGTTGAGTGAAGCACAGTGTGGATAAATTTCTTGCTGAAGGAAAAATATGCCATGCTCTGTTTCAAAGTCCAGATACTAATCCACTTGGCCACAATTCTCCAGTTATGAGACATATTTGGGCATGGTATTCCCTCAGTAGAATATCCAGCCTAATCCTAATAGACCAGTAATACAGGAACACTGATCAGACAAAGCTAAGGAGTGGTGAACCATCGTCAGTAACAATTGCTCTACCACAAACTCTATGTTAGATCACAATGTTCACATACCACTTGGTGCAACATAACTCAAACATTTTATTACCTCACCAGGGTTGAGTGCGGTGAAATATGGATAAATTTCATGCTAAAGGAAACTATGCCATGGCTGGGATTTGAACCTACGACCCTCTGTTACAAAGTCCAGAGACTCATCCACTAGGTCACAGTGGATTCATAGCATTCCCACATTGTTAGACACCCCCCCCCCCCCCCTTGCTGAGAAACATGCCCTATAAAAGCCACCAGTTTGCCTGCAATATAAAAAAGTTTTTTGGAAAAAGCTTTTTAGTGATGTCTCATTTTTGCTAAGATTCTGTGAAACAGGTCTTCAATGTTTCACAGTGAGAGCACCAGACTGTCTACCACTTAATTGATAAATAGTGTAGAGTACCATGAACATTCCCTACCAGTAGCAGCTAGAGCACCAGACTGTCTAACACTTAATTGATTAATAGTGTAGAATAACCTGAATATTCCCTAACTATGGCAGCAAGAGCACCAGACTGTCTAACACTTAATTGATAAATAGTGTAGAGTAACCTGAACATTCCCTACCTGTAGCAGCTAGAGCACCAGACTGTCTAACACTTAATTGATAAATAGTGTAGAGTAACCTGAACATTCCCTACCAGTAGCAGCTAGAGCACCAGACTGTCTAACACTTAATTGATTAATAGTGTAGAATAACCTGAATATTCCCTAACTATGGCAGCAAGAGCACCAGACTGTCTAACACTTAATTGATAAATAGTGTAGAGTAACCTGAACATTCCCTACCTGTAGCAGCTAGAGCACCAGACTGTCTAACACTTAAATTCTCTGCAGGACGAGTGTAATCAGCGATTCCAGCAAATACAAGGCACTAAGTATGAAATGAGAGTATCAAAAATTGTTTTCTGTTCACTTATCCACGCATTTAAAGAAAGAAATACTGCAGACTTCGAGATATGTAGCAGTAACTCCAAAGAATAAATCCAAGAAGAAAAAAAGAAAAAAAAACAGAAAGGCACAGCATATATAAACTGAGTTCCAAAAGAAACTTATCAAACTTGATAAGGGCACTGCACAAATTCCACGCAGGTAAAATGAACAATATTTTTAAACAGGCTAGCTTCAATAATCTTTGAAATAAAATGACTGGACCAATCACACAGCCACACACAAAACCCCCTGGGGATGTCCAGGCAAGGGGGAGATAATCTGAACAATATATTTTGTCTGTGTGTATCTCACTCAGCCACACACAGATAACGGTGTGTTCAGATTATCGGGTTATCACCCAGGGATCTGTGTGTCACTGTGTGATTGCTCCAGTCATTTAAAAAAAATTATTTTAAATTAACCAATTTCTTAATTATTGATGTGTACTCTGTGAACATTATTGGACCTAGTCTGTATAAAAATATTGTTCATTTTGACTGAGTGGAATTTGTGCAGTGCCTTTGTATAGTTTGATCAATTTCTTTTGGAACCCAGTTAATATGACGAGCAAGTGGCAATGTACACAATTTTTATTAATAGTATAAATTACTCAAAAGGTAAATACACCTATAAAATGAAGTTAATCAGGGATGCCACTAGGTGTCCTCCAAAAATACTGAAACTTATCGCGGGCCGGGATAGTGTCCAAGAATTTTTTTTTTGGGGGGGTCCACCTTTAATTTTGGGATGGACACATGTCACAGGTAAAAAATTGGACAAGCAAAAAAAAAAAAAAAAAAAAAAAAAAAAAAAAAAAAAAAAAAAAAAAAAATTAGGAGGGGGGGGGGTCCGCCCCCACCTCAAATTTAGGGGAGGGGAGAGGACCAATTAGGTTTGAAAAACTGATGGCATTTAGTTGTGTGTTTCTCATAGAACGCTAGACCAAAAGCTTCAGTCTCTGTATTTTGGTTGTTTAGCTGAACCGCGTTGGCTCCACTCACCAATACATAGACTGAAGAGTTGTTGGCCCGTACATAAAGACAACGTATCAGCTAACCAAGGGAGCTCCGGCCCGCAAAGCGCGCGGCCGGGGCTAGCTGATACGTAACCCAAGGAGCTCAGGCCCGCTTTCAGCTTATCAGCATGCAGCAGTAACGTTAGATCTAACACTCGGCGGAAACCCGATTTTCGGATCGTTTTTGGTACATAAAATGTCACATTATAAAAAAATACTTACATCCAAACTTACAAGAAAATATATGAAATTCAGAAACATCGTACCTTAGACCGCAGTAACCGCTAATTTCTTTCAAATGATGATCAAAACTTAGTCATCCTCGATTCCTTCGTTGGTCATCGTAAGTTGCCATCTTGGATGACGTCATCATCTGTACAGACGTATTTACCAGTCACTATTATACCGCGATTCGTGCCGCTACTTTGCGCTCGTCTATGTGCGTGCGTTTGGAACTTGTCGCTCGCATTGATTGGCCAGGATATCGATAATTCTAATCAGAAAGCCTTGATAAAAGCATAACCCAATGAACGTAGTAGGCAGTGCGCGCGTTTATAATTTATGTACTGTATAAAGCAAATATCTCGGGGAAATATCTCTCACTCGGTCGATCGACATGCATCGCAATCGGAAGAAATAGGGGGGAAAAAAGGAGGACTTTCCGTATTTCTTAATACACAGAAAACAGGAAAAGTCGGAAATACGGAAATAAGACAGATAGCAGGAAAAAAGCCGGAATTCCGTATAAATACGGAAAAGTGGCATCCCTGAGTTAATATGAGGCATTTTAAAAACTGTATTTAGCACTGTGCAGGTGACACATTAGACCTTGATATTGATATTCTACAGATACAAACTATATAACAAAAAAATTCAGAAAAGAAAGTTTGTAAATTGTACTTGCATTAAATGAAAATCACTTACCCATTTAAAACAAGGAGCCCAGAAGTGAATAGTTTTCATTCCTGCAGAGAAAAACAAAAGTGGAATTAAACTGGTATAAATTATTAATTACAAAAAAATTCATCTTGCATAATACTATTCACATCGACCAAAAAAATGTGTTACAAGTACACTTGAGTGACTTGACATAAGACTTTGCAGTAAGAATAAAGCATGTATTCCATTCCAGAAAATATGGAATCCTTTCCATTCAACCTACCAAAAAACCTGGCATTTTTTCTGATCTAGTTAGAATTTAAGATCAGAAAACACCAGGTGAATGTTTCATCATAGAGTTTTGTAAACACAGATCTATTTAGATTGTTGGATGCAAGCAAATGAGAGATTGAATGGTGCAGCATTTGTATTGTTACATATAGGCCTGGGACTTTCGGGTACCCGTGGCAATTTTCGGGCGGGTACCCGAAATTCATGTCGCATGAAATATGACTGGTGGAAAAATCCCATAGGCGACGTCATCCAGCCACTTATGAATGAAAATATAGTAAGCATGCGCAGTGCAAGCCTCCCGTGCCCCACGCAGTATTCCATCTAAACAAGTCTGCAATACTCTGTCACCTCGTACCAAAATCGACCTAGAATTCCACTTTCCTATATTTCATATTAATTATGAAAGGTATTCTCGGAGGATCTGTTTTCTTACCGATATCACACAGGTAAGCAAATTTTGATTACTTCTTGCTTTTCCATCGAAATCTTACCAAGTAGCGTCGATATTACATCGTGTTCGTGAGTTTGTAGAATCTATCACTACATGCACAAAGTCAATTGATTTCCGGGTAGTTTCGGAGCGCCAAATGCGCCAGCCAATCATGATCGGGTTACCATAAGGAATATCGCTAATCAGAACCGCAATGCATCACAGGATCGAAAGGGGGCCGTTAGCTAGCTCTGCGCACGTGCAGAGCTAGCTAACTGCCCCTTTTCGATCCCATGATGTATTGCGATTCTGATTAGCGATATACCTTATTTTCGGTTTATGATGAACTGAAAATGGTAACACGAACGTGGTTGGCTGGCGCTTCGTATGCTCAAGCTGCAATTAAGAAACGATCGAACAATCTCAGTCACATCATCACTTGAAAAACTTGTATATTTATGGATATTTTGAGGTCAATTGGTGAGATTCAAAATGAGACTTGTGTACTTTTGTGATGAGTTACAATCATGTCTTACACTATGCACTACGCAAATACGTTACTGGTAAGCAATTTTCGGGTATCGGGTATTGATTTTTTTACCCGGGTACCCGAGGCTTTCGGGCAGGACCCGGGTACCCGGGTTTTAGTCCCAGCCCTAGTTGCATACATCCAAAACATATCATTGCATGGCTTAGGTGGTGACATCACAATGGCCCGAATGAAAGCCATCGGTTGAACCTATTGTTTATGCAGATTTCCTGTATAAATTACGCTTTAATACCCTAACCACATATACAAAAAGTTTCCAATGAGCACTTTTGTCAGTGCGCCAAATTGACGCCTGTTGCCATTGTTAAGTACGCTATTTCAATTACGAGTCCACTGTTTTGAACAGTGGACTCCTGAATAAATCTGAATTTGAATAAAATAGCGCACCAATACCTCAGTCACATTTGCTCTACAACCATTTTAACATTTTTTGTAATAGCTACATATAGGTGGTTTGAATAAAAATGAATAAAACGGCTGTTTCTGACTCATCGTACGGCCGCCATAGAGCAAATGTGACTGAGGTATTAACCATGACTACAGGCGTCAATTTGGCGCACTGTGACAAAAGCGAGTATCGGTTCACTATTCAGGATACGTAGTAAATTAAGCATAATTCATTCAAGAAATCTGCATAAACCATCCGTTCAAAAAACCACCTTTGTGAATTCGGGTCAATACGATTCAATTCACTGCGCTTAGTAAATAAATGTAAGTGCAATACGTGTTGGGTCTACTGGCTAAATGAGCATGGCTGCGGCAACAGATATGAAGCGCGATTGAGGTATTTTAATTATTTCGTCATTTTCATAAAATAAATTAGGGAAAATTGATTATTGTTTGAATGTTCACTTATACCTTGGTCACATTTGTTCTACGGCGGCCGTACGGCGAGTCGAGAACAGCCGTTTTATTCATTTTTATTCAAACCACCTATGTGTAGCTGGTACAAAAAAATGTTAAAACGGCTGTTTTCGACTCGCCGTACGGCCGCCGTAGAACAAATGTGACCAAGGTATAACTTCTGAGGCATTACAACACAAATAGAGAATACTCTCATGCATGCAATGGTACAACATTTTGCATTTGGTGGGAGGAAGAGACTCACTATTCAACAAGGCGCATATTTCTTTCACCTCATGTGAAATCTTGTACCATCACAGTTATGCCTATAAACTTTACCATTATAGCAACTACCACTACACCAGGGCTGAGCAGCCGGGGATCGGCAGCTAGATCATAAAGTCTGCATCATACAGACCTCCGGTGTTTGTTGCCATCATATTTTTTTTTTTTAGATCGAGAAAGCAATGTTGTATATACATGTACCTGCCGGGTGGTTCCACAATGGTTTGAGTTTTTCTGGGAGTGCAAGCTCTATCTTAGCATCTACATTAGCCCAGAGAGATTGTTGCTTGGGGGAAGCATCTGCAAGACCTCGATGCTGCTGCTGCCGAGAGAAGAGTCTAATACATGTCAGGACAGCATGTCTACGGCTTGCCATATCACTGGAACAATACTGGATGGATAAATAAAAGAGCAAAGAGAATAACTGTTAGAAGAAGGAACAAGTGAAACGCCTCTGGCAGTCTTGCCTGCATTACGCGATTTAATATAGCAGCAGTGCTAACTTTGAATACTACTATAAAATAATCATTCACAAAAACACCAATCATATAATGACATAATACCACGTTCATTGACCATAAATGACATTTGAACGGAGACTGAAGACTTGTCAACTACACCCATGTCCACATTTCATTCACTCTATCCATAAACTTTCAAAGTTATGATGGCAATTCAACAATTACCCCAACATGGCCTAAGTTTATTGACCTTAACTGACCTTTGACTTTGGTTTTGTGACCTAAAACTTACAGGGGATGTTAGTGATACTTGATTACTCTTATATCCCAAGTTTTATGAACTAGCTCCATAAACTTTCAGAATTAGGATGGTAATTCAACACATACCCCCAACACGGCCAAAGTTCATTGACCTTTAATGATCTTTGACCATGGTCATGTGACCTGAAACTCGTACTGGATGTTCATTGATACTTGATTACTCTTATGTCCATGTTTAATGAACTAGATCCATAAACTTTCAGAGTAAGGATGGTAATTTAACAAATACCCCCAACACGGCCAAAGTTCATTGACCTTAAATGACCATTGACCATGGTCATGTGACCTGAAACTCGCACAGGATATTCAGTGGTACTTGATTAACCTTATGTCCAAGTTTCATGAACTAGATCCATAAATTTTCAAAGTTATGATGGTAATTCAACAAATACCCCCAACTCGGCCAAAGTTCATTGACCCTGAATGACCTTTGACCTTGGTCATGTGACCTGAAACTCAGGCAGGATGTTCACTAATACATGATTAACCTTATGTATAAGTTTCATGAACTAGATCCATAAATTTTTAAAGTTATGATAGTAATTCAACAAATACCCCCAACTTGACCAAAGTTCATTGACCCTAAATGACCTTTGACCTTGGTCACGTGACCTGAAACTCGAGCAGGATGTTCACTAATACTTGATTAACCTTATGCCCAAGTTTCATGAACTAGGTTCATATACTTTCTAAGTTATGATGTCATTTCAAGAACTGAACCTTCGGTTAAGATTTTGAAAATAATTCTCCCAACATGGTCAAGTTCATTGACCCTAAATGACCTTTGACCTTGGTCATGTGACCTGAAACTCAGGCAGGATGTTCAGTAATACTTGATTAACCTTATGTCCAAGTTTCATGACCTAGGTCTATATTTATACTTTCTAAGTTATGATGTCATTTCAAAAACTTAACCTTAGGTTAAGATTTGATGTTGACGCCGCCGTCGGAAAAGCGGCGCCTATACTATAGTCTCGCTCTGCTATGCAGGCGAGACAAAAATTACAAGATTTAGTTTTCTATATCAACTTGTCTGTATTACAACTGGCCCCTGAATAGTCTTGGTAGAGTCAAGGCACTGGAAAGTACGTCTGATCAGTACTCTGTTTGCCTTATTGACAGCATTTGACACTTGCTTGTGGAATTTTAGATTGTCGTCAATGATAATCCCTAAATCCCTTTCTTCTCTAAGTGCATTTAGTGCTGTACTCCCAGTGTTGTAGTGCTCTCTTTGGTCACCTGGTCCAAGATGCAAATATGTACTTGCTAAATGTCACATTTTTAATTTGATCATTTATTCATCATTATTGTGAGATGGTATTTTGAAATCCAGAAACTCTTGCTAAAAAAAGCCTTCCCATTCTGGATATCAAAGAATATTGATATTTACAACCCTTGCTTATGTGTTTTAAGCTAAAGTTCAAGCACCCCCTACTATCAATCTCGCTCCCTCTGTTGTATTCTTCAGTGATCATCGGCACCATTGCCATGGAAGAGCAGCAGTTCAAAGGAGACTAAATTGTAGTGAAGTTAACAAGTACTAGAAGTGAATCTAGGTTTTGGTGAGTTGTTTGAAGGTTGCGTAAGAAGTAAAGAATAAGAGTATACAGCTGAGCTTTCGTGTTACTGCTGATGCGACCAGGAGGTAGAAAGAGAACCGAATCTACAAATCAACAAGCATCACGATATCATCAACTGGATCTGGATTTGTACAGTGCAGGACCGTTTCGGTATAGCGCACTGGGTGAAATCATTTTGCAAGCAGATATCATAGCAAGTGGAACGTCTCTGGCAGTCTCGCCTGCATTACGCGATTCGATATAGCAGCAGTGCTGACTCTGAAAACAGCTATTGAATAATTATTCACAATTTAAGAAAACATTCATATAAATAATAAAATGTCCATAGACCCAAAATGACCTTTGACCCTGATCATGTGATCTAATGTGTGCAAGGCAATCATGTATACCTGATCACTCACACAAGCATGCGAGGTTAGTTGTACAATCAAACTTCCAACATAACACGATCACTCGGTTCAGGGGCCGGCGGCCGGCCGTCCGTACATATTTAGCTTTGTCAAATTTGCCAATTTGGATATCGTAAATAAATGTGTAAACATTTTCATCAAAACTCATCAACTTGTGTTTTTAAACCATAGAATAATTTTAATAGCTTTTTAATAATATTTCAAAGTGTTTTATGTGTATATTATGGAGATCGTGGCTGGATCGTGGGCGCACGCATGGTACGTTGGGTCGTGACCTCAATAGTGCCGCGACGGACCATGCGTGCGACCACGCCATGAGTATATAAAGAGCCCCGATCTCCGAGTGAGTCAAGTCAGTTTCCAAGTTAGTTTCCCAGTTTATAACGTTCAGTCAGTCAGTTTCAGAGTACAGAGTTTATCTTGTGAGAATACACTTCGAGTCAATAGACATCTATAGTGGTAGCCATCGCCCGCATCGCGTATCGGTCATCATCAGCAGCTTCGTCATGTATGGATACTTCGAGGACATTACCAGGCTCGGATCCTAAGAAGGACTGATCGACGGGTCAAGGTAAACCCTCATGTCTATACCTAAGGCGGGCGAAGGTTACTACATTGGCGCTACGTCTAAATTCGAACCTGCGCTGATTAAATAATTTTATGACAGTAATTCAGCGCTTAAAATAGCTTTCCTAAACGTAGATTTAAGTATATATCACTTCCAAAAAAGGAAAGGAAAGGGAAGGAATTATCGTAGGTTTTTAAGATAATTGTAGTTTACACATATAGGTCATTTTGGTTGGGACCCGGGCAAAAGCTAGTTTGTATTTGTAATTTAATATTTGTTTTTGGCGCCGTATACTGTTGCCAGTCTGAAGAGTAGGGAGAGGGATCTCGGATCTTGATTATATTTTGAATGATTTGTTTTTGCGCTATACGGCTACCAAAAAATATTGCAGTGCAAAGACTTAAATCCCGTAATAGTTGATCTCTTACATTAATCTTTATTCCCATCCCGTACTCATTACTTTTCTGATTTCAGTAACTAATTGGCCCTGAATAAATTAATTTGTTACAGTTTGAAGACCGTGGTTGAAAACGGAGTTGCCCTCTTGCAAACATAAAAGACAGGTTTCTCGCGCCGGATAATTTCTTATCTCATTTTCTTGCGAAGCTAAAAGAAGAAAAAGAATTATTTGACGAACGCTATTGATCGTGAAATGCACGTTTATGCGTCGTCGTTTATTCTGGATATTTAGAGGACAGGATTTATTGGAAACTAATTTTACCACCCGCGATTATATCCTCTATTATCAGTAATCAATTGCGGTATCATTTTTAGTTAAGTCCATTATTACAGGCTTAACATTTATAAATCACAATTACATCTGATAAATATTCGCACGTTTATTTATCTGGGAATTATATAGCTTGTTTATAGGAGTTGGTATTTTTCATATTCAGGCACTCATAGTTCCCACACGTGCCCCTCTACCATTTTATTTAGAACAAAAAGGAAAAGGAGGAGAGTGGAGTGAGTCAAATTATTTATTATCTCGAAAGGTTCATTGACTTGTTCTAATTTAGATTGTGCATTTGCCCCTGATTGTAAGGTTGGGCATTTCACTTAAGCTGGACTCGTTAAAGGGTTTTTAATTCGCAGACTCTCAACCAAACATATTAAACTTTCCCCTAATTAAAATTATTAAGCATAGTTTTACTAAATGATTTTGGTTAGGGATTTGTTTAATACCAAATATTGCTTTACTGTTTAAACTTGTTCGTGAATTCAATTTCGTACTTGCCTCTCTACATTTTTGATAGCTGTGGGCTCCGCTCATTAGCAAGTTTGAAGTTAGCAATCTTATAGCTATAACTGAGTATAAATGACAAGTTGGATTTTGGAGTTTGTCCACTGAATTATTAGGGCGTAACAGCGCATTTGGTATTTAATTTTCAGTTTGGACTTAGCTTAATTTTCAACTGTTAATTCCGGCGGTTGTAATTAATGAATGACATCTTACGAATATCGCCTTATTTGGTTCAAGCTTAGATGCTGGTGAAATGTATTCTTAAGGCTTAGCTCGTTGTGGGCATTTGTCTTATAAAATTTGCTGAATCTGATTAGTCATGTAATTTGGGCTTTACCGTTAATGTAATTCTTTTGTAATCGCAGCAAGTCCTACTCCCTCACTCCAAGCGTCGCTTAAACTTGTATATATTGTATTCATGCCGTATTGACTGTTTTTTGTAAATAAATTCTGAAAAGTGATATACGACAAATTGACAAGTGTTATTGCTGCACTGCTTAGGAATTTCGGCAGCAATAAAAGTGTAATCATTTGTTCAGTAAAAGTATTTATTTGTTATACTGTTATACAGTCAAGTAGACCGAGTGTTTAATATTTACAATTTATTTGGCGAGAAGATGCCTGACACAAAGCCAAGTGGGCTCCCTGATTTTGATTTAGCTCATTCACTTATTGTTGTCTTCGACGAACTTGTAAGAGCTCATTGTCTATTTATTTCTGTATAACTTGTAAATATTAAATTTTGTGCACTTTGCAAGAACGGACAGGCACTCAAGATAATTATAGTGCAATTAAGAATCCATGCATGAATTTGTGCATGAATATATATCAATTTGTAATTTTGTTTACAAATTGATATTTTGGGTTGTGCACTTGTACAAACGGGATCTGGAAATTATTCAGCATCCTGAGTGCTAATTATTACATTTTAAATACTTGTCTGTGTAAATATTTTCAGATTATTATTGTATACATGAGTACACCTAGCGCCCAAATTGCGTGCGTTCGCTCAAATTTGATTGCCTAAAATTTTACACATCTGAATTTCAGGTTTGTAAGTCTACTTTAAGTGGCGCGCGTTGCGTAAAATCTAAGCATTTTTAATTATCGTAATTCGTGTACTCCTGTTCACAAGTTTGATCTTTGTAATTTATGTAGTATTACAATTCGTGACTTGTGAATTTCCTTTTGCGAATTGTATCTATTCAATACCATTCGTAAAACAATTTGCGACTTGTATTTTCGCAATTCGCAGGTTGTTCATTTGAACTCCCTGTAACTTACCCTATGATATTTTGTAGAGTATTTAGTAAAGGTATATCGTAGTATAGGTATATCAGTAGTGCTATAGGTGTAATTGTAAGATACTGTACATCTTATCTTCGAGAGGCTTAAGAATATTCCCTCCTATGTTGGTGTAAACATTTTGGATGAAATTTGAAATAATATGCCTGGGACACTGGACTATGAATATTATAGTTCAAGTTCCTCCAGCGATGAATCCTCCCACACAATTGACAGGCACCATCGCTGGCGGAATGAACGTAAAGTCTCTCATAGATATAATAATCGTTTGGATTCCTCTGAAAGAAGGAATCCTAGGTTGATGGAAGATCGTGATCATTCCCCTCAACGTTCACGGCATTACCGCAATGCTCGTGGCAATGCAGTAAGTCGTGACGGTAGACAAGGGGAAGAACATAATTATAAGCGACATAGGGATTATATTGACAGATCCCGTTCGCGCCGCAATCGGAGAGATCGCTCTATTTCCCCACGACACGATTATATGGGAGATAATTGCTATTCTAGCGAGACTCCATTGCGAGGCGAATGCGATCGTCATCGCTATGACTTATCAAGAAAGCGCGTATTTAATCTGGCGTCATCGGGTTTACCACGCCCTTTTTTCGCTGTTCAAAAACTCGCATGGTAAGGGTATTTTGAATTGCAATCCGACACATGATCCTCAGGGATATGCGAAAAAATGATGTCATAATCGGATTCAGCATTGTCGAAAGTGCAAACTGGACTCGGTTTACGTACAGAGACTTTAATCGTACTCTCGCTATCGCAGAAGGAATGTTACTTCTCATTATATCTTTTTTGGGCGAAAGCGAGTGAATTGTAAACCGATATGAGTATACAGAGCAAATTATTTCCTTTCTTTTGGTATATAGTATTATACATGTAGATCATGATCATACGATGTGAGGATCAAGTGTCGAAAATGCTTCAAAGTGGAATTTTGCTCCAAAATCTCTGACCATTTCGAGGGGAAATGCGACCTATGCGAATTTGCGTGTGTTAGCGCTCGCGATGACGAACCGTTGTTCAAACCGGTGAGTGAGGGGTCATTTCCGTTGCTTCAAAAGCATGATAAAACACCACGATCTGTTCTATTTTGACATTGATGAGCTTGAGAATATACTTGATGAGAACCCCAAAGCATTTTGGAGGTATGCCCATAGCAAGCTCAATACATCCTGTAGATTAGGGGAAATCAGAGGGCCAGACGGAACTCCTATATCTTCAGATAAAGGAAAAGCAGATGCTTTGAATGAGTTTTTTGCAACCACCTTCACTGATGAGGATAAGACATCCATCCCTTCACTTGCATCAAAGTATTCAGGAATGCCATTAACTTCCATCTCCATCTCGGAAGATGACGTCTATAAGAAACTAGTGAGTTTGTCAAAATATAAGAGTGCAGGACCAGATGGCATCCACCCATGTGTTTTGAAGGCAACTGCTGTTTCTATTGCAAAGCCCCTTGCCTTGATCTACAATGCATCATTAAAAGAGGGCAAACTACCAAGTGTCTGGAAGGTAAGTCGTGTAGTACCTGTGCACAAAAAAGGCAGCAAGGTGGATGTTCGAAATTACAGACCAATCAGTTTGACATCTATACCTTGCAAAATCCTAGAATCACTAATTCGGGATGAAATAGTTGGCCACCTTATAGAAAATGATCTTTTGTGTGATGAACAGCATGGCTTTGTTCCTGGACGCTCATGTGTGACACAGCTCTTGACGGTTATGGAGGAATGGACAGTGATGCTGGATGTAGGAAGTCCTATCGATGTAATCTACCTTCCAAAAAGCTTTTGATAGTGTCCCTCATCTGCGCCTCCTCTCCAAACTTGAGGCTTATGGTATAGGGGGCCAAATCAAAGCCTGGATATCAGACTTTCTCCGAGGAAGACAGCAGAGAGTTAAAGTCAATAATGAATTATCTGACTGGACAAGGGTTAGGAGCGGAGTGCTGCAAGGCAGTATCCTCGGCCCAGCAATGTTTGTACTCTGCATCAATGATCTACCAGACGGCCTTCAGGGGAAAGTCAAGATATATGCCGATGACACTAAACTATATGGCAAAGCCTCTACTAATCAAGACCTCTGTGCTATTCAGGCTGACCTTGATGCACTAGTTGACTGGAGTAATAGATGGCAATTGCACTTTAACTCCCAAAAGTGTAAAGTACTACACATAGGCCCTGGAAATGTCAAACACTCCTACTCACTCGGAGAAGACGTTCTTGAGCATACCGCAGTGGAGAGAGACCTTGGCATACTGGTTGACGAAGATCTCAAATTTTATAACCATGTTGCATATGTTGTCAAAAAAGCCAATGGGATACTTTTATGCATTCGCTGCAGTTTTGAATGTAGAGACAAATCTACAATCCCAAAACTGTACAAAGGACTTGTCAGGCCGATCATTGACTTTGGCAACTCTGTATATGGTATCCTAGATAATAAGAGTGACAGTAAAGCCATTGAGAAGGTACAGAAGAGAGCAACAAAAATGATCTATTCCATCAGAAACTGCACATACACAGAGAGATTGAAAGCACTCAATCTTCCTTCTCTTGAGTACCGCAGAAGACGAGGAGATATGATACAGGTGTTCAAAATAATCCATGGATTGGAACGCATTCCAGGTGATACTTTCTTTGTGTATGCAACAGGCAACACAAGAGGGCATAGTCTGAAGCTCTCAAACCCAGATGCTTGATGAAGATCAGACAAGATGTTTTTAGCCAGCGTATCATAAACGACTGGAATTCGCTGCCCGAAGAGGTAGTCACTGCTCAGACGGTGAACAGTTTCAAAATAAGGCTAGACAAGGTGTGGGCAGACCAGCGGTACTGCTCACCCTATGATGCATAAACCACACTAATATTGAGGACGGTGCAGATTTCCAAGCTAGACTGCTATGAAGATACCTAACTAACATCACAAGAAGGATGAAGGACTTGAACTGGAAGCACGACTGCTGGGATCATCAGCATTCTTCCAGAATCTCGGGTAAAAATAAAGGTAAAGGTAATTGTTGTTGCCAAATGTTGGCTTATTTTGATTATATATACGGTATTGACTATTTTGTTTTGTGATGGCAAAATAATGAGAGACATGTCATATTTTTGTGAGCTGCTCGTTGAAGGTCCGTGCGGCGTGTAACAAAAAAAAGGCGGAATGCAATTGACGTCCGCGCGGTCTCCCTATCCATAATAATCAAGGACGAGGTACCGGTAACTGCATAATTTATTTTTCCCCTTTTAAGTTTTATTTGGAGTGCTATTGGCATTTCGACCCCATTTTGAAGAGTGTTTGACTAGTATAGTAGTGGATCGTATTACCGAACACTTTTCATGAATTCAATCATATCCAACACACTTTTCTCATAAAATTCACCAAACTTTCACCATAAATACACAATTACCTACAAAATATAAATATGTAAAAATTTTGCCGAAATTGTATTTCCTTTTTAAGATATTAGCTTCCAATCGGACCCCTCTTCGCATGTGAAATAATTTGGTCACTTGAAAAAGGTATCGTATTACCGAACGTGTGTTTTCTATGCCTATGGGAAAAGTTGAGAAAACAACAAAATCACTGATGAGCTATTTTGACCATATTTTATTATTTTTAGAATATTAAGACTTTGAAAATGTGTTTTTTACCATTTTTCATCATCTTTCTATTCAAGTTCTCTTTGGAAGGATTCTGCAAAATTTTGAGCGTATGAAATTATTTCTGATGCGTATGATGCGCGCGTTCGGTAATACAAGGCCGGTCGGTAATACAAGCACTCACTATACTACACGGACGAGTCCTGTTGTTGTTTGTTGTGGGTCGTTTCCACACCCTGGACGAGTCCTGGCCCTGGGCTCCGGTCCGCGCCGCTTCCCGGGCCGGAGCTCCGTGGGTTAGGGTACGGTACCGTACGGTACGTAGGTAGGTGGAGCGTGTAGCGGTAGTGAAATGAAGTGGAGTGGTGCATGCAGTGCACGAACGTCGCTTGAGTTGAGCCACTCGAGGTACGGTAGCCCATACTTACTCACGATCATGTATTGGAATTCAAGGAGTATAATACCATAAAACTTACCCTTGAATTGCTTCAGAGCAGTGAGCAATTTAACCGGTCTTATAAGTTTAATAAAGCAACTATTAAGACTAGATATTACCGTACGGTCCGTTCGAGCTAGTTCTTCAGACATTCACGAACCTAGAGGGCGTCAACACTTCGGAGAAATGTGGTGGATCTGGGGCGCCGGCGCGGTCGTACTAGGCGAGCGGCGAGAGGCCAAAATTTGGGACTTTAATCCCCCCGACTGGATCAAAGCAAAAACATGCATCATTTTGAAGGAAATTTTCTGAATTTTTTAGAACTGAGAATTAAAAGTGTCGCACAGTGTAGCTTCACCATGGAAACCAGCCTTGAATAGGCCACGCCCATTTTTGTGATAAATGCAAAGCAGTAACTTATCATTTATATTTGTTAATTAATTACACTAATGTATATATGAATATAGACTTTACGAGGATAAAATCACTACAGATTGAATGATATGATAACGGCTAGCAACCAAATATATATTTCATCTATATTTGATTTCAAAACTGTTGCCTAGCAACATTTTTTCCCTAGCAACCATATTCATTTTTCAATATTCTCTTATTTTTTGACCAGATTAATTCATTTTATCATTTTTTTTTAGTTTTTAATTTGTAAAAACTAATGAAGAAGGTGAATTTTGATGAAAAAGGGATAAAAGAGGAAGACTAGGATGTATAATGCATTAATGATCATGAAAAATTACATTATTGCCATGTTTGATTAACCCCTGCATGTGACGGATATCACTAATATGTTTGTGTGTATTTACGACTATATCGGCATCATTTTATGGATTTTATAATATTGTTATAAATCATTCTTAGATACCCTGCTGTGTCATGTTATCTGTTCTAATCTAAATAATAGAGTACTTCATAGATTTTTCCGTTACCTATGGAAACCATTGTGTTGCCTAGCAACAGCATTTTCCCTAGCAACCATCACTTTTTGGTGATATTTCAAGCCTGTTACCTCCCAAAAATTCCCTTTTTTGTCCTCAAAATGCATCTTATATTATTGTAAGCATTTATGACAATTAGTTTCACCCATCTGGTCAGGCAGTCGGCATATTGAGAGAGGGCATGGCTGTATGCAGACATTTTTTCCTTGGGGTGGCAAAACGATTACAAAAATTCCAAGAAACAAAGCGAGGGAGCGAAGCTACTGAGTTTGGCAAGGGGCCCTTTTTCATAGTAAATTGACGGATATCTTGCACACTTTTGGTGAATTTTGTGAAAATTTTCAGTTTAAAAATGTAACTTTTCACAGCATACGGCAATGGGAGAGGAAATGGGTAGTTTGTTATTTGGAACTTTTTATCGTACATGTTAGGAAGGGAAATACATATCCAAGACCATTCAATAAGTCTTAAAGTGTCTGCAATGGGAAAACAAAATTATTTATCAGTATGGCAAATATAATTACTAAACTGTAGTGATTGTGAACTCAAAAGCTAATTACTTTTGGGGGTACCTACTAAAATGTGTAAATCACAATGCTCTATCAAAGTTTTTATCTGCAATTCTGGCAATTTCCCTGTGTTGCAAGGTTTCTCCCCCCCCCCTTTTTTTTTTTATCATACCAATTCATGGGCAATGGGACAGTTAACACAATAGACTACTTGCAGACCTTCAAGCTGTATTGCTGGTTTATCTGCACAACCTGGTGAAAAAAAGCTTTCCAATGATCACCTGCCCTGATTTAAACACAGATCAAGAGATATTCAGTATGTCGTAAATCTATCAAGCAGACAACAAAAATTACTCTAATCTGAGCCTGTTGCTCACTAAAACCGGTTAGTCCCTATACATTCTCTATGGGCATTACTGATTTCAGCAGTTAATTAGCAGGTCAAATATCTGTTTAAGTAGAATTAATTAGGAGTAGGCCTCTCATCAAGCTAACGGGCAAAGTCCTAACCATTGAACTTATGAGTATTTCTTTAAGTTCTTTCTATAAACCTCCTAACCAATCTTCCTCCCTTCCCCGAAAAGCCATCTCCGATCGAGGAAATGTAATTATTGGGGATTTAAACAGTCACAGCATTATCTGGGGGTATAGATAAACCAATGAAATGGAAAACTTGAGGAGAACTGGTCAGATGCAAATCAGATTGCATCACCGAACAAAATGTGAGAAGGTTGTGCTTGACCCTCTCCCGCACACTCAACATCGACCGATTGGGCTGAAGGTGAATGCAGACATCACTCCACGCACAGTTCCCTTTCACAGACGTTTCACCCTGAAGAAAGCAATCTGGGAGCAGTTTGTCATAGATCCGAATACCTACCCACAGGATCTTCCAGCACTCCGTACTCATTACGACACATTTGGAAAGCTGTTGAAGAAATCATCACATAAAAATATTCCACGAGGAGGCCGTACAAACTATTCTCCTGGCTTGACGGATGACGAAGCTGCTGTACAATAAAATTTTCAGGAGCTTTGAGAATTACCCCTTTGGTGCCGATACACTTGAATGTGGGGGGAAATAGACAACTGCCATTATGGATAGTAACAAAAGAAAGTGACAGTGATTTAACAAATCAATGGATATGACTCACTACAGCAGAAAAGCCAGGAAAACAATTCGGATCATTGAAAACGACTATGCGAGTCTCAAACTATACCCTAGTGACCACCGACCAAGTGACCCACTATCTTCTTGTGTACAGTCATGGTCACCCTATTTATTGCCCGCGAAGGGCCAACCTCCCTAAAAGAGAAGAGACAGCATCCCAACTGAAGAGTCATTTGAAAACACAAGACAATTCAGCATGAACGTCTTGTCTGCTTGTGCTATGCTATTATAATGAAGAGCAACAAGGAACCTGGATTAGATGTCCTCTGTGAGCAGATCACACTTATTGGACCTGTTGCAGCCCAATGGCTGCTGACATATTAATCGACTGTTTGCATGAAAAAAATATGGCAAGAGGAAATTGAGGGTAGTTGCCTAACTCGAGCTAGGCAAAGACCCAGTCAGCCCAAGGAGTTACAGAACTATCTCTCTACTCTGTCACACACACAATCCCTTTGAAAGGCTCCTGCTTAACCACATTGCTCCCTTTGTGACTGAGTTCCTCATTCAAGTAGGCAAGATTCAGGCCAGGAAAGTCCTTTACTTATCAAGTACTGAATCTGACTCAGTACATCAGATGGTTTGAGGAAGGTCTGAAAACTGGAGCAGCCTTTGTTGACTTCTCTGCAGCTTATGAACCAGTTAATCATAGGGTAGGCCTACTTACGAGGAAAGTCATTGTGATGACAAAGGACGTCAAGTTGACAAGGCTAATTCAGAACATGCCCCCAAACCGGTTGTTTGTGAATCTCAGTGGTTCCAGCAGCAAATGGTGGAGGCAGAAAAATGGTCCCCCACAATGAAGTGTCCTTGTCCAAATACACAAACGACCAACTAATCCACCCAAACACCAAGAGCTACCTATGCTGATGAACTGTGCATTGCCTCATAAAAGCAGAAGAGGTGGAAAAAACATTCAGTGATGCTCTGGCATATCTGACTCTTTACTATCCAGAGAAAACCCAACTTAGCGTCTTCCACCTTAACAATAGAGATGCAGACCGGAAACTGCTGGTCAGATGGTGTTGAAACTTGAAAGTGAATGAAACATGCCTTGACGTCACTATTGCGTACAAAGAACATATTGCCGAGACAAAGGCAAAAGCTGGAGAAAGGAAAAACATCAAAACGAGGCTTGCTAACACGATATGGGGAACAGATGCCAAACCATCCGTTCAAAAGCTCTGCTGTATGCTTCAAGTTTAACCCAATCCTGAATGCTGCTTGCAGAGCAATTTCCGACTGTCCGCTACCAAAAGAGAAGATGATCTTTACCTAGTGTGTGGCACAGTCCCCCACACATAGAGGTATCAGAATGGGTGGAAAAACAAGCAAAGAAAAATATGTCCTTCTTCCACTCTTTAACTATGAACCTGCCAAAAAGAGACTCGAATCCTTCACTTCACTTGACTGAATCCCTTGATGGCTATGCACACAGTCAAAGGATCCCCCTATAATGGTCAAACCACCTCCAGTCTGTGACGCAAAAGCTTTCCATGTGACCTAGCGAATGGTCATCCTGACTATGTCTTAATCGCCTATGGTCTGGATCAGGAAGGTGCAAGTCCTTAATATGCAGTTCGGGGCTACAGCAGGGATGCAGACACTATCTACGACTGAGGGGAAGATCAGACAGTGCATCACCTTTTGGTTTGCACCCCCCCCCCCCCCCACCAGAGCCGTGCGCTTCCAAAAATCTGGGGCCCGTTTCATAAAGAGTTACAACTGTTGTAACTTTGCCATTATGGCAACTACCATGGCAACCTTGATTCTGATTGGCTGATGAGCCCTGTTACCATGGTAGTTGCCATAATGGCAAAGTTCCAACAGTTGCAAGTCCTTTATGAAACGGACCCCTGGAGTCGTTCAACCCAAAAGCCAGATCTTGCTTGAACCCTCTACTACACAGGACTTGTGTAGTGACCCGAGAAGATGGGCACAGAGCAAATATTGCCCTTTAAAACCATGCAGTATACTATGACCAAAGAGAGCCTAGGTGTGCAGGAGTTTGTCTCTCCAAAAGGTGGCTTTTTAAGGGGGTATGGAGATATGGGGTAAGATTGTTAGCATCGAATGTCTTTGCTCATTCACTGGCAAATTGTAATTTTCACCTTAAAACACTAACAATCAGAATATAGGCACCTTTTCAGCAAAGTTTTAGCCTAACCGACAACCCCATCAGGAACCAATTAAGTCCCTGCTCCCTCCCCCATCAAACAACCCTTGAGCAAATAATCATTTTTCCCCAAATGTCAGATTACCATAAATAGGTGTCTTCTACCAGTAAGATAATTAATGACAAACTTCTTCTTAGGTCACTACATATGTCATGTCCTGTTAATGGTACAAGAATTACATGTAATTTTCCTGTGAAAAGACTCTCGTGCGGTGGCAAAGGCAGTGGCAGTTCATAGCTCTGGTAGGAATCAGGAATGATAGCTCAGTCGATAGAGCGGGGGTTTCGGATTCCGGTGACCTTGATTTGATTCCCAATTGGTACATTAGTGCTCTTTTGTAAGGCGCATCCTCATTACCATGTTACCAGGTTTTGGAGAGGACATTAAGCTGTCGGTCCTCTGGTTGTTTGCTTACAAGCATTCATGCTTTCTTAGTAATCAGGTAAACAACCATCATATTAAGTCTTAAGATCCCAGGTTTTCATACTTTCATCCCTCTGATTTCTTGACAGTTATCAAATTGAAAGTGACATTAAAAGTTCCCTGTGATTTAACTTCTGACACTTTAATAGTATTAAAGTTTCAACAGAAACTTGTCGAACTCACAACTTTGGCATCTTTGGGCTACAGCCTCCACCCAGACACAACCTTGGAAGTTGGACATGCATGGGTGATTAGGTATTATTTGACAAAACAGATCCATTTGTAAACCATTCCATATTCACTCGAGGAAAGTGATCTGAATATGCAGCCAAAAGCCTCTGCCAATGACTTAATGGAGTATAGGACGTCCCTGAAATTGAAAAAAATATATATGTACAAGCCTTAGGTGAAGACCCACTTTATGATCAAATCAGGGACTGTGCCTGAAGAGTAGTGTTGTCCATTCTAATATATCATCAATGCTATACCTACTGTAGCACACTAAAAAAATGTTATGTACCCAGCTATGAATCCTCCAAACCATATTATTCTCTTTTTATCTTCAACATTTAAATTTCTCTTTGAAGCTGCTCTTTTATATATGATAAGTTTAAATGCCATGCTCATCGCACTGTTTAGAATTGGTAGACAAGCAATATACAAACAAGGATAAATTATTTTTTTTAGAAATAAGAGAAATGAAGTGGTGTCCTTTAATTTACCATTGCCAGTATGCATGTAGGTATATTATTGAAAGGGATGGTCCAGGCTGGATAATCTCTATATCTCAACTTATAGAGTAAAATTCACAAAGCAAAATGGTGAAAATTTGATCAAAATCGGATAAGAAATAACAAGTTATTAAATTTTAAAGATTTGCATTATTCCGGTGAAACAGTTTTATGTATATCTTTATGAATATTCATTAGGTGGGCTGATGATGTCATATCCCCACTTCTTCTTTTGTAATTTATTATATGAAATTAGGTTTATTCAAAATTGTTCTACCAAGAACTAAAACAATTGGATTGACAACTGATTAAGTACATTAGTTATTATTGCCGCAAATTATTTCATCATAATGCAGACACATCATTTACGCATGTATGAAATAATGAAACATTTAGGATTTCATGTATTAATATAAGAAAAAGGAAAGTGGGGATGTGACATCATCAGCCCACCTAATGAATATTCATGACGATGTGCATATAACTGTTTTAAAAAATATTGATAAACTCTAAAATTCAATAACTTTGTTATTTGTTATCCGATTTTTAAGAAATTTTCAGCATTTAGCTCTGTGAACTTTACCCTATTTATTTAGATAGAAATATGTTCAGCCTGGACCATCCCTTTAACAAATGGTACTGCACACTTAAAAGTGGATTATTTTCCTCAAGATTTTTAAGGGGAAAAATACATCGTTGCTAAGGTAAATAGTGTTGCTAGGCAATGGAATTGTGTCAGTAGATAATGGTACAACTCCGGAATGCTGTTTGCCTATCGATAACAAACTATCATGTTAATTTTCTCAATATTTTTACTCTAAGGCACAACTTCCTCAGCACATTTGGCCGAGATGAAGAGTGGTAACATAGCCGTTGCTAGGGAATATTGTTTCTAGGCAACACCTTTGTCTCCAAGGAAGCTATAAAATAGTCAGTTTGTTGAATGATTATTGAAAACGAGGTTGTAGGCATCTATATGATAATTGTGTCAGTATTATTGCTCATAATGGACTATTTTTCCACAGATTTGTCCAGGGAAAAGAGTGTTAACATAGTCGTTGCTATGGAAAATAGTCGTTGCTAGGCAATGAATTGGTATCCATGGGTAATATGAAATGGTCATTTTGTTGTTGTTCTATTGAAGACAAGATACTACATGTTAATTGATCAGGTATTATTAACTCAATCAACTTTTTCACCACAAAATATAAAGTATGTGACTTGTACATACATGTTTCAATGCACGCAGTCAAAATGAACATAATATGGCGATTTGTACAATGTGAAGGGGTATGTCAGTTAGAGCTTAGCAAATTTATTTGAGGTTCGCAATGGTTAAAATGGGGGTTTTCAGTTCTTTTTATTATTTTTCAATAATACTTCATAGAATTTCATTGGTGAAATTTATTTGGTTTAATTTAGCCTAGTTAAAAAGTTAAAAGTTAGGTTTGAAATGGAAAAATAAGTGGTTTACTTAAGGAGCTAAATGGTTGCTAAGGAAATTTTTGTTGCTAGGCAACAGTTTCTGAGAAAATGTTCATAAAGTTCATGCTAAGTTGTTTTTCAGTAATTCTTCTTACAATATATAGTGGATCTATCCTTTGAAAATAAGAAAAAATACCTGATAATTCAAATTAATGAGTAAAAAATCAATATTCACAAGAAATATTCAATAAGTATTTAAAATGGGCGTGGCTTATTCAAGGCTGGTTTCCATGGTGATGCTACACATTACAACATTTTTAATGCCCAATTCCGAAAAATTCAGAAAATTTCCTTTAATTTGATGTATGATTTTGCTTTGATCCAGCCGGGGGGATTAAAGTCAAGAAATAAGGCACTTTTTGGCTTCTGGCCGCTCACCTATACGTAACACAAAGGTTAGCGATTAATCGTACGCTTGATTTTCACGATGGATTGTACATTGTAGTCACTGATGGAATCAATCGTAGAAAAATGTTCTACAATCATTGCTAAGTTTTTGGGTTACAGGCCCCAGAACTGTCTGTTCTATGATGTAAGGCTGAACTTTTTATCAAAGAGTACAACTGCACTCTTAGATGGATTTATGGAGTACTTCCATGCCTTGGTATAGGAGTTATCTTCAGCGTTAATTCTGTCCAGCTCTTCAGCAGAGTTAGCAAGTTAGCAAATCGTCGGCGAGGACAATAATCCCATTATATTCCTTTTAAGGAGTAACCCAGACCATTTTCACGCAGAGCCTATATGAGTTGGTCAATGAGGAAAGGAGAGACGATGCTACCTTGAGGAACTCCTTTCTCCAGGGTGATTGCACCATTCATTTTCCCCTGCCATAAGACTGCTTTGGTAGAGCTAGCAAGAGATCTTGTACTAGAAGACCACAATGCCACACACAATCAAACGCTTTCTGAGCATCAAGTAAGGCGAGGTGGGATAGAAGTTTTGCAGCTACATTAAGCTCCAAGATTACTTGTAGACAGGCTGAAGTCATTATACAGGATTTGTCTTTTTGGAAGCCAAATTGTAGCTCGATCGGGGATATTGCTGCTCCAGAGATGCACCCCTCCTAGCACCTTGCACGCACCGAGCACTCCCAATCGTACTGCAAACCAAAACGTACCTCATTTGGATGACATATTTAATGATGAAGTATTTGCCCCCCAGAGCAAATATTACACTGCTAAAGAATTTATTTCAGCTTTTAATACTAAAAATCGAAACGATAAACCAAATCACTTTAGCTTAATGCACATAAACATTCGAAGCTTACAAAAGAACTTTGAAACTTTCAGTGAATTCTTAAATATATTGAATAAATTTCCATTCTCTATTATAGGTATGACCGAGACGTGGTTACACTCAACAACCCCTCCCATATTCGAAATTGATAATTATACATTTAACCATATAGATCGTAAACAAGGTAAGGAAGGTGGGGTCGCTTTTTATATTCACAATGATATGCATTATAAAATAAGGGACGATATTCAACTTGACGGATTAGAAACTTTATTCATAGAAATTATCGATGATAAACATAAAAATAAAATAGTCGGTGTAATATATAGGCCACCAGCGTTGTTGATATATTCCTAGATAGATTAGAATTATGTCTCGAAACTGTATCTCGTGAAAATAAGGACATCTACATCATGGGCGATTTTAATATAGATCTCTCAATACCTTATACTGCCCTCGGCCAACACATGATCACTTTGATGTCATCATTTTCTTTTAAACCTCTCATTGATAAACCTATATACGAGGATAACAAATGTGACACATACAATTATTGACAATATTTTTACAAATGTATTTAATACCAATAATAATGGAATAATATATTATGATATCTCTGATCATTTACCTATTTTCACGATATGTTCAAGCACCTGTCGCTTACATAAACAATGCAACACAGAACACACTACTCGACGAAAAGAGACCAAGCGCAACATGGATTCCCTAAAAACAGATCTGTTTACAGAAACATGGCAAGATGTTTTTCAAGAGCAGGATGTTAACAATTCATATGAAATATTCATAAACAAACTTCTTCATTATTACAACAAAAACGTACCTTTGACAAAAATAACTTCAAACAAAAAGAAGAATAAACAACCATGGATCACTCAAGGAATAATTAAATCTATATTTACTCGCAATAGATTGTATAAGATATCACTTAAATCACCTACAATAGAACATCAAAATAAATACAAAAAATATCGTAATAAATTAACATCTGTAATCCGTTTAGCACGAAAATCTTACTTCTCAGACAAAATTGAAAACAATAAAGACAATAACAAAACTTTATGGCATACAATAAATGACATTCTAGGTAAGAAAAAAGATGATCGAGACAATGATGAATTTTTAGAAAATGGTGACCACATCAGAGACCCCAGTGTTATTGCAAACGCATTCAATTCATTTTTTACTAATGTTGGTCCAAACCTAGCTTCGAAAATTGTTACCAATGACCATGATTTTTCACAATATTTAGATAACCATAACGAACACTCCTTATTTTTCAACCCTACAAATATTCAGGAAATGTTAGAAATTGTTCGATCCTTAAAACCCAGCAAATCCAGTGGCCATGATGGGATAAGTGTATATCTACTTAAACAAATAATTTTTTTCCTGGCTTCTCCACTTGTACATATTTTCAATCTGTCTCTCTCTCAAGGTGTTTTTCCTGAATCGCTAAAACTTGCCAAAATTATTCCAATATATAAAAAAGATGACCCATGTCGGATTGTAAACTACCGCCCTATTTCACTGTTACCAAGCATTTCCAAAATACTTGAAAAAATTGTTTACAATCGTTTATACTCATTTTTGGACACTAACAAATTATTAATCCCCAATCAATATGGTTTCAGAAAAAACCATTCAACCGATTAT
The DNA here is from genome assembly GCF_037042905.1 of Lytechinus pictus. Taxonomy (NCBI): domain Eukaryota; kingdom Metazoa; phylum Echinodermata; class Echinoidea; order Temnopleuroida; family Toxopneustidae; genus Lytechinus; species Lytechinus pictus. The sequence goes on along the minus strand of NC_087248.1, from coordinate 32,082,460 downwards.
GCAATTTTACATTTATATGATAAAATAACTGATTCACTTTCAAAAAAGGAGCACACCATTGGGGTTTGTATGGATTTATCGAAGGCGTTCGATACAATGGACCATCGCATATTACTGAGTAAACTAAAGACATATGGAATCAGAGGGATCGTACTATCTTGGTTTAAAGATTATTTAGCTAATAGACGCCAATATATTAATTTTAAATCCAAATCATCTAATATATGCCCCGTAATATGTGGAGTACCACAGGGTTCAATCCTGGGACCTTTATTATTTTTAATATATATGAACGACATTGTGAACACATCACCCTTACTTACATATGTTTTATTCGCAGATGACACCAACATATTTTATTCACACCACAACTTAAACATACTTGTTGCAACTCTCAATCAAGAATTAAAGAAATTATCAATATGGTTTAAATCAAACAAACTTTCACTTAACATAGATAAAACAAATTTCATGTACTTCAAACACATTAATTCTAAACATATATTTCGCGATAATATTTAAATCAATGATATACCCATTAATGAAAAACAAGAAACTAAATTTTTAGGTGTAGTGATCGATGCTAACATAACTTGGAGTAGTCACATTCGTAATATAAACATGATGGCAGGAAGAGGCATAGGCATTTTGTATAAATTAAAATATTATATCTCTCAAGGATCGTTACTTATGCTCTATAACTCATTTATCTTATCGTATATATCTTATTGTAATATTGGATGGGGAAATAGTAACAAAATCAAAATCGATTCAATATTGCGCCTTCAAAAGAAAGCACTTCGCATTTGTCATCACTCCCATTATCTCGCTCATACTGATCCTATATTTCATGATTTTAAAACATTGAAGATCTACGATATTCACACTTATCAAACTGCTATTTTTATGTATAAATTTTCCACCAACACTATACCAACACCCTTTCGAAATATTTTTGTCTATAATAGAGACATTCATTCATACCCTACTCGACATTCATCTGACTTTCATTTAACAAACCCAAAACTAATAATTGCTCACAAAACAATACGGCATCACGGCCCGGATGTTTGGAACAACCTTCCGAATAATATCAAACAAGCTGCATCTCTTATATCATTTAAAGCTTCACTAAAGAGGTACCTTTTATCTAAATACTTATAAATTCTCACCTGCACTCGCACTCACTTGCACACACTTCATCTTGCCCCTTCCCCCTTTCCTTTTATTATATTTTAAGCAATATAAGTGACATCACTTTTAAATAATAAAGACCCGGTATTTTTATCATGGTTTCCATGTAGCCTCTTTTCCCCTGGCTGCTATTATATCAAGCTTTCAGCTTACGATAGCTGGCCTCTGCATTTAAATTCATTTGTTATTGTTTACATGAATATTATGTCTATATATCTACTTAACTACTATACAATTGTCACCTTTGTAACTTGATCAGTATGTATGTTTGATTTTATATCATTGTTATGAATTTGTAATTTTGATTTATTAATAAATGCAGAAATACTGCTTTAAAAAAAAATATTCCAAGTGGGGTTTCATGAGCAGCTCCAGAAGCTTGGAGAAGGTAGAGGTAAGAGATATTTATCCCACTGTAGTTTGAGGGGTCCTGTATTGGCTTACACTTACCTTTGTGGATCGGCAGGATAAAGACGCCCTTACAAAAATGTCGTGTGGTATAACTGTGTGGTACCCGGCTTTACCACACGAATTACCACATGAATGTAGGTTACCACATGGTTACCACATGAACATCTGTGGTAATTTTCCATATCCTTGTGTGGTAACGTCAGCTGGTAGCTGTGGTAATTTGTTGTATATGTGGTACTTCTGTGGTAAATCAAAATTACCACATGAATGCATGTTACCTCATGATGCCATTGTGTGGTAATATAAATTCAAATATGTGGTATTTGTGTGGTATTGTTATATTTCTGTGGTAAATCAAAATTACCACAGGAATGAATGTTACCACATGATGCCATTGTGTGGTAATGTAAATTCAAATATGTGGTATTTGTGTGGTATTGTATACTTCTGTGGTAAATCAAAATTACCACATGAATGCATGTACCTCATGATGCCATTGTGTGGTAATATAAATTCAAATATGTGGTATTTGTGTGGTATTGTTATATTTCTGTGGTAAATCAAAATTACCACAGGAATGAATGTTACCACATGATGCCATTGTGTGGTAATGTAAATTCAAATATGTGGTATTTGTGTGGTATTGTATACTTCTGTGGTAAATCAAAATTACCACATGAATGCATGTACCTCATGATGCCATTGTGTGGTAATGTAAATTCAAATATGTGGTATTTGTGTGGTATTGTTATACTGCTGTGGTAAATCAAAATTACCACATGAGCATGTTACCGCATTAGCCCATTGTGTGGTAATGTAAATTCAAATATGTGGTATTTTTGTGGTGTTATGCTCTGCGGTAAATCAAACTTACCGCATGAATGCAATACCACATGATGCTATTGTGTGGTTATGTCGATCAGTTCAAATATGTGGTATTTGTGTGGTATTGTTATACTGCTGTGGTAAATCAGAATTACCACAGGAATGCATGTTACCACATGATGCCATTGTGTGGTAATGTAAATTCAAATATGTGGTATTTGTGTGGTATTGTATACTTCTGTGGTAAATCAAAATTACCACATGAATGCATGTACCTCATGATGCCATTGTGTGGTAATGTAAATTCAAATATGTGGTATTTTTGTGGTGTTATGCTCTGCGGTAAATCAAACTTACCGCATGAATGCAATACCACATGATGCTATTGTGTGGTAATGTCTATTCAAATATGTGGTATTTGTGTGGTATTGTTATACTGCTGTGGTAAATCAAAATTACCACATGAAAGCATGCATGTTACCACATTAGCCCATTGTGTGGTAATGTCAATTCAAATATGTGGTATTTGTGTGTTATTGCCCTTCTGTTGAAAATCAGAAATACCACACAAAATAGTTATCACACCCATAACTTAGACCCCCCTCAGCTCACCCCCTATCAAAATTAAAAATTGATTCGCCGGGGGGGGGGGCGGTGACAGGCTTGCGCATGCGCACTTACCGCCAACATTTGAAAAGAATTCCGTTGCGTTGCAGTTTATTGAGCTCCATCGAGAAGTGTGACGAAGAAGGCCGTTAATAATTCAACTACTTAAAGAATACGGGTTAGATATGGACAACGACTTCGAAGACATTTGCAGTAGGCTAAACAGTAAGTTAGATAACCATTTTCTATGATTTTCTTTTCGTAGTTTGTTAAATGCCCCGGCTTGCAACTAGCTAAAGATTTCGTCAATGAAAATGACATGACACTGGCAATCCCACCCTGTCCAACCGGGCGCTCGCCCGGCCCCGAGCGCCTGCTCGCTGCTGTGATGTGGACCACTGGCTGGTGGTCTCAAAGTCTGCACACAGTCGAGTCACAGCACACCTAACGATTTGAGTTTAGATTTAACGTGAATTTCCTATTATTTTACAAAATCTTTCAATTGATGATGTTCCTTGTATTCTTATGAGTAAGTGTGCAAAAAGTTTCATAAAAAATTGAGAGAAATAATTGATTTTCTTGGGAAAAAATCTCGGCCAGTCATGGTCATTTTGATTGAACAAAATGATTAGTGGTTGGGGGGTCGGGTGTCCGAACACTTTATATTTTTGAAGCCTTCTTGTTTTGTCTTTGGATTACACTAAAAATATGAATTCAATAGTTTTAATCATCTTCTATTTTGTTCTCTATAATATTTCCTAACATTTTGTACTAAAAATTGATGAAACTTTGCTTGTAAATTTTTCCAAATGACTTTCTAAAATTGATCGTCCGGACACACAACCTGTCCGGACACACAACAACTGGGTATACTGGTAGTGGTAGGATGGGGGTCGGGTGTCCGGACAGTTTATCTTTTTGAAGCCTTCTTTTTTGTCTTTGGATTACACTAAAAATATGAATTCAATTAATGATATTCAATACTTTTAATCATCTTCTATTTTGTTCCTTATAAATAATATTTCCTAACATTTTGTACTAAAAATTGATGGAACTTCGCTTGTAATTTTTTCCAAACAACCTGTCCGGACACACAACAACTGGGTAATACTAATAGTGGCCGATGTCTGCGCACCTATTCACTTTACACAGACCTGTTACACATGATGCGAAGATTTCGATAAGAAAGCAGTCACAGAGGCTGCATTTTGAGGCCGTCACATGAAATGCCCAGGAAAGAGTTCCATATGCAATTCCAATGCACCCCCCACCAACATGATCAAAAATAAGATTGTTGAGATTTAATTCCATTCCAGTTCGTTCATTTCAGATTTTCCTATAATTTTTTTTTTACCGTTGTGTTGGCACCTAAGTTGGGACTTGAGATCACCTCGTTTTATTTGCAGTCAAGACCTGTTCCTGCTATGCTAGCGAGAAGTGCTGATACCGGAAGGGGTATTTTAATGATTATCAGCCAATAGTTCGACTAGACTTGACTCACAGAGTGACACAGACCCTTGAGTAAATAAACCGATGTCTATGGACAATTACACACACTAGATACATCCATACATGCTCGAAATTTGACGGTATAAAGCCATATTTTAGTATGTATTTCCACTCCTAGTACTATCCACTCCCCCATCATATATGTTCTATATTGTGCTAGATATATTATTCTGAACCTTCTTCATGTTTTTCAGTGTTAGGGGAGTGCATATGGAACTCTTGCCAATGCCCTAAATTCATTATTTTCCCACCATTTTGAGTCAGATTTTTTATGAATAGATCTGTTTATGACATTTCAGGAGAAAGAGAGGGAGACCCAAAACTACCTGTCCTGGCATCACATTTGAGGAGAAGAAGTCGATGAATATGACCTAGCCCGGGGGAGTTTCCAGAAGAAGGCCCAGAACCACCGGCCGCCAGGAGTGGAGGTCCTTTGTTGTTGCTCTCCATGTCAGGAGGCATCGGGCAGTAGGTAAGACTAAGTAAGTACAGTAGGCTCTTTCAGGTGTAAAGTTTATTTTTTGTTTGGAGTCGTTGCATATCTTCCATTATCAGAATCGCGCAGATTCGGATGTGCGCAATCTTGGGGCAACTTATCTGTCAATAGTCCTAACTGTACTTAGAGGACTCTGTGATGATATTTTTATCATTTTTACATTGTACCAGGGGTATTTTTATTCACGGAGCCTAGACAAGTCTCTGTTGCCTGTAGAACTTGGTACACAAAGATGGATTTCCGTAAAAAATCCACCTTTCCCACAATAATTTTTGGGCAAACATTTAATTTGTCCAATTTGTAAGCCTTTGTTATCTAAATATAAAAAATTAAGGCTTAAGAAATGTTAATTGTAAGCAGGTAAACATTTCGAAGGATCACTTGCTTGCAATTCCCAAGCTATATAACACAATGACATGACCTTTAACTGGAGTGACGTCCATATGCAAGAAAATACAGAGAGAATTGGTGCAAATGCATAGCTGATTGTGCTAGTATTAGATTCCAGGCTGACGTGTATCGGTTTGGACGTTCTAATGACAAGTTTAGAGTGTAATTTGGCGCTAATGCCAGAAAACGAATTTCACCTCAAAATTTGTCAGATTTTTTGGCCAAATATCTATTCAATTTAATGTGTTCTAAAACTACTAAAGATTAAGTATAAGAATAATAATATATTCATAGGCCTACCGATAGTAAAATTAAAAAAAATAATGTAAGGCCTAACTTAAAGGAGAATGAAACTCTTGGAGCAAGTTAGCTTTTGTGAAAGCAGAAAAATCAAAGAATAAGATCAACAAAACTTTGAGTAAAATAGGACTAGCAATAAAAGAGTTATGAGCATTTGAATGTCGAGATCACTAATGCTATGGAGATCCTCCCATTGGCAATGCGACCAAGATCTGTGATGTCACACACGTACAACTCTCCCATTCGGACACTGAAAATATACCCCAAAACATCTCTTTTTGCTCATTCTAATCATATGACAAACGATTCATCAATGATATAATGTTGTGAAACCTCTGTACTTGTCATCTCATAAAGAAAACACCTAACCTTGTGATAGACTCTATAAAAGTGAGAATATAAGTGAAATAAGTACTAAAGTAATGAGGGAGTTGTACGTGTGTGATATCACAGATCTTGGTCGCATTGCCGATGGGAGGATCTACATGGCACTAGTGATCTCAATATTCAAATGTTCATAACTTTCTTATTATTCATTCAATCTTCCTCAAACTTTCAACAATATGTTTCTTTGATTTTTCTATTTGATATGTTGTCAGCTAGTTTCAAGGGTTTCATTCTCCTTTAACCACATTTAGGGCCTATTACTATTGTATATTTAAAGCTTTTATACAGATTGTCTTTAATTTGTGGAAGTTAAAAATCAAGATGATGATCAGATCTAGAATTCTCAGATCTGAAAATTAGACCATATCTTACCTTAAAAATCCTGCAAAATTTTCTAAATGCCTCATTTTGCCAGCCACATTTGAAAGGGTTCCTGCCCATTACGAAAGCTATGCACTTTAAAAGATTCATATTATTATTGTTAAAAAGACAAAAATTGAAGTGACATAAAGTAAGCTGCAAACAGTTGCTGGATACTCTTTGCATTAATATGTTCCTCACACTGACACTGCTGTTACAGTTCCATGTAAAAATTGAACATTGAAATTGCATGCACATTAATGAGTGGCACATGCGAAGATTTACTTGTAGGACCCTTAGGCTTACTACACCATATATTTTGCGTCTTACCTACTGTGCATGTGCCATGGCTGGGACATGTACTTGTAGATTCTGCAATTTCTTGGCATGATTGAGGTTAACATTTTTTTTTTTCTCTCTCTTTTTTGCAGCCCTGGTAGAAGCACCATCTTGATACTATCATTCAAACTCTCATCAGCTGTATCATTATAGGTGGACTAAAAGAACAATATTCATGCAGATATAATGGTGAGTACAAATTTATCCTTTTTGGAAGGTATTTTTTATTATTATTGTGTTATTTTGATTATTTACATGTGCATGAACATGAGATGCAGTTAAATAATTTTGATTTTGTAACCACTCTGATACAAAGCTTGTGTAATGCTCTTACAAGGTTCATGCTGTTGTCAATTCAAACGTAATAGATAGGCATAAGTGAAACATCAACACCTAATGTGCATTTATGATCACATCAGAATTGATCTTCGTTATGTGAAATTGGCAACTTGTAATTTCTTATTCAAACTGATGGAATTATCCCATAACCATTTAAAACACATTTAAAAAAAGCATGAAATAAAATCATGTGTAATTAAAATAAATATTTTTTCAAAAATAAATTTACTCTAAAATGTCCTTCCCTATACAGAGATGGTTTGGAGGTGCAGCAGATCTTGAGGGCATCAAGCCCCCTCCCCGGACTTGACTTTACATGATAATATTTGAAGTATAAATATGTAACAAACCCCACATTGTTTTTTAATCATTTTTTAAAAAGTATGGAAATTGATATTGAAACCATGTAGTTTTTAATGAATATTAAATAGTTAATGCAGGAAAGGTTTTAATGTTTATCTTCTTCTGTTATTTTTGCAGATGCCTTAAGTTGGAATGGAAGGTGTCCTGAATCTGCACCCATTCATCTGGTTTCGTAACTCCTTTCATAGTGCTATTGGAACCTGCTCCCTACCAGTATAACATCAAACAGATTGGAAGAATAAAGGCCGATGGGAAGTGCCTTTTATATTTCTACTTGCCACAAAGCAGTCCATGGTTTAGCGCAATCTAAACTGGACTATTGTAATGCTCTTCATGCTTGAATTAGGGCGATCTGGACTGACTGCAGATAGTACAGAATGCTGCATTTATTGTGCCATTTGCCATACGCCAACTTCGCTGGCTGCAAGTCAAGGAAAGGATATACATGAACATCAGTGTCCGTCTCCTGAGATCCAGATTACATGTATTATAAGGAATCCCTTGTGCGTCATTTTCATTCTAGGCGCACTTGCCTTTTTATTTTTGTGATCATTACCAAGGAGCTTGTCATTACGCACCTACAAATTAGCTACTGGTGATGCAACTTTCTCCACTACTGCTCCAAGGCCATGGAATTAGCTCCTTCCTCTCCTCCAGTTGTCAACAACCTTGGATCAATCCAAATACAATTTGAGAAGACCTACCATATTCCTGATCTTTGCTCTGTACTTACAACAATACTGTCACTGCCTGGTAATTTGAATTTTTTTTAATCTCATGTGCTGACTAGGATGGCATCTCAATTCATCCAAATTAGACAAGGGATAATAAAGTAATGTATGACATTCTAACCTCTGCATTATTTTGGTGAAAGAGCTCTAAGCATATGCAAGTAGCAAGCTGATGATGTCATACTGACGTACATTGTACATGTACACGTATCCCCAACTTATTATTTTGTATATAAAATTGTGCATTTAATTTTGTTTACCAAGAATGAAACAAATCGGATTGTAAACTGTATTGATGTGACTTACCTGTATTGATTATTGCTGGAAGTTCTTTTGCTACATGGGATTGGAAGACATACCTATTACACACATGAAGTAAATTATTATTTTATCTGGTAACATGAGAACAAAAAAAAATGTGGGCATGATATCATAAACTTACATGTATCTACTTGCATGTGTTGATGACCAATATTTTTGTAATTATTATTATTTTTTTTTTATCTGATTTTGATAAAATTTTCACTATTTTGCATGGTAAAAATTACTTTATTTTAGATTATGTTGAGCCCGTATCATATACAAGTACAACTTTAAAGATAAATTACCAGTTGTAGTAACAATCTTAAAATGAGTTCGAACAGAATCCAATAGAATTACCAGCAAAATATAAAAGATATGTGCCATAATTATAGCTCGGGAAGAAAATGTGTAATTGCTGAGAAATGAGCAAAATAAGCATGTAATTCTATCAAATGTCAGGTATTTTTCAAATCAATCATAATACACTGTCCTGTCCCACATATGCTTTTCTGTGTTAGTGCCTAGTGATCATCAGAATAATTGATTTTAAGTTCAAAATTAGTAATTTTACAAAGATACAAGTTTACATAATGTACCAGATCTAGAGATTATGTACAATATTTTGACAATTTCTCATGAAATAATTGTTTGCTGCAACTGCTGTCTTTTTAATACCTCTAAGTGATAGTGTAATACAACCACAAACTTTTCTTAAGAATTAATGTACATGTATGATTCTTTCACCCAAATTTACATGCATTGATACTGTTGACTACTTGCCAAAAGTTCCTGCCAAAAGCCTTTTTTTTTAACGATGTACATGCTTTTATAGACGACCTGCCAAAACATTGTATTGTATATATATTCAAGGACCAACCAAAAAGAGATGAATAAAATGTTTGAAGGAAATTGAAATTAACTTTAAAAATGATAGCTGTCAATGCAGTATTATTACAGGGTTCCCACAGTCATGGAAAATCCTGGAAAAAATTGGTCATGGAAAGTCAGAGATATGTGAAAAGTCATGGAATTGCATTTACCTCTTGGCTATGACAGCTTTCTAGTTTTTTATGTCTCACAACTCTCATACTCTGTGATTGTACTCTACTATTATAATTGGTGTTCATGATCATAACATGTCTGATTTTGTAAACTGTGCCAGAAAGGAATTAAGTCATGGAAAGCAGCAATTTAGTCATGGAGAGGTCATGGAATTCTGTTTTCAAATTTCTGTGGGAACCCTGAATAGGTTTGTGCACTTGACACAGTGTGCACTACAGATGAACTTTGTAATGCCATGATATAAACCAGTACAATATCTTAAAGGAAAATAAAACCCAAAATATAATACCACATGATACCATTGATAAATACAGGACAATGAAAATGAATCCACTCATATACCCCCAATCCGATTTCCCAGTATGGAGTACCACCTTTTCAAAGTTGGCATCTTCTGGTTCGAAGTCTATGGATGGAGATTATTCCGTCAGCGACGAACTACATCTCTAAACGTTTGGGCATTATATATTCTATTTCATCGATAATAAATCAAATGTACAGATAAAACTCATAAAATATTAATTAAAATATGTTTAATATTATATGATAGGTTCAAATTACGACTTGATGAGTTTTAATGATAAAAATTACACCCTAATCTACGATTTACAAATTGGCAGCGAAAATCAATCAGAAATTGGGGTGTAAATCTTATCATTAAAACTCATCAAATTGTATTTTAAACCTACCATATATTAAACAAATTTTAACTAATATTTTTATGAGTTTTATCTGTACATTTGCTTTGTTATTGCTAAAATAGAATATATAATGCCTAAACGTTTAGAGATGTAGTTCGTCGCTGATGTAATAATTTTCTTACTAACCCCGCGAAAATGGCGACCTCCATCCAGAAACTTCGAACCATACTGTAAGAGGCCAACTTTGAAAAGGTGGTACTCCGTAATTGGATTAGGGTATGAGTGGATTCATTTTGATTGTCCTGTATTTATCAATGGGATCATGTGGTATTATGTTTTGGGTGTTATTTTCCTTTAATTCAGATATTACATGCCAGGGTATTGTCCTAGTTTTCATTTTTGGTGCGTAAATTGATCAAATTATTCGTTCCTTTGAACACTATTCTAAACTGAGTGGACTCCAAATACATATTATCATCTCTCGTCTATTTCTACTTGCCCTTCGGCCTTGAAGTAAACTTGGGATAATTATGCATTTTGTTATACGCAATTTTGAGTACAGTGCACTTTGCCGCAGCTACTTATATGATATTACCTATTGTAGACACATCCTTATGTTTTGTTCATTTTCTTAAATACGATTAAGAATTTAATCATTTTTGTCTTTAAGCATAAAACAAAGAGTAATCAGTCCATTCTGTATGTGTGACCTGCAAAAAAAAATACAATGGTCGTTAATTTGGTTTGCTGAAAAGCCTGATAGCCTTTGAGGTAACTTTTTAAAGTATTTAGAAGAAATGTATCTTTTTTAAAAGTATTTATATGCACTGTAATTTCTTTGATAGTTACTGTTATGTTACACTGTTTGTACAGTAAAGCAGATGTTATACATTTTTTGTCAATAGCAAATGTAAACCAGTATTGTAAATTGATGACTCTATGAGCTAAATACCAGTACTTTCTATATCACTTGTAAAATCATTTGTTGTTTGTTCATTGAAGGTGTTGTATTTTCTTAATCTTATAAAAGTCCATAGGGTCATGAACACATTCTACTGCTACCAAAATCATACCCATGATCTGTGATGTATCTAACCAGTTACCACACATATTGCAACACACCAGTTGCTACATACATTATCATGCATCAGTTATCACACATACCATCACACTAGTTACCACACACATTTTGGGTAATGACTCTGATGCATGGTATTATGTGTAGTATGTACAATACATGTATGTGTGGTAACATGTGTGGTAATTGTAATGCATGTGGTAACTGGTGAGTGTTTACCACACACCATTTACCACACGAATTACCTCATATTTTACCACACACCAGTTACCACATGCATTACCACACACCAGTTACGTAACTGGTGTGTGGTAGTGTATGTGGTAACGCGTGTGGTAAATCGTGTGTAGTAATGCATGTGGTAACCGGTGTGTGGTAAAATGTGACGTAATTTGTGTGGTAAAATGTGAGGTAATTCGTGTGGTAAATGATGTGTAGTAATGCATGTGGTAACCGGTGTGTGGTAAAATGTGACGTAATTTGTGTGGTAAAATGTGAGGTAATTCATGTGGTAAATGATGTGTGGTAATGCATGTGGTAACTGGTGTGTGGTAAAATGTGAGGTAATTTGTGTGGTAATGCATGTGGTAACTGGTGTGTGGTAAATGGTGTGGTAACTGGTGTGTGGTAACTGTCGTGTGGTAAATGGTGTGTGGTAATCTATGTGGTAAATGGTGTATGGTAATGCATGTGGTGACTGGTGTGTAGTAACCATCGTGTGGTAAATTGTGTGGTAACTGGTATGTGGTAAAAAGTGTTACCATAAATTAATCCCTTGTGTGGTAAATGTTACCGTATATTAATCCATTCATGTGGTATTCCTGTGGTAATGTTGTGTGGTAAATGTTCCAATTTACCACAGGACAATACCACACGACATTACCACACAATACCACAGGACATTAAGACATAGCATTACCACACAACAATATATGTGGTAATTGTGTGGTAAAGTCCTATGGTAATTATATGGTATTACCACAGGACATTTTTGTAAGGGGTACCTGTTTCATTGGCTGAGGAATTCAGCAGCAGAAGGATGAGGGAATGACATGGGACCATGCAGCAAAGATGTTCAGGCATCGTTGTCGGCATCGCTAGTTTTACCCCTCTTGAGGAGGCTTATATCGCATTATCCGGATCCTTAGATGTAAAGAGGAGGGACCCTGAGCAAGTTTGATGTTTGGATGGACGGACCCAAATGAGTGGAATTGGCAATTACAGAAGAGGATGGGCCATTCGGTTCTTGGGATGTACCAGAACATGATCGAGGCCAGAGAGCGGAAGTGTTCTTCCCATCCTGTTATAATGTTGTTTTATTGTTATAATTATACGAGACTCATATCAGATGAATATTTACTTGTTTTGCTGTGAGTGTATGGTGCGTGTGTGTGTGTACTAGTGTGCACTTCTGGGGGGGGGGGCATTTTCTTGCATTTTACCCCCACCATGCACCGGGGACGTTCCCGTTTGTAGTTATATACAGTGCGTCCCACAAAAAACGAAACCGAGATTTATCGATGATTTATCATAACTTAATCGCAAATACAATAGACAAATGACCTTTCATTTTAAAGCTTAGAATCTCCTCTTTCATCTGAAATTACTTAAATTATTTCTCATTCACGCATGAGTGAGTAAAAACAATTTGAAAAGGGGATACCAAAAAGTCACTTGGCGGGCCGTATCTGGGTTTTAAAAAGAAAACCACATTTTTAAAAAGTTCAATATCTGCTCTTCAATTTGATACCTCAATTACAGAAAATGGTCAAGAAATAACAAAGTTCTGGTTATTTGAAATAAGGCTTCAATTTCAATAATTTCATAAAATGAAGAGGTTTTACAGGCTAGCGTTCAAACTCACTCGACACTCCGTTTTGTTGACGATCAGCCATGCATGCATTAAGTCTTTTGTTACCGTGCGATAGCTTCTGTGGGAAACCGGTGAAAACACGTTTATTTAATGAAATTATGGAAATACAAGCATTGTTTCGAGGGATCATAACCTTTTTACTACTTTACCATTTTCTGTGATTTAGGTATCAAAGAAAAGAGAAGATATTGTACTTTTTAGTCATGTGATTTTCTTTTTGAAATTCAGATAACCCCCGCCAAATGAGTTTTTGGCATCCTTTCTTCGAATTGTTTTTGCTCAATCATGCGTGAATGAGGAATAATCTAAGTAATACCAGATGAAAGAGGAGATTCTAAGCTTTACATTGGTAGGTCATTTGTCTATTTTATTTATGATTAAGTTATGATAAATCATCGCTAAATCTCGGTTTCGTTTTTTCTGGGACGCACTATATAGGTCCAGATATAAAGCATATACTCCTCGTCGTATATTCAGCTCATTGTGTTGGTGTTTCAGGATATACTGATATAGTGAAAAGGGGAGATATGATGGGGGGAGAGAAAGAAAGAACGGTAGGATGAGTCCCCGATTACAGCGAACTATGATCACGTACATAAATATCTGAAAATTCATGAGCCCCGCCGGTTAGTGGATTAAATTCACATTTCATTTGTTTGGTGAGCGTACGTATGAGACACATTGAAACCCATACCCAATTGTCAAATAAAAAGACTTCTTTGTGGGGGGGGTGTGTGTGATGGGACTTGTGATGGTGTATCAGGAAGAAGGTTAGCTAATAAGAGGCTTTAAACAGAAGATGGTGACAAGTGATATGCAACGAAGGGAGAGAGAAAGAGAGAAAGATAAGTAGAAAGAGACGGGTCATTGTAAGAGGAAAGGTATTAACTATAGAAAAAGAGAATATATAAGAAAAATAGTCAAGACAAACGAAATACAAAAGATCAATCTAAAGAAAGAAAGAAAGAAAGGATGGAAGGAAGGAGCATTAAGAAAGAAAGAAAATGAAAAGAAAGAAAAAAAGTAGAAAACAAAGTCAGAAATAAAGAAAGAGAAAATAAACATATCACAGAGAAAACGTATAGCAGAGTGAAATATAAATAAAGAGATGACGAAATAAAATTGTAAAAGGTGTTCATTGTGATAAATGACACGTAACGCCAAAAGTGGGCGTGCCAACATTGGTATAAATTCAATGACATTCTGTTCACAATAACAGCCATTCTACCACTCCCATCCAGGATAGCGTTAATTTCACTTCAAATAACATTGCCTATAATCATGGTAAGTGGAACATTTTCTTTCTACAGATAATTGTAATCTAAAACAAGTATGATTAGATGGTTGTGATTGTTTTCATGGTTTCGTTAGCATGGCGAGTAACTTCCTGATTGTGTCTGTATATAAACGACATATAACCTAACAATGATTGTAACTTCATAGGTCTCCTTTGATCGATATTTTCACCAAGATTTACTACTCGGGACCCTCACAGCCTTCCCTCGCGTCATATTTAACTATTTTCAGAGCAATAATTGTATAATGAAGTCGAGTTGATGTTGTATTGGATGCAATCATTTTTGTAATTTTATGTATTAAGTTCTAAATTGAATTATGTTTAAATTTAGTTTTAAATGGGAAGATATAGATATATAATGATACTATTTTTACAGTATATCTGTAGAGAGAGAGAGAGAGAGATAAAAGGGGTATGTTCTTACACACAAGGAATGGGTCTACTTCCAAATAAGGCAGATAAGTAGTAACAATTTTTTATGTAGATTGTGGGAAAAAATCTTTTAGACAAATCGATTTAAGATAAGAGTTCATTTTACTTTTAATAAACTGACAAGTTACGATCAAATTTCAAAATGTTCATGAAGTTGTCCTGTCTTGTTAAATGTCCATTACCTTCATGCAAGGTGACTGTGCATGTATCAATATTAAAACAAACAAAGATAATTGTGAAGTAAATTCCTTCCACTTCCAACTCGGTACATTTCGCAGGGAAATCGTAAGGCCGTCCTTCCAATTTGTGAAAAGAAAACCATACGGTTTGTTTGATTTGCGGGGTACCAAACAATAGAGCGTTTCAAGTGGATAGTTATGAAATATGTTTATTATAATCAGTTATATGCAAATGAATAATTTTATTCAAAGGAGCACTATAGTCTTGTTCACGTACCGTTCACATAAAGGTAAGGATCCACTGCACTGTTGCTATCACCCAAAGAAAAACAAAACGGTTTGAAAATATTAAACTGTGAGAATTTTCTTCAAGCACTGACATGGTTGGTAAATACAGAAGTGAGAAATACATGTATTTAAGATAAAACGTGTAAGATAAAAAGGCATACACGCTATTACATACACTCACGCACCCTCCACACATACCTTTAATGTATATCACGTTTACACAAAAGATACAACATAGGGATAATTTGTTTTATAATATATATTCTTGCTTTGGGTCTAATCTATATATGAAATAAAGTAAAAATGACAGAATGTTACACTTGAATAAGCACTGTCCATCTTTGTAAAGCTCGCAGAAATCGGTTCGCGCAGAAATGCTTCACGCTGTGTCAAGGAAACAAACTGACCGTGCGGTACATTTCTCATATTTTCTTTTGCATTTTCAGCCAATTAATTGAAATAAAAACAAATACATTTTAACATTATTCGTATAACACTATTCGTATAAGAGTAGGAGGAAATCCCTGTGCAGTGGTCCACCTGTCCCCCCCCCCCCCCCAATCAGTTATATCGGAAGGAGAGACCTGCGGGTCACAGTGATTCAGTTCGCTTTTCCAGGCGCGGATCCAAGATTTCGTGGGGAGGGGGGCCCAAGTTTGACCTGATTTTTGGCGCCCATGTGTACTTTTCGAAAAATGGCGCCCCCTCCCTTCCGGCCAGGCTAACTTAAATGTAACTTAAATGCCTTAAATGTATTTTGAATTATCTTATTACATAATCACATTTTAAAAAAAAGGCAATTAAAGACCACTTTTTTAATGTGTTCTTGAAAAAAAAATCCATGAATGTATAATGTAATATCAATGGGAGCGCGAAGCGCGAGCGATTTTGGGGGGTCTGAATTTGGTTTAGCTTCTCACCAGAGTAGGCCCTAGCTACTAGAATATTGTGTGAACGGGAGCTGTAGTTTCCTTACTAGTTATTTAGAATAGCCTTCAATAATATCAATGATAACCTCAGTTGGGAATAATGCAATCTCGAAGCAATCGACTCAATCTCCTTATCAGTGGCGAAGCTGTGATTTATTCAGCAGGGTTGCACGGGGCGGGGGGCTTGTTGAACTTTTGTACAGGGCGCCAAGATAAAAAAATAAAAATAAAATGGGGGGGGGGTAGAAGTTAAAGAAATTCCGAAATTTTATTCTTAAAAACACATTGAGGTATCTCACAAGGCCTAAATAAATAATAATAACGCGAAGCGCGATATATTTGACATAATATTTGGAAAATAATATTATATTTCACCATAATCCCTTTCCTTTTTTCTCTTTTTTTTCTTGGTCGTGATTTTTTTTATAGGCGGGGGCAGAACGCCCATGTCCTAACAGTCATTTTCTAGCTTTACTTTAAAAACAACATTAATGTGCAATAATCTCATAAGCCCTATGCGAGATAAAAAAAATAATTAGATTTTATGTATTTTGACCTGAAAATTGAACATTCTGGGCAATGTTTGTGAACCTGAACAAGATGCGTATGTAACTAAATAGTTACTACGAGCGCGAGCAGAAATTTTTAATGTGCGTTCTGGCCTGGTCGAAAAGGGACCTGTTAAGGAAGTTTTGCAGTTAGCCATTATGACGATACATATTTCAACGATTAAATAATGCGAGCGCGAAGCGCGAGCTGAACATTTTTTATATTCCAACCTAAAAAATTAGATTTAAAACCCCCAACGGGACACTCGATTCATGTTTTGTCACTCATGAAAAGTGATGGGTAGTTTTTGGTATCTTCCTACATTAATAATGCGAGTGCAAAGCGCGAGCAGAACATTTTTGATATTCTGATCTGAAACTGGATAATTTTAGCACGTTTTTAATAAGATCAAGATGCGTATCACAATAAACATGCGTGCACGTGTTTTAGAGTTAGACAGAATCTGGGCATTCTGAATACATTTCATTTTTCATCATGAAAATCAACAATGCGAGCGCGGATCGCGAGGAGCTGATATTTTATTATCATTTTAAACCAGGATCGAGACATTTTAGGCCTAAGGACATTTTGTCATTAAATAAAAATGATGCCTATCTTCTATTCCTCTTCCTAAAACGTGTCGATATTTTTTTTCTGAAAAAGGGACAATTTAGTTATGAATTCATAAAAAAATTATTTCATATTTATTAATCTAATAAGCCTAATGAGTGCGTGAAATTTGTTGACAGTGCATGAGGCCTGAAAAACTGGATATTTTATATTTTTTGTAATCATGAACAGCATTCATGGGTTGATACATTTATAGCAAATAATGCGAGCGCAAATCGCGATCCGAAATTTTTAAATGGGGGGAATTCAAATAGTTTGTTATAGAATATATAGGTACAGTGGCGTACCGTGTGTCACGGCATTGGGGGGGGAGGGGCAACACCACAAATTTGATGTCACTTAGGGAGTGCGCTCAGTTGCCAGGTATGCTGACCTAATAGATAAATTTTAAGGACATGTAATGCCATTAAACGGATAAGTATCTCACTGATTAAATAATGCGAGCGCGAAGCGCGAGCTAAAATTTTTTGATATTCAGACCTAAAAGGGACATTATAAGCAATTTGTTTGTAATCGTGATACGTACAAACAATGCGAGCGCGAAACGCGAGCTGAAATTTTTGTATATATTGACCCCAAACAGGGACATTTTAGGGACTATATTTTAGGTATCCATTAAGAGTATAAATATCTCAGCATAGTCATCTAATGATAGTGGCATCCTTTGTAGTCTTTTTGTAGCACTTTTTGTAGTCATTGTAATCATGGTTATCATACGCATCTCACTAATCAAATACTGCGAGCGCGAAGCGCGAGCTGAAAATTTATGAAATTCAGACCTGAAGAGGGGCATTCTAAGGCTTGTTTGTAGGAATTCACTAAGTCCTTACGTATTTCACTTACCAAATGACGCGAGCGCGAAGCGCGAGCTAAAAAAATTTGATATTCAGATCAGAATACTTGACATTTTAAGGACTGATTTTAGGAATTCGTGAAGAGCAGACATCTCACCAATCAACTAATGCGAACGTTAGCACGGACAGGAAATGTTTTATATTAAGACCTTAAAATTGGGCAATCACTTTAAGTAGTCATGAAAAAGAAGCAAATGTCACTACATAAAATAATAACTCGAATTGCGAGGAAATATATTTGGTGTATATTGATTTGAAAACGGGAGGTTTTAGTACAACAGGATTATACATCTCGTTAAACAGTCTATGCGAGCACCAGGAACAATGAAGACATAGGCCCTGAGCAAACTGTTTCATAAAGTCATGAAAAAAATGCTTCTTATGTAACATAATTATGATATAATATAACATTATAATAAACAATAATTTCTGCTTTCCACATTACGTTTCTCTTCCTTTCTCCCTCTTTTTCTCCTTTTTCCCGTTATTATTTTTTATTTTTATTTTTTTGGGGGGCAGCCGATGGGGGGGGGGGGGGGGCACGTGCCCCCATGCCCCCTGGTAGTTACGCCACTGTATATGTATACAGAACTCACCAATCAAAATGCGAGCGCACAGCGCTAGCTCATAGGCCTTCATATTTGACAATCGAGACACCTGAAAAGGAATATTTTGAGAATCTTATATGAAATACACAAAAATAATAAGTAGGCCTACAACATTTTAAAGTTTCGCTTAATTTCACAAACCAGTTATATTCACATCCTTGTCGGTATGCAAATGAGGAGACTGATGACATCACTCACTCACTACTTCTTTTTGTATTTTAGTATATGAAATATGAAATATTCCATTTTTCTCCGTTGTCGTGTGAAACAACGATTAATTCCTCCCTGAACATGAGCAATTACATTGTTTAATACTAAATGGTTCAATCAAGTTGGTCCATATTGTAAAATCTGTAAAAAATGAAATATTGTATAATTCTAACAATAAAAAACAAAGGAATCAGTGAGTGAGGGACATCATCGACTGTCTCATTTGCATGTCACTGAGTTGTGCATATCACTGTTTTGTGAAAAATAAGCAAAATTTTAAAATGTCATAATTTTCTTATTTTACATCCGATTTTGATGAAATTTTCAGCATAATGCTTGTTTGATTTTTTTCTATTTATTCAAATCAACATTTTTTTTGGGGGGTGGACTTGTCCTTTAAGAAATAAATGCGAGCGCGAAGCGCTAGCCGAAAACTTTTTTAATGATGAAATGAAAAGGACATTTGTCGAACATAAATTTTGCGCCCCTACGTCGAACATCAATTCCGCGCAACCCCCCCCCCCCCCTACGTCGAACATCAATTTGACCCCCAGTTCGAACATCATTTTGGCATCCCTTCGAACTCAATCGGGCTTCCCTACTTCGAATATAATTTCGCACCCCTAGCTCGAGTATCAATTTGGCGCCCCCCTAGTTTCAGTATCAGTTTGGCGCCCCCCTAGCTCGAACATCGATTCGCCCCCCCCCCCCCCCTAGTTCGAGTATCAATTTGGCGCCCCCGGTTCGAACATCATTTTAACATCCCTTCGAACATCATTTTGGCGCCCTCCTAGATCGAATATCAATTCGGCGCCCCTACATGAAGGTCCAACATCAATTTGGCGCCCCATAGTTCGAGTATCAATTTTGGCGCCCCCTAGTTCCAACATCAATTCTGAGCCCCCCTAGTTCGAGTATCAATTTGGCGCCCCCAGTTCGAACATCATTTTAACATCCATTCGAACATCATTTCGGCGCCCTCCTAGTTCGAATATCAATTCGGCGCCCCTACATGTAGGTCCAACATCAATTTGGCGCCCCCTAGTTCGAATATCATTTCGGCACCCCCCCCCCTAGCTCGAGTATCATTTTCTTCCTCTTTTTTTCTCTTGCTTTCCCCTCTTCTTCTCCTTTTTTTCTTCTTTTCTTTCCCCTCTTCTTTTTTCTTCTTTTCTTTCCCTTCTCTTTTTTTTCTCTTCTTTCCTCCCTCTTCCTCTCTCACCTTTTTCTCATTTTCTTTCCCCTCTCCCTCTTTTTTTCCCCCTCTCCCTCCCCCTCCCTTTTCTTCTCTTCCACTTTTTTCTCCTTTTCTTTCCTCTTTTTCCTCTCTCTTTTTTTCTTCTCTTCCTTTCCCCTCTCTCTCTTTTTTTCTCCTTTTCCTTTCCCTCTCCTTTTCCTTCTCTTTTTTTCCCATTTTCCTTCCCTTCCTTTCCCCCTCCAAATTTCATCCTACTTCATTTCTCAACTTTGCCTTCTATTACTCATCATCTTTGAGAGGACATTACCCTTGGATACCAGTTACTTCCACTCCCTGACAATAAACATGTCAACAAGTGGTCAAGAATGACCCTCAGCACAGCACATTCACCTGTGACTCACTGTAAATTCTCTGAATTGGTACCTCTCTCTCCCCTCTCTCTTTGTTTACATCCTACATCTCATTTGGGATGAAAACTACAACTTTCTTTTCGGACACACTTCTCAAAGTTTTCTACTTTAGTAAACACGTGTTTTGAGAACGTCGTCAAATACTTGATACATTTTGTGGATTCCATCATCTCACTTGGAGCAAATTCATCCATTGCATCTTCCACGGCATATCATTTCTAATTTGCGTACTACCCTTTTTTCTCCGTCATTTTCACTAAGAGAAAATCCAAATACCGCTTGAGCTAGCCAAGTTATTTTTTGTGATATAATCTTGTGTGATTCTGTGTCATTGGGATTGTGCAATAATTGGAACACTTTGTTATATTAGAGGATTGTCTGTCGGATCTCTACACGCATAAAGTCGGTAAGTGGAGATTGGCTTATTACCATTTCATCTTATAACCAGCCCCCGCTTCACTGGTGACCCCGACGTGATTTAAACCCGACCAACGTGCTGAGAACAGTCATCCTTTTTCAAATTGTTTTAATTGTTGTCTCCCTTTCTTCATTCATTTATACTTATCATCATGTCGACTGACGATCAATTTTCTTCCGACTCGACAGCTAGCTCTTCTATTTCCAATGTTCAACTTAAGCTTCCTCCCTTCTGGCCAAATGATCCTACCATTTGGTTCGTCCAAGTTGAAGCTCAATTTCTAACAAAGGGCATCAGCAAACAATCAACAAAATTTGCATATATCGTTGCATCACTTGAACCCGAATATGCTCAGGAAATCAGAGATCTCCTCATTTCTCCCCCAAAGGAGAACCCATATGATGTTTTGAAATATCAGCTCATCCAACGAACATCAGCATCCGAACAAAAACGGCTCCACCAACTACTGATTTTGGAGGAGCTGGGAGATCGAAAACCCTCTCAGCTGCTCCGAAAAATGAAACAGTTGTTGGGAACCAACACTCTCGAGGAGAACATTCTGAAACAACTATTCCTGCAGAGGCTGCCAACCAATATTCAAGTTATATTGGCTTCAACTCGAGATTCCATGGAAATCGAGAAGCTTGCCGACTTAGCCGACAAGATTCTCGAAACCCATTCCCCAATTCATCACTCTCGGGTAGCACATCTGTCTCCCTCTTCTTCTTCCACCACACCCTCTTCAAATCCTGAAATGACAGAGATGAAAGCTCAGATCGCACAGCTTTCCCTTCTTGTCCAAAATGTGTCGGCGCAACAATCCGATCGGAGCCGAGGTCGCAGCCGTGAGCGAGGCTCTCGCCAGAAAGAAAGCCGTCAGCGTAGCAAGAGTCCTCAATCACATGTCGGAGGAGACTGCTACTACCATTGGCGTTTTGGAAAGGGGGCAAAGAAGTGCACTCCCCCTTGCACTTTCAACCAGACCAACCAGGGAAACGACAAAGCCAGCGACTAGCGGCGACAAGTCCAACTGGCAGCAAACAACAAAGTCGCCTTT
This sequence comes from Lytechinus pictus, assembly GCF_037042905.1. Classification (NCBI taxonomy): domain Eukaryota; kingdom Metazoa; phylum Echinodermata; class Echinoidea; order Temnopleuroida; family Toxopneustidae; genus Lytechinus; species Lytechinus pictus. Next base: position 32,060,194 of record NC_087248.1, on the reverse strand, counting down.
TCTACATCACTGATAGGAAAACTGGAATTCGTTTTTTGGTCGACACAGGAGCTGAAGTTAGCGTTCTTCCTCCATCAAAAGCCGAAAAACATCATCCTTCATCAAAATTCTATCTACAAGCAGTTAATCGCTCAAGCATTACGACTTATGGAGAGCGAAGCCTGACTCTCGACGTCGGCCTGCGTCGAGCTTGCAGATGGATTTTCATCATTGCTGATATTCCCATTCCTATCATCGGGGCAGACTTCCTTCATCACTTTGGTTTTCTTGTTGATGTGCGCAATCTCAAGCTCATCGACTCTTCTACAAATCTATCTATTACTGGCATCCTTTCTTCATCTCCTTCTATTAGCCCTATGTTTCTGAAGCCAGAAAATCAAGCTGCCTACAAATCTATCCTCGAAAAATTTCCTGACATCACACGCCCTGTGTATAAGGAGGCTGAGATCAAGCACTCCGTCACCCATCACATTGTGACGAAAGGCCCTCCTGTATCATCCCGTCCTCGTCGCCTAGCAACCGATAGATACAATATCGCGAAGGCGGAATTCGACCACATGCTGGAACTAGGCATCATTCAACCGTCTAGCAGCAACTGGGCATCCCCACTTCATATGGTGCCCAAGAAAACACCCGGAGACTGGAGACCGTGTGGAGACTATCGTGCACTAAATAGGAATACAGTGCCCGACAAATATCCCATTCCCCATCTCCAAGACTTTACATCTGCCCTAGCAGGCAAGCGAGTTTTCTCAAAACTCGATCTCGTACGAGCATATCACCAGATTCCTGTCGATCAAGCAGATGTACACAAAACAGCCATCACCACACCCTTTGGGTTATTTGAGTTTGTACGCATGCCTTTTGGGCTACGTAATGCCGCACAAACTTTTCAACGATTCATTGATGAAGTAACCCGTGGTCTTCCATTTGTGTACGCCTACATCGACGATCTGCTCATCGCTAGCGAAAATGAAGAGGAGCACAAGCAACATCTCCAGCTACTTTTCGCTCGACTCTCGAAATATGGCGTCGTCATCAACCCAGCCAAGTGTGAATTCGGCGCATCTTCTCTCACCTTTCTCGGACACATTGTTGATGAGAACGGCATCCGCCCTCTGCTCGAGAAAGTCAAAGTCATCAACGATTTCCCTGTTCCTGATTCTCTTCGCAAACTCAGAGAATTTCTAGGACTAGTCAATTTCTATCGTCGCTTCATTCCTGATTGTGCAACTCTCACTCAACCACTCACCGATCTATTGGCATGCAAGCAGAAAAACAAAGCAATCCATCTCGATGATACAGCCCTCAATGCATTCAACTCAGTGAAAACAGCTCTCGCTCAAGCTACTCTCCTTTCACACCCAAAACCTAATGCCCCACTCTGCATTATGGTGGATGCATCAGATGTTGCTGTTGGAGGTGTGTTGCAGCAACACATTGACGATGACTGGCAACCCATCGCCTTCTTCTCAAAACGCCTGCAGCCAGCTGAGACAAGATATAGCACATTCGGACGTGAACTTCTCTCTGTGTATCTCACTATTCGTCACTTCAGACATGCACTTGAAGGACGACAATTCTTCATCTATACTGATCACAAACCTCTCACTCATGCCTTTAATGCTAGACCTGACAGGTATTCACCACGTGAAGTCAGACACCTAGACTACATATCTCAATTCAGCACAGATATAAGGCATATTAGTGGAAAACACAATGTAGTGGCAGACACTCTATCTCGCATGGAAATCAACTCCCTCACTTCAACTCCTACCATTGATTTCAATGCCATTGCCGCTGCCCAGGAGGATGACGAGGAACTCAAGCAACTCACTTCAACCTCGCTCGAACTTAAACCTCTACCTCTTCCTATCTCTGACTCTACTATCCTATGCGATACTTCAACTACCAATCCTCGACCTTACATCCCAGCTAAATTCAGACGAGTTGTATTTGATGCTCTTCACAACCTATCTCACCCTGGCATCAATGCTACCCAAAAACTCATCACAGACAGATTTGTTTGGCCGGGAATTAACAAAGATGTTCGAAATTGGACCAAAACTTGCTTACAGTGTCAACGTTGTAAAGTACACCGTCACACCAAGACACCGATAGGTACTTTTTCAACACCTGATGCTAGATTCGATCACATTCATATCGATCTCGTGGGACCACTTCCTCCTTCAAATGGCAATGCATATCTTCTCACATGTGTTGACCGTTTCACCCGATGGCCTGAGGCAATGCCTATTCCCGACATATCAGCTGAGACAGTTGCCCGAGCATTCATTTCACACTGGGTATCTCGCTTCGGTGCTCCCTCAACCATCACTACCGACAGAGGTCGACAATTCGAATCTTCCCTCTTTCAAGCTCTAACTCATCTGCTTGGTAGCTCTAGAATTCGAACTACATCTTATCATCCTGCATCAAATGGACTGGTTGAGCGCTTTCATCGGCAACTTAAAGCGTCACTCAAAACTACCTCTTCTCCACGATGGACTGAAACTCTCCCTCTCGTCATGCTTGGAATTCGAACTGCAGTCAAATCTGATTTGGGATGTTGCGCTGCTGAGCTGGTATATGGAACAACTTTAAGATTGCCAGGTCAGTTTGTAGCACCTAAACAGAAAGATTGTGATTTGGACCCTAGCAACTATATCCATCGACTGAGAAAACAAATGGAGAACCTCAAACCTCAGCCCACTCGTATTCAGCATCGCAAACCACAAGTCCACCCAGATCTCACATCATGCACCCATGTCTTTGTGCGTCATGATGCAGTCAAGAAACCCCTTCAACCACCCTACGATGGCCCATATCAAATTATCAAGCGAGCTGATAAGTTTTTCACCATCCTACTCAAAGGAAAGCATGAAACTATCAGTCTCGACCGTCTGAAACCAGCATATTTGGAATCACCCATTTCACCAACCGTTCCAACCACTGTTCAACCAAGCCTATCTACTCATGACAATCCTAAACCTTCTCAAGTGACTACTACACCAACCACTAAGCCTCCGCCTCCCTCCATCACTCCTTCTTCATCATCTACCGAATCTGAAATCAGACAAACTCGTTCAGGTCGAAAAGTGCATTTTCCAAAGCGCTTTGTTCAAGTCCTTCATTTTAATTGAGAAATTATTTTCTTCATTTGGACTATTACTATTTTCTTTGTTATCGACCGTTTCATTTTATTCAACGATCTAGGAGGGGGCTGATGTAGTATTTTCCAAATTTCATCCTACTTCATTTCTCAACTTTGCCTTCTATTACTCATCATCTTTGAGAGGACATTACCCTTGGATACCAGTTACTTCCACTCCCTGACAATAAACATGTCAACAAGTGGTCAAGAATGACCCTCAGCACATCACATTCACCTGTGACTCACTGTAAATTCTCTGAATTGGTACCTCTCTCTCCCCTCTCTCTTTGTTTACATCCTACATCTCATTTGGGATGAAAACTACAACTTTCTTTTCGGACACACTTCTCAAAGTTTTCTACTTTAGTAAACACGTGTTTTGAGAACGTCGTCAAATACTTGATACATTTTGTGGATTCCATCATCTCACTTGGAGCAAATTCATCCATTGCATCTTCCACGGCATATCATTTCTAATTTGCGTACTACCCTTTTTTCTCCGTCATTTTCACTAAGAGAAAATCCAAATACCGCTTGAGCTAGCCAAGTTATTTTTTGTGATATAATCTTGTGTGATTCTGTGTCATTGGGATTGTGCAATAATTGGAACACTTTGTTATATTAGAGGATTGTCTGTCGGATCTCTACACGCATAAAGTCGGTAAGTGGAGATTGGCTTATTACCATTTCATCTTATAACCAGCCCCCGCTTCACATTTAATATTTGTTCCTCCATGCTTTTTTCAAGCATAACAAGGAAAATCAAGTAAAGCCTAGGCCATTTCATGTTAATCACTGCTCTAAGTAGCACAGTACATCATCACGATATTTACTTTAACTTTAATAATTATTTTGTTATTTTGTATATATATATAATAGTATTCGATCGTGAATATTTTTTAATGTATCTATTCATGCAGACTATACTGATTTCTACTACATTGTACTATTCAGACATACTCATACACTCTTTATACTTTAGGTACATCTGTAAAACCGAGTTGGTTACTCACGAAATAAGGCATACGGGGATGTGCCGCTGGAATGGGTCGCTTTTTTGGAAGAAATCCCTGAACATGGGGTATAGTTTCAGGGGGCGGAGCAAAAAAAGAAAAAAGGGGGAAAAGAAAAAGAAAGAAGGGGAAAAATAGGAAAAAAGAAGGGGAAACAAGAGGAGGAAGACGAGTGAATAAAATAAGATGACGGGAAGACTTGGAATATATTTTTTTAATATTTCATTTCACTTTATAAAATTTTTGCTGGCACTTCGCGCTCGAATTGCCTTTTAGGTGATTTATATGTCTTGCTTAATTATGGAGCTTATAATATCAAATTTCGAAGTCAATATACAAAACATATTTCAGCCCGGAAATAGAACTTTTATTCTTTTTGTTTGATTTACAAATCGATTTTTATGTATAAATTTCTGTTTTATGGTCTGAATATTAACATTTTCTGCTCGCGCTGCGCGCTCGCAAAATTTGATTTGTCAAGTACCTATTATTTTCCTGTAGTTCCTGAATTTCTCAAAATATTCCTATTCAGGTCAGATTGTCGAAACGTATCAGCTAGCGCTGCACGCTCGCATTTTGATTGGTGAGTTATGTATATTTCAATATTAATTATATTAAAAAATACTTAAATTGTCATTTTTTATGACAGTTTATAAAAAATTACGGCTCGCGATTTGCGCTCGCATTGATTGTTGAAAATAATTATATCAACACATGCATCTTTTTCCTAATTACAAAAAGTTTTCAGGCCATAATATTAACAGATTTCGCGCTCTCATTAGGCTTATTAGATTGATAAATAAGATATTAATATAATAATCCAATTGTCCCTTTTTCAGAATGGAATATCGATAAGTTTCATCTCGCGCTTAGGAAATAAATAGGAAGATAGTCATCATTTTCATATGATGACATAATGTTCTTAGAATGTCCCGGTCCTATGTCAAAAACTCAAAGTAATAATAATGAAACATATCAGCTATTTTTTAACAGTGATCCATATCCACATCACCATTTTTCTACAAAGTGCTTGAAATACAGAGCTTGAATCGACCCTTTTTCAGATCGGAATATAATATTTTAAGCTCGCGCTTCGCGCTCGATTTATTGATTTTCATGATAAAAAAGGCATTTAGAAGATTCTAGGTCGAAATCTGAAAAACGCGCGCGCATGTTTGTTCAGATACGCAGCTTGTTCGCTATTTAACAGTTTAAATCATTATCCATGCAGTTTCAGATCATAATATCAACAATTTTCTGCTCGCATTTTGCGCTCGCATTATTAATGTAGGGAGATTTCCAATTACTCATCCTTTTCATGATTTACAAAACATGAAAAGAGTGTCCTATTTTTAGGTGTAAATGTCGAATTTTTCGGTTCGCGCTTCGCGCTTGCATCGATTGTTTAGTTATATACTTATTCTTTTCACAATTACAAAAAGTGCTTAAAATTTCCAATCGTCAGGCAGAAATGTCAAAATTTTCAGCTCGCGCTTCGCGCTCGCATTATTTTATTGTTTAAATAACTATAACGTCTTCATGGCTAACTGCAAGATCCTATTTTGTTCAGATCAAAACGTATACTAAAATTTTCTGCTCGCGCTTTGTGTTCGCAGTAATTATTTAGTTGGATACAAATCTCGTTTAGGATCACAAACATTGCCCAGAATATTTAAAATTTAGGAAAAAATACATGAAATAAAAAGAAAATAGCTCGCGCTTCGCGTTCGCACTTTTTAATTGAGGCTTATGATATTATTATATATTCATGTTGATTTATAAGATTAGAGCTTATGTGACTCCCCTGTGGTTTTATGCTGGAAAAATCCCTAAACATACTGGCTAAACATACATACCCAATTTTTAGATAATGGCCTTAAACATGGGTCCATATTCTCCTCCAATGTCTTAGGAGCAAATACGAAATGACCTTACATTTTGGGTGTTAACCTTTTTTTTTGCTTGTCAAATTTTCCAGGGGAAATGTGCCACCCCCCCCCCTTCTTGGGAAATCTGTAATAAATCCCTGATAATGGGTACCTTTTTAGCCAAAATGACCCGTAAATATGGGTATGGGTTTTGAACCTTCAGCCACACACCCCCGTCCAAACCATATCTAAGTACCCCCGCCCCCCCCCCCCCCCCCGGGTCAGACTGACTAAATTATTGATGTATTACATTATTTACAATGACATACCATCGGTCCATTTGGTATCGGTTTTTTAGTTGTAAATGTAGCAATATGCAACACTACTATTAGCAAATTAGTTGAAGGTCAAGTCCACCCCAGGAAAATGCTGACTTGCATAAAGAGAGAAAAATCAAACTAGCATAGTGCTGAAAATTTCATCAATATCAGAAGTGCCAGTAAAAACTTTGATAAACTTAGACTATTTCTAGATAAAAACCGGTTTCCGAAATCTTCATTTATTGGTTTAACCGAAACATGGTTCTCTGATAATCCATGTTCCCTCTTCACACTCCTTGATTTTGATTTGATTGTTAACAATAGAACGCTAAGACCTGGGGTGGTGTAGCTCTTTACATACCGCAACAATACGACCATACTCTTATAGCTAACATGACCATATCAAACGACGTTCTAGAAACCTTATTTGTTGAAGTCACAAACCCCAAAGGTAAAAACTTAGTACTTGGTGCTTTTTATAGACCCCATCAATCTAATGTTAATACATTTTTAGAATCTCTTAATGAAATTTTATCAAATCCTGTTTTGAAAAACAAAGATTGCTTTTTTATGGGTGACTTTAATATTAACTTAGTAGATTGTAATTCAAACAGCACCTCACATGAGTTTCTTGAAATGTTTCTTTCATATTCTTTTTTACCGCTTATCACTAAACCGACAAGAGTGACAGATAACTCGGCCACTTTAATTGATAATATTTTTAGTAATATAACTCAACAAATTCCCAAAGCCGGTATTATCCTTACTGACATTACTGATCACTTTCCAATTTTTGCTAAATTATCTACAAATAAAATTATCATGAAAGAAGCATTCAATACTCCATTTCGAAAGATAACTGATGACAACATAAACAATCTAATTAATAATTTAAATACAACAGACAGGTCAACTGTTTTTGAATCCACAGACGTTGATGACGCATATAACTTTTTCATTTCCAAATTAACCTCTTCTCTAGATACTCACATTCCTTTAACCACTAACAGAAAATCAAATTATAAAAAGGTTCCACTCCACCCTTGGATTACTAAATCACTTTTGAGATCAATCAACCGAAAGAACAACCTTTACTATAAATACATATATAACTAAACAAAGTAACGAATCTCGCTTTAAATATACTTCGTACAAAAACACACTTACTACTTTATTACGCATTGCAAAAAGATAATGTTATACCTCCCAACTTAATTTGTTCAAAAACGATATGAGGAACACATGGAAAATCATTAATGGAGCATTAAATAAAAACAAAAAAAGTACTTCTATAACAAAAATAAAAGTAAACAATACAACTACCGACGACAACATCTCAATAGCACAAGATTTTAATTCATATTTTTCAAACATTGGCAACAATCTGGCAAGCAAAGTCCCTCAAACTCATAAATCTTTCAACAGTTTTCTTGACAACCCAAACGAAACTCTATATTTTTTAATCCTACTAACACAAGAGAAATTATTAATATTGTTACTAATCTACAGACCAAGAAGAGCCCAGGTTTCGATGGTATTCCTAACTTCCTATACTTAAGAAAATTATTTTAACTATCGTCGATCCTCTGGTCCACATATTTAATGTTTCTATGAACACAGGGAAGGTACCTAACCTAATGAAAATAGCCAAAGTCATCACCCTTTACAAAAAAGATGATAATCAACTTGTTTCTAATTACCGTCCTATTTCATTGCTCACTTCGTTATATAAAATTCTCGAAAAACTTATACATACTCGTACAATTACGTTCTTTAATAAATACAATACTTTTTCGACCTCGCAATTTGGTTTCCACGAAAATCATAGCACCTCGCATGCAGTTTTGACTTTTATTAATAAAATTACTTCTTCCATAGATAAAGGTTGTCATACTGTTGGTATTTTCCTGGACTTCTCCAAGGCCTTCGATACCATTAACCACGATATACTTCTTCATAAACTTTCTTTTTATGGTATCAGGGGGAAGGCCTTGGAGTGGTTCAAGAGCTACCTAACAGACAGGTCTCAATTTGTGTCAGTCAACAACGTTGTTTCTTCTACTCTTCCTATTTACATGTGGAGTACCACAGGGTAGTTTATTTGGTCCTCTTCTTTTTATTACATATATTAATGACATTAAAAAAAGTTCAAATTTACTAACATTTGTATTGTTTGCTGACGATTCGAATATTTTCTTTTCTCATGATAACGTAAACCAACTTGTAAAAATTGTAAACTCAGAACGTATACATGTCACTGACTGGATTAAGGCGAATAAACTATCACTTAACTTACAAAAGACGAATTTTATGCTTTTTAGTAACAGAATAAATACAATACCTGATAACATAATTTTTGATAATACTGTTCTAAAAAATGTTTCAGAGACCAGATTTTTTGGGGTTACTATTGATAATAAGCTATCATGGAAACCACACATCAATAATATATGCAAAACAATTTCAAGAAACATCGAAATTGTCAACAAACTCAAATATTTTCTCCCATCTCACACTTTACTTATACTGTATCATACATTAATATTACCATACATTAATTATGGCATTTTGGCATGGGGTTGTGCGATCCAAACACAATTACAAAGAATACTGTTGCTGCAGAAGAAGGCTCTTAGAATAATTTTTCAAACCCAATTCAGATCACACACAGATATACTATTCTTCCAAAATAATATTCTTAAAGTGAGTGATTTATATCTTTTCCAACTCGCCCAATTTATGTATAAACTAAACAAAGATGATATCCCAACAATTTTTTCAAATATGTTCTGTAAAAACTCCTCTATACACGATTACCCAACGAGACAACGTAATTGTTATCACCTACCCCCTACCCGTACTATATTAGCGAAAAACTCTTTTATCTTTTTTGGACCTGTGTATTGGAATTCCCTGCCCAACGACTTTAAAGAATCTACAAACCTTAATATTTTTAAACGCAAACTTAAAAAGATGCTCATTTGTCAATACTCCACACCAACAAGTCAAGCTAACACATAACCTAAACTAAAACTACATAATAACTGAACCTTTAACTACCAATAAATTTCTCAAACTTTACTTATAAAAAAAACCCACTACAACATGATCCAATACATTACGACCTGTGCACCTGCCATGTTCCTCTTTTCATTTGCACTTTTTATTTGCACCTCCCTTATCTCCCTCTTTCTTTCCTTTGCCACTTTTCCCTCCCTATTATGATTTTGTAAGTACTTTTTTTGTGTGTTACCACTGTAATTATTATTATTTGAATTACTTTCTCTTATTTTTGTTGTCGCTTATTCGTTTTATTTTTATATTTGTGGATTACTTGTTTTAAGTTTGTCTTCTGTGTCCGTCTCGATTTTTGTATAGAGTTGTATATATAGTTTGTTTATAATTAGTATTGAAACTAAGTTTAGGGGCTTGCCTTCTCTACAAGCTTTTGCTTTTCTTGGCAAGTCCCTCCGTTCATTTCTTGTTTCTTTTCATTGATAAAATTACTGCAACAAATTGTAGTTTTGTTTAATTTATATTCAATATTTGTTACGAAATTTCATTGATTTGTCTGTATTATCGATTATGTTGAATATGTATTGTTACTTTGATTATATTTTGAAAAAATTGTTGAACGGAAATAAAATCTAGATCTAAATCTAAAAAGTTATGACATTTTAAAGTTTCGCTTATTTTTCACAAAACAGTAATATGAACAACGAGGTGAGTCAGTCGATGATGTCCATCACTTACTATTTCTTTTGGTTTTTTATTGTTTGAATTATACAATATTTCATTTTTTATAGATTTGACAATTAGGACCAACTTGACTGAAACATATAGTATTAAACAATGCTAATACCATATGTTCAGGGAGGAATTAATCGTTGTATCACTTGACAATGAGGGGAAAATCATAATATTTCATATAATAAAATACAAAAGAAATAGTGAGTGGGTGACGTCATAGTCTCCTCATTTGCATACCAGCCAGGATGTGCATATAACTCTTTTGTGAAATTAAGCGAAACTTTAAAATGTCATAACTTTCTTATTTTACATCCGATTTTGATGAAATTTTCAGTGTTATGCTTGCTGGATCTTTCTCTTTTTATTCAAATCAACTTTTTGTTGGGGTGGACTTGTCCTTTGATTTTATCCTGGTGCATTCCTCAATCACATCAACAAATCCTACTCCAAACCAAACCAGCCGATGATTACGTTATAGCTTCTCTAAATGTGTACTAGTCTGCAGGCGCAGATCCTGATTGGAACTTTGATCAACAAGTGTGCCTCCAAGCAAAGACTAGCACATACAAAACCTGAGCGAGAGGGCCTTCAGTACACAAGGCATGAGTAGGCTGCACATTCAGACCCTTAACTCGAATGAAGGGTTTGCCCAGCAGACTATTCTGTACTTGGTTTAGCCTGTTTGACTGTAGCATAACTCAGTATCCAGACTTAATACCAGTAGACTATTTAAAGTGGATGTGTCTGAATGTTTAGTTCAAGATTGCCTTGTACAGTACGTCGCACGGTCTCGCTCCGATCGTTTCTGCGTCAACAAATTATTTGAGCAAATAAAGCCAAAAAAATTCATTACAGTTATTCATTCTTAGCATTAAGTCAATAAGTTGAAAGTTATTGAACTAAATCAATTTGAGGGATACAGGAAACTCCCACTTCATTTCCTTATATAGAATATAAGAACGTGAAAGTATATATATATATATATATATATATATATATATATATATATACATAAAGATATAAACCCTGGCAATGCCATACTTGTAATGGAACGTAATAACCCAGCTAACAATAACATTTTCTGAATGTTCTTGATTCATTCAAAGTTCATTAATACACAGGCGCGGATCCAAGCCCCCGTATATTTTTGGCAACAAAAAAAGGTATCCTTTTTAACTTGAGAGGGACTCTGAAATGAAAAACAAGAAGAAAAGTAAGAGGTATTATACCCATGTTTGATTTAATAGGCCTCATAACGGCCGGCCCACGACTCCCATAGGCCTATACTGGCACCGCATTCTGTTATGTACACAAACCACGCTACCGCACCTTAATTGGCCCATCAAAGAATTCTCCTGCACTTAAATCATTTTGCATTATCCAAGTCCAGACACAACAAAGATACAAACACAGTTATATGCGGTATTTCGTGGTTTAATAATTAATCGAGTAGCATTGTCGTAATCATATTCTCAATTCATCGACAAGTATCATAATATCATATATTGCATCACATAAAGACATGGGTATATGAGGCCTCCTGAGATAACTACTTCAAATTTTATGTATACTGAAAAATGATAAACCAAGATCAAAACAAACGCAAGATTTCACAGCTTGCTAACTTTAAAGTCTAAGGCAAGATTTCACAGCTTGCCAAGTTCAAAATGTAATGGTAAGATTTCTCAGCTTACCCAATCATGGCAAGATTTCACAGCTTGCCCTTCCTACTTAAATTTCGTGACAAGATTTCTCAGCTTGTCACGTGGCCAAAGTAGGGAAATATATAAATCCATCCACGGCAGATCGGCGACAAGATTTCTCAGCTTGCCGCCGTCCACCATACGTGGGCGCAAATAATCATCACTCTTTTGTTACCCAAAATACATGAATCATAATTACTATACATCTCAGGAAGCCTCTCGTTATACATTTATTTTGATATACCAATAATGTATGTAACTGAATAATGTATGTAACTGAATAAGAACCTGAGAAAAGACAAACATCTCAGGAAAAATTTTTGCGCGCTCTGGCAAGGGCAAAACGTCGGACCTCCCAAAACACCCAAGCCAAAAGTTAAAAACCAAAAGTATAAAAAAGAGTGAAAAGGAGCGGACGGAAATTCCCTTGCGGTCCAGTTTAAAGTGCAACCAAGCTCATAGCTCCAGAGCGCGAATAACCAGCCAAAGTTTACTACAGAGATGTAAAAAACAAAAACAAAAACACCTTCATGCCTGCAACGGTGGTGTAGGGGAAGGAGGAGGGAAATTTTGAGATACATACAAAACTATCCACCGAGCAAAAGACAAATGATACGACGTGCTACTCTGAACGCCACGAAGAAAAGTGAAGAGGCAAGAGAGAAATCTCCTCGCCGAAAAGTTTAGGACAAACAAAGCCGTAAAACTGGACCACCTGTCCACGACTAGATCGCCGGGCGAGGAGATTTCAAAATTCGACCTCGGAGTCTAGACTGTGGATAACCGCTTGTTAACGATCTTCTTTCGTTAAAAGTTATTATCCAAGTCCAGACACAACAAAGATACAAACACAGTTATATGCGGTATTTCGTGGTTTAATAATTAATCGAGTAGCATTGTCGTAATCATATTCTCAATTCATCGACAAGTATCATAATATCATATATTGCATCACATAAAGACATGGGTATGAGGCCTCCTGAGATATCTACTTCAAATTTTATGTATACTGAAAAATGATAAACCAAGATCAAAACAAACGCAAGATTTCACAGCTTGCCAACTTTAAAGTCTAAGGCAAGATTTCACAGCTTGCCAAGTTCAAAATTTAATGGTAAGATTTCTCAGCTTATCCAAAATCAGGCAAGGTTTCCCAGCTTGCCAAGTTTAAAATGTTTATGGTAAGATTTCTCAGCTTACCCAATCATGGCAAGATTTCACAGCTTGCCCTTCCTACTTAAATTTCGTGACAAGATTTCTCAGCTTGTCACGTGGCCAAAGTAGGGAAATATATAAATCCATCCACGGCAGATCGGCGACAAGATTTCTCAGCTTGCCGCCGTCCACCATACGTGGGCGCAAATAATCATCACTCTTTTGTTACTCAAAATACATGAATCATAATTACTATACATCTCAGGAAGCCTCTCGTTATACATTTATTTTGATATACCAATAATGTATGTTACTGATCAGCAGAATGTGGTGTGGCAAAAATGAAATTTCGCCACACGGGATGGAGAGCATGGTGATCCTGCCATGAGGGACATCCCGCCGCCACACCACATTCTGCTTCGTGCAACCTATATAAGTTAAAAGTAATATCCCAACTAAAACATAAGTACTAAAGCAAACACAAAGGCCGTTACCTCCGGCAATTAGCATCGAATAACATAATGGGTAAAGAGAGTGTTACACGATAAAACGACCGTCAAACAGAATGAACTGAATCTGATAATCAAATAATAATGACAGACACAAGCTAAGAGAAAGATGAAAAATAGAAACTTCGTTTAACAACCAATCAATGACACCGTACCCCCAATCGTGATGGCGATGATAATGTAAGAATATGAAACAACAAAAAATGAAACCCAATGAACCAATGTAGGTTCGCATGCCCAAGCATAGAACTGAATAACAATCATGATTATTATCAGCTCCAGTTTGCCTCTATCCACAAAACATAAATGGGCGAAGGAGGGTTTGATATTATTTACTTCTCCTTTTTTTTTTTTCATTTCCCCTCTTATGCTTCGTCTTCTCCTCCTTTTCTTTCATCGCCTCTTCGTCTTCTCCCTTTTCTTTATTACATATAAGTTTATTCAATTATTTGCATTATAGAATTGCCAAAAATATTTTCTTCTCTAAATATTTTTCGTTATTGTGGTATTTCATAAATACCAATTAATTATTATTGATTACTTTCCTCTTTAAGGACCCGCAGAAAACGTAAATTAATATACGTTATTACTTGAGAACGTTTAGAAACATGCAATAATAATAATTATAATAATAATAAAAAAATAATAATATATGCAATTTGTTAGGCGCCATATCTATCTCGTAAGAGATGCTCAAGGCGCACAAGTGAATTAAGGGGGGCAAACAAAATTACAAGTAACAGAAAATCATTGATATTAAAATGATAAAATGAGATAAAATGATAGCGGTAAAACATTGCTGCATTTTGAAGAGCTTTAAAATTACAACCTATTTAAAAACAAATTCTGCCCCAAGAAATGTTCTCTTGAATAAACTGAGAAAACAATCAACCAGACATGATACTGAAAATGTCATTCATTATAAGTTTTGCGTATTTTCAAAAGACCATTAACACAGACCGTGCACAACGTAGGCATTATTCCAATGAAAAAAATACAATTTGATCAGACATACATATTTCATTTTCATATAGATTTTGTGTATTCATATTGTAGTATTAATAGAGATTTAACTGAAGTCTGATAATGTTTTTTAAAAATTTTGCGAAGGACATTTCTTTTCGAATTAACCGGTAAAGTTTTAGAAACCTTTTATATATATATATATATATATATATAATTGACGTTTCATTTGGACGTCCAACGTTTAAAGACGCTTTAAAAATCATTTGATACCAAAATATGGTCGTTTTTATAAAAATTTCACCTTTATTTTAGCGCGAAATCATCTCTATCCACATCGGCCAAGCTGGCGTCCAAATGGGCAATGCATGTTGGGAACTATTTTGCCTCGAGCACGGCATCCAGTCTGATGGTCAGATGCCCTCAGACAAGACCATCGGAGCAGGTGATGACTCCTTTAACACCTTCTTTAGCGAGACTGGAGCTGGCAAGCATGTTCCCCGAGCCGTCTTCGTCGATCTCGAACCGTCTGTTATAGGTGTGTGTATGTAGGCATTTATCTAGATTTCCACTCACTACCCAGGTGAAGTATCCATTACAAAGAACTTGAGTGAATGATTGAGCGCCTAATCACGGTTGCTGGGATAAAACCGAGTAATATAATTATGCAGCGCTTTAAATATTACAATTTTGGTTATTATTACCATTATTATTATTATTATTGTTTGCTATTATATTATTATCATTATTATATTTGTTATTGTAGTTGTTATTATTATCATCATCATCATTAATAATTTTGATCCCGAAGAAGAAGAAGGAGGTAGTCATTGATAATGTATCTTCCATCTTTCACAATAATTGATACATCGGTGATGGTGGGGGATTATAAGGTTCATCTCGTGCAGGGGAATTTGTCACAAAACTATCATCCCATTTTGTAAAATTTTGTTTTGTTATTGTTGTTTTTTAGATGAAGTCCGGACTGGATCTTACCGTGAGCTCTATCATCCAGAGCAACTCATCAGTGGTAAGGAAGATGCTGCAAACAACTACTCTCGTGGTCATTTTACCATCGGGAGAGAGTATGTGGATGAAACCCTTGATCGGATCCGCCGTTTGACAGATCATTGCAGTGGTCTTCAGGGATTCCTGATCTTCCGGAGCTTTGGAGGTGGAACTGGGTCTGGGTTTGCTGCTCTGCTCGAGGAACGCCTGTCAGTAGATTTTGGAAGAAAGGCTAAGTTAGAGTTCGCCATCTATCCTTCGCCGCTGGTTTCAACTGCCGTAGTAGAACCGTATAATACGGTTCTGTCGACACATACAACCCTCGAGCATTCCGATGTATCCTTTATGGTTGACAACGAAGCCATCTACGAAATCTGCAAAAAGAAATTGGATATAGAACGTCCGACATACCAGAATCTAAATCGCCTTATAGCCCAAACTGTGTCCGCTGTTACCTGCTCTTTGCGTTTCGAAGGCGCCCTCAATGTTGACCTTAACGAGTTTCAGACAAACCTTGTACCATATCCTCGCATCCATTTCCCGTTATCTTGTCTCTCACCAATCTTATCCACTGAAAAATCATATCACGAGACAAACAATGTGGTGGAAATAACCAAGGAGTGTTTCGAACCTGGAAACCAAATGGTGAAGTGCGACCCCGGTCAAGGAAAATACATGGCTTGCTGTCTCCTTTACCGTGGTGATGTCGTCCCCAAGGATGTCAATGTCGCCATCGCAAAAGTCAAGACCAATCGCAAAATCCAGTTTGTCGACTGGTGTCCAACTGGCTTCAAGGTCGGGATCAACTACGAGCCACCAATGATAGTACCTGGAGGAGACATGGCAAGAGTAAAGAAGGCGGTGTGCATGCTAAGCAACAGTACTGCTATCGCAGAGGCTTGGGGACGCGTTAATCACAAGTTCGATCTGATGTATGCTAAGCGGGCATTTGTCCATTGGTTTGTTGGAGAGGGTATGGAAGAAGGAGAGTTCTCCGAGGCACGTGAGGATCTTGCAGCCTTGGAGAAGGACTACGAAGAAGTCGCCCAAGAGTCGACGGCAGACATGGAAGAGCAGGAAGAAGAGGAATATTAATCATAAACAGCTTGATTTTTGTTAATAGTTTCGTTGCTGTAGGTTGGTTAGTTTAATTATTCACGATAAACTTAATACAATGCATTAACAAAGAAATATACATGTAGGCCTATCGAGTATAACCTCATTTAAATGTTGGCCACTTTATAAATGAGCTCTGCTGAAAGGGCTCATGATCCACCCTATGACAGGAAATCATGAAAATAAGAATGTTATTCAAAACGAAAATTTAATCGAAGGGGTAGCCAGTTTGAAATAGATTTATTTATTTTTTCTTCCTCGGGTCCCAATTTTGAAACGTTTGAGAAACGAATGGGTGCATTTTATAGTTTTCTAAATTTTGTCGACATGTAAAGCATGAAAATAGATGGGTGGACAGATAGATAGATAGATAGATAGATAGATAGATAGATAGATGGATAGATAGATAGATAGATGGATAGATAGATAGATGGATAGATAGATGGATAGATAGATAGATAGATAGATAGATAGATAGATAGATAGATAGATAGATAGATAGATAGATAGATAGATAGATAGATATAGTAATAGATAAACCATGATGATGATGATGATGGTGATGATGATAATGATGAATTGATGATGATGATGATGATGATAATCATGATGATGTTATTAATCATGATGAATTTATGATAGTGATGATGATGATGATGATGATGAATTGATGATGATGGTAATGATGATAATGATGATGATGATGATGATGATAATGATGATGAACAGCATTTAAATAGCGTCATTTATCTGTAAAAAAATCAAAGGGGCTGGCTGCCCAATATAATAATGATATTAATAATAATCATGATAATATGATAATAGTGATTAATAATAATAATAATAAATGTTTGTATATAGGATATAATATTCAATAGAAACTCTATGCGCTTCACATACAAGTAATTTAGTCTCATACCAGTAACTTAGAATAAAAACATAAATATTAAATGGAAATAACAAACTAACATTATAATACAGCTTTCATAAACAAAATGATTTAACATGTGAACAATTGTTTTAACGATTTGAGGAAGGTGGAAGTATAATATTTTCACATATTTCCCACACAGACGTAACTTGACTTTCCAGTGTTCTTTTCATTTATTATGAAATTATTTTCACATAGATTAATATCTGTGTTATTTTCCGTGGTATAATTTGGGTTCTTTCACTGCCCTTTCAATACTATTTCATCAGTTCATTACCATACTTTTTGTTGGGATCATTTTACTTATTTTTGTGTACAAATATTCAGCATCGACCATTAATAGTTGTATTAGATAATTTCTATTTTGTAACTATGAAAACTGCAGCATTTTTCAAACTCGAATTTTGGGTCATGATGCTATCAAATCTAAAAAGATGCTTTATATTTTTAGCTTACAAAGATATTGTTTTAAAATGACAGAATATTATGTTTCATATTGGTAGATGGGTATGCGTGTTTTTCCCTTTTATCATCTGAATAATGATGATTTCTTATCACCAAATCATCAAGATAAAAGCAATATTATCTCAAATCATCACACTCCATTTGATAGATTTTCTACTGATATTCTTACAAATATTTTTGATGAGCTCCAAGTTGAATTCGATATTCATGATACACACACTTTAAAATAGTTGGGCAAAAAATGCCCATCTTTTAACCAACCCTTGGCAACATGTCCACACAACTATTGGTTAAAATCTGTCCAAATTGGATAATGAAAACTGATAATTGGGTAATGAATTTGCTCAACTGGATAATAATTTTCCAGAATATATGTACATTTTTTTTACCAACATACATTACCAAACACAGTGGACAGTATGTTGCCCGACATTTTAAATGTGCTTTGAAAAAATATCACGCTGTCACTCTAACCCGTCACTCTAACAAGTTGTTTAAACTTTTACACAAATTGTTTAAACGTTTTCAACATCTTGTTATAAAAAAATAAACAACTTGTTTCAAGCTGTAAACAACTGATGTTAGAGTGACGGGCTTAAACACCCTGTTTGAAAATTTAAACAGCGTTTTTACAGTGTAAAGCATACAAACTTTCCTCTTCTCCATATTATACAGACAATTCATTAAAAGACTATATATGCTAAATTGATTGGAAAAGTTGATGTTTTTATTTTACATTGATTTGAACACAAGAAGCGCCAACCAAAACTTCGAGAAATTACGATTATTATTTTTTTTTAAATACGCAGTTATAGCCAATCCCCCAATCATTGCTCTCACTGAAACCTGGTTCAGGAAACCCTCCTGAATTATAATAATGTTGTAAACAATAGGAAAAATAAAGTTGGAGGTGGATTAGCATTATATATCCCGTCTTCATTTGATTATGCAATTAGACATGAATTTGAATATAATTATGAATGATATCATCGAATCCTTATTTGAAGAAGTAAAAATTCAAAATGATAAGAAATTTTTGAGAGGTGTCGTCTACAAACCTCCTCAAATTTCTTGTATAGAGGATTTTTTACTTGTATCATCATTGGTTATTTCAATATTAATCTCTTGACTAGTCATTCTTAAACAAATGACTTTCTTGAATTAATTAACTTTTTTGCCTATTATTTTCTAGACCAACCTGTATTACTGATCATTCAGCTACGCTTATAAATGATATATTCTGTAACTCTCAGCCTCTTCCGAAGCTTGCATTGTACATAACGACCGACATATGCGACCATTTTTTTATCCAAACAAGTTATCAGGGAAGAAATTTGTTGAATTTAATTCCTTTTATCAGACTCATGTTCTGAGTTTATAAAGATAGTTCATGTGTTGTGAATATTTAAACTTAGGTAAAAATGTACATGTGTTAGGAATATCCATCACATCCCTATATCAGGTGGATGACATATTTTGTATAAGTAGGCTATTCTAAATAGTTATATACAGTTCTCTTTAATAAATAGTTTTGTGCAATTGCACAGGAAGTGTCTTTTGTTATTAAGAATGTATTGCTTTATGCACTCATCTGTTATTGAAATTCTTTGAATTACTTTATAGAAATTTTACAGTTAGTTCTAGTAACGGTAGGGTATATTAGGAGGTTAGTTTCAGTAATTCAGGGAGAACCACCTAAGCTAGAATAGACCACAGATGATAGTATAGGCAGTCGAAGCAGTGGCATAGCTAGGATTTTTTTCCCGGGGGGGCACTGGGGGGTCCTTGCTTTTTCAGGGGGGGCACCGGCCATTTTTCCGGTGTGTGTGTATGTGTCCACAAGGGCGGATCCGACTTTCGCCAATAGGGGACGGGGCCCGAAATTATCTTCACCTATATCAGTCACTTCTTAGTTTTATTCTTATAAAACAACATAAACATAAAATAATCTCATAAGCCTTATAAAAAAAGTGCGAGCGTGAAGCGCGAGCGATTTTTTTTTTTTACTTTAATGTATTTTTTCCTGAAAATCTAATTTTCTGGGCAATGTTATGTGTGATCCTGAACAAGATTCGTATGTAACTAGATGGTTACTGCAAACGCCAAGCGCGAACTGAAATTTTTATCAACTGTTCTAGCATTATCGAAAAGAGACCTGTTAAGGACTGCTTACAGTTACCCACGAAGACGGTATATATTTCAATAATGCGAGCGCGAAGCGCGAGCAAATTTTTTGACATTCCGACCTAAAAAAATGGTAATTCTAAGCACTTTTTGTATTAATAAATGGGATAGGTATGTAACTAAACAATTGATGCAAGCGCGAAACGCGAGAGGAAGAAAATTGAGATTTTTAGACCTAAAAGCGGGACACTCTATTCATATTTTGTAAGTCATAAATAGGATATAGTCAATTGGGTATCATTAATAATGCGATCGTGAAGCGTGAGCAGACAATTATTGATATTCTGATGTGAAACTGGATAATTTAATTAAGTAAATTTTAAATAAAGAACATGCAGGCTATCGCACATGTTTTAGATTTAGACCTAGAATCTGGGCATTCTGAATACATTTGTTTAATGGAACATTATGGAATACACGTAGACAATATGAACTTGGCAAATCAAACAATGTGACCACGCAGCGTGAGATTAAAATGCTGATATGTAGACCATAAAACGGACATTTTACAGAGCAAAAAAATAATGAAAGCTCGATGTCCGAGCTAAAATATGTTTTGCATATTGACTTCAAAACTTGCTCCATATCAGCCTATTGAGCAAGATATGAATCCCATCGAACAGGCAATTCTGGCGCGAAGCGCCGGCAAAAATTTTATATAGTAACATGAAAAGATGTTTTTTTTAAATTGCAAGTCTTCCCCTTACATTATTTCATTCACTCGTCTTCCTCCTCTTATTTTCCTCTTCTTTTTACTTCTGTCTTTCTTCTTCTTTTCCTTTTTTATTTTCTTCTTTTCCTTTTTTCTTTCTTCTTTCTCCTTTTTTTTTTCTTTTTTTTTTGCTCTGCCAATTTTTTCTGGGGGGGGCACCTGGGGGGGGCACACCAAATCTCAGGGGGGGCACGTGCCCCCCAGGCCCCCCCGTAGCTACGCCACTGAGTCGAAGTTAAAACTGAGGGACTACGTCGGTGACGAGATAACGACCCCAGCTGCCGCCGGTTCTCCACCGACATGATTCGTCAAAACTCATGTCATCATTGGGGGCTCGATCTCGTCCACTAATTCGTTGAAGCCACATCTCTCTGATCTGGGGGCTACTCATCAAGGGGCCACATTGTCTGCGGAGGCCGAGGCCGAGTGGAAGAGACATCGCAAGCTGCGGAGGCCAGGAACTGGACCGACCACCAGGGCCGAGTGGGGCATGTCAGGCCAGAAGATATGATGGGGGCTTGAGTCAACAATTATTGTTTAGTTATATTTTGTTATCAATATTCATGTATATTTTCATGTACAATTATTGTAAAACAAATCAAAATGAAACAACATAATGATTTAAGAGATTTTATTAAATCTTTTAATAACTGTATTTATCAGTTTTACGTATTCCTTATTTGGTGTCAAGCAGCAGTATAGGTAAATAAAAAAAAGTCACTCCCACGTGACACAATTCAATCACTCGCAAAAATGAGAAAAAGAAATCTGTCGCAACTTTAGTGATAAGTATATTGAACGCCTCCAAGAAAAGTAAAGCTCTATTGACTGGTCTGACGTTTATAACTTAAAAGAGAAAGACGATGACTCATTTGAAATATTTTTTATTTCTTTCAATGATTGCTTACACACTTAAAATGGTTGGGCAAAAAAAAGCCCAATTTTAAATCATCACTGGGCAACATACTGTCCACACAACCATTGGTTAAAATCTGTCCAAATTGGGTAATAAAAACTAATAATAAGGTTATAAATTTGCTCAATAAATTGGATAATAATTGACCAGAATGATTTTTTACCAACATACATTACCCAACACAGTGGACAGTATGTTGCCCAACATTTTAAGTGTGTAGATTCCTGTTTTCCTTTGAGGAAATATCTTATATGCGAGTATAAACGTGTTTCAAGAATCCCATGGGTTTCAAAATTGATATTAAGGTCTATAAATCGGAAAAATAATATGTATGTTTCTTATATATCAAATCCAAATGAGATTACACGGAAAAGATACACGTCTTATAAAAATACCTTAACAACCACTCTTCGTATAGCAAAAAGATGTTTTATGCAGAGAAATTACAATTAAATAAAAACGACCTTAAACGTACATGGAAAACTATAAATGAGGCACCAAACAAAATAAATAAATCTAGAGCTGTTAATAAATTATGTGTATATAGATGGAACTATGGTTGAAGATACTCAGACTATATAGCCAATGAATTCAGTACATATTTTTCTCAAATCGGCCCACAGTTAGCTGGAAATATCATGCCCGTGGAAAATTCGTTAAAGAACTTTTAGGATAAACAAAATGATAGTTCAATATTCCTTACTCCAGTTCATAGACAAGAATTACTTGAAATTGTATTTAATTTGGAGACAGAAATACTCCTGGTTATGACGGCATTACAAATAGAGTTGTGAAAACATGACACATTCTCTTGCTGATCTTTTTGCTTGAATTATATATTTAATATATCATTGCAGCTTGGCCAGGTCCCAAAGAAGATGAAAAGAGCTAAAGTTATACCCATTTTCGAAAAGGGAGACCAATCAATTACTAGTAATTACCGCCCAATATCTTTGTTAACTTCGTTCTAAAAAAAAATAATGAAAGGCTAATTTATAAAAGAAATGTAGTATTATATGTGACAATCATTGCTGTTTAAGAAAACAAAAGTAATACAACTCATGCCCTATTGACATTAATAAATAAAATATATACTTCTTTTGATAATTCTGATCATACCGTATGTGGTTTTCCTTGCCTTCTCGTAAGCGTTTGATACAATATAGATCATGAAAAACATTTATATAAGCTATCAAATTACGGTATCAGAGGGACAGCTTTACAATGGTTAATAGGAGTTATCTTACTGATAGAATTCAGTTTGTTAACGTAAATGAATCAGAATCTCCAACAAGGCCAGCTGCATGTCTGTGGAATTCCACAACATGCACGGGGAAGTATTCTTGGCCCTCTGTTACTAGTATTTGTACTTCATGTAAATGATATGAAAATTCATCTCATGTTCTCTTATTCTCTTTACTGATGATTAATAATAATAATAATAGGCATTTATATAGCGCCATCTATCTAGAAATATTCTATTCCGAGGCGCACAAGAAAAGAAAGAATAAGAAAGTGATTCCAATATTTTCTACACACATCATGATCCACTTTCACTTGTGAGCACTATGAATGCAGAATTTAATTAAAAAGTAACGGACTGGATTAAAGCCAATAAACTGTCACTGAATCTGCAAAAAAAACTACATGATTTTTAGTCATTTAATTATTAAAACACCTGCCACATCAAATACTTTTAGATAATACTGATATTAAAGAAGTGCAAACAACACTTTTTTTCGGTCTTACTATTGATAACAAACTTATGTGGAATGCTCATATCAACAATATTTGCAAAACTGTGGCAAGAAATATTAGAGTCACCAATTAACATCTTAAAAGCTTTCTTCCAGCACAGGCACTATCCTTCTTGTATATATTTAATCTTAATTTTAAATTATAAGATTCTGGCATGGGGATAGGAAAATGCCTCTCAAACGAGACTCAATAAAGTCTTTTAACTTCAGAAAAAAAGTATTGAGAATAATAATCAATGTGCCCTTTAGAGCGACATCCCACCCCCTCCCCCCCCCCCCCCCCCGCTACTCTGGATATCGTCGGTAAATCTGCGCTGCCGTCGGGAAAAATAAAGAAAAGGGGCGAAAGGGGAAAAAAGGGAGAAAGAGAAAAGAAAAAGGTACAGTAGAGAAAAAGAAAACGAAAAGAAAGAAAAAAGAAAAAAAGAGAGAGAGAAAGAAAGAAAGAAAGGGGCACAGAGAAAAAGGAAAACAGAATGAAAATAAAAGGAAGGAAGGCGACAGGGTAGACGAGGTTTTGATATAGGCAGTTTAAGATGCGGTCTCTCAGATGATGGAAAATGATAAATTGTATGTTACGCAAGCGCAGGGCTGTTGGACTGATGCCTGACGAAAAAATGACAAGCTGTCGGGTCATGAAAGACTGTTCTTACTTCTCTAAAGAATTGTTCTTGCTCGGTCTTTATCTTTGTCGATAAATGTCAAATTGCGTATACTGTTATCGTTAAATTGTACTTTTTTATTTTATTTTTTTGCTATATCGAACGTGGGGAGCTCTCTGTACCGACAGTGATTAAAAATCAACAGTTGTCAGCTTCTCTGCCGACAGAAATGTGCCAGTTTAAGTCTCAATCTCAAAAGAAATTAGGCTCGAATCATATATTTAGCGAGATCGATATCTCCCCCACAGTTTTCCTTCATGTACGGTGCTTATTCCCTTATGGAACAGAATGTGAAAAAATTCAGCTCGCATATGTTTATTAGGATACACAGCTTGTTCAATCGCATAGGCCTATGCAAAATCTGAGTTTGTTCTTTTTATAAAAACGTGTGAAAATGTGAAGTTTTCAAGTCAAGATTTAAAAAGTTGTCAGCTCGCGCTTCTCTACCGACAGTGATTAGAATGTCCTGGTTTAAGGTTAAAATATTTAAAAAAATCAGCTCGCGCTTCGCGCTCGCATCATACATTTAGTGAGATTGATATCTCCCCCACAGTTTTCCTTTATGTTGGACACATAGAGATGTATACTATATATCTCTATGGTTGGACAGTGCTTAATATTTTCCTTTCGGGTTACAGTATAAAAAAAAGATCAGCACGCGCTTCGCGCGTGCATTATGTTTATTAAGATACACAGCTTGTTCAATAACAATGAATCTGAGTTTGTTCTTGATATGAAAACGTGTAAACTGTTTAAATTTTAAAGTTAAAATATATAAAAATTTGCAGCTCGCATTGATACCCTTCCTTTTTATGATTACAAAAACTGCATGGCATGTCCGATTTTAAGTCAAAATCTTTAAAAAAAAAAAAAAACAGAGCTAGCGCTTCGCGTTCGCATTACTTAATTATTTGATTAGATGCCCATCATGTTCACGATTGCAAAAACTGTGTAGAATGTCACATTTTTAGGTTGTAAATTAAAAAAAATCACCTCGCACTTCGCGCTCCGAATGTCCTGTTTTATAAGACCTTAGCCAGTCAAGTTTTCAGGTCGTATGTCTTAATTTTGTTCAGCTCGCGCTTCGCACTCGCTATATTGAGGAATGTATTCTATTTTTTAGTAACCGCAAACAGTCATTAACATGTCCTTTTTCAGAACAGCTAATTAAGGGTTTCAACTCGCGCTTGCATTAAGTGCTTAGTTATTTACGCATAATTTATATGAATGTCTAAAAAATCTAATTTTGTTTTAAAGTTTTCAGCTCGTGCTTCGCTCTCGCATCAATTGTTTGGTTAACATATATCCACCCTCTCCATGGTTACAGTCGAGTTTTCAAGTCGAAATACACAAATTTTCAGCTCGCGCTTAATGGTGCTCGCATTAATTGTTTAAAAAAATGTACACTATTAAAATGTTGTCATAAGCATCATATTAAAGCTGCAAAGTGTTCCAAAGCAGCTTTTTCGTTCTTTAAATTTTGAAAATTTCCTCATCCATTCAGTTAGCTCCCAACAATTTTGTCACTAATATTAATCTTTCAGGTCATTGCATAAAATAAAAAATGTCGGTCGCGCTACGAGTAACTACGGCAGGACCCTGGGAACGATTTTTTCAGTGGGGGTGCTGAAATGGGCTGAAATCTCTAGGATTGGGGAGGCCGGCACAATGGAGTTTTCCATTTATACACACACATATGCAAGGGCACCCCCACAAACACACCCTTCTTTAGCTTTATTCTTATAAAAGAACATAGATATATAATTCAATAGTGCGAGCGCGAAGCGCGAGCTAAAATATTTGAACTTTCATGTATTTTGTCCTTTAAATTCAAGTGAACATTTTGTGCTATGTTTGTGCAATTTAATATACGTTTTGGTCAGATTGCAAAGGGACCTGTTATAAGGACTGTTTGCAATTACCCTTGAAGACGATACATATTTCAACAA
The DNA here is from genome assembly GCF_037042905.1 of Lytechinus pictus. Classification (NCBI taxonomy): domain Eukaryota; kingdom Metazoa; phylum Echinodermata; class Echinoidea; order Temnopleuroida; family Toxopneustidae; genus Lytechinus; species Lytechinus pictus. The sequence continues at coordinate 32,034,059 of NC_087248.1, read as the reverse complement.
TTAAATATTGCGAGCGCAAAGCGCGAGCAAAAATTTTGGGAAATTTCATGTATTTTGTCCTGAAAATTGAACATTTTGAGCAATGTTTGTTATCCTGTACAAGATGCGTGTGTAACAAATAATTTTCAAAATAGCCTACATTCCCCTACATTCTGGCCTGATCGAAAGGGGGTCCATTATAAGGACTGTTTAATTGCAGCATACCAAGACAATGCATGATTATTTAAACAAAAAGTGCGAGCGCAAAGCGCGTGCTGAACATTTTGACATTCCGACCTAAAAACTGGACATTCTAAGCACTTTTTTTATCGTGAACAGGATAGGTATAAAATGATACGAGCGTGCGGAAACAAAATTGAGATTTCAGACCTAAAGACTGGACCGTCTAAGCACTTTTTAAATCCTGAACAGAATAGGTATATAACTATACAATTGATGCGAGCGGAAACAAAATTGAGATTTCAGACCTAAAACAACGGGACACTTTATTCATGTTATGTGAGGATGGGTAATTGGGTATCTTCCTAATAATGTGAGCGCGAAGCACGAGCAGAATTTTTTTTATATTGTGCTCTGAAACTTTATAATTCAAGCACGTTTTGATTTTATAAAAAAGCTGCGTATCTGAATAAACATGCCTGCGCGTGTTTATATAGAAAAATGGGCATTATAAATACATTTTTTTTCATGTTGAAAATCAATATTGCGAGTGCGGAGTGCGAGCTGAAAATATTTGTTATTCCGATCTGAAAAAGAGTGAATTTAAGCACATTTCAAGCACTGTGTAGGAAAAAATGCTTCAGCATCCCCGCTTCCCAAGGCCATGATCGATCGAACTACGGGGAGGGAGGGGAGAGACATGGGGGCACGTAGTATTTTGGGTATTTTGTCCTGGAAATTGAACATTCTTGGCAATGTTTGTGATCCTGAACAAGATGCGAGCAGAAAGTTTTAATTTACATTCTATCCTGATCGAAAAGGGACCTGTTAAGGACTGTTTGCAATTTGCCATGAAGACATGCAATACATATTTCAACGATCAATTAATGCGAGCCCGAAGCGTGAGCTACAATTTTTTGACGTTCTAAACTAAAAAATTTATTCAGAGCACTTTTTGTAATCATGAACAGGATTGGTATACAAACGATTGATGCGAGCGGAAAAAATTTAGGTTTAGACCAAAAAGGGGACACTCTATTCATGCTTTGCAAAGCATGAAAACTGTGCAATTTTGACATTGTATTCAGGAAAAAAAAACATCTTACATCTTCCTTTCCTTTTCTTACATCTTTTCTTTTTTATTCTCGTTGTAGAACTTTTGGGGGCCAGTGCTATGCGGATCGGGACTGGGGCAATAGCGGCACCAGGATTTTTGATATTCAGACCTAGAAAGGGACTTTATAATCAAATTTTTGTAATCATGGTACGTATCTGTCTCGCTATATAATGCGAGCTGAATTTTTTGTATATAATTATTGTCCCCAAACAGAGAGATTTTAAAGACTATATATTTTAGGAATCCATTATGAGTATGTCAAATCTCATCATAGTCATCTAATGCGAGTGCCAAGCGCTTGCTGATTTTGTTAGAATTACATCTGAACACATGAAGCACTTTTTGTAGTCATTGTAATCATGATTATCATACGCATCTCACTAATCAAATATTTCGAGCGCGAAGCGCGATCTGAAAATTTAGATGATTCAGACCTGAAGTGAGGCATTCTTGTTTGTAGGAATTCACTAAGACCATCCGTATTTCACTAATCAAATGATGCGAGCGCAAAGCACGAGCTGACAATTTTTGATAATCCGATCAGAAAAAGGGACATTTTAAGGACTGATTTTAGGAATTCATGGAGAGCAGACATATCTCACTAATCCACTAATGCGAATCACGGACAGGAAATGTTTTATATTAAGACCTTAACATGGGGCAATCACTTAAAGTGGTCATGAAAAAGAAGCATGTGTCACTACATAAAACAATAATAACTCGAAGTGCGAGGAAATATATTTGTTGTATATTGACTTGAAAACGGGAGGTTTTAGTACAAAAGGATTATATATCTCGTTAAACAGACAATGCTAGCACCAGGAACAATGAAGACATATAGGCCCTGAGCAAATTCAGTTTCATAAAGTTATGATAAAAATGTTTCATGTAATGTAACATAACACAATTACAATATAACATAACATTAAAATTAATAATAATTTATTATTTCCCACTACGTTTCTCTTCCTTTCTCCCTCTTTTTCCCCGTTTTTTTTGGGGGGTCAGCCGATTGGAGGGCACGTGCCCCCCATGCCCCTCGTAGTTACGCCACTGCATGGGTGCAACATACAAATAATTTCCCTTTTTCTCAAAATCGAGCGAGAAGCGCGAGCTAATTTTTTTTATGTAAACCCTACTAACTTGAAAAGGGATTATAGCTGTTTGCACTGGGTCAAGAAGATGATATCTCACCAAATAAATAATGCGAGCGCGAAGAGCGAGCTAAAAAAATTATATCCTGAGATGGTAACTGGACGTTCTAAGCACTTTTTGCAATCATGAAGTGGATGGCTATATTTAATTAAAGAATTGATGCGAGCGCACAGCGCGAGCTGAAAAAAATTGATTTATGAAAATTATGATTACGCAAGATGTGTTTCTCGCTAAGCGTTGTGGCCCCGTTGCGGCCCAGTGGATAAGTCTTCTGACTTTGAAACCCTTTGAAACAGAGGTCGTGGGTTCGAATCCCAGCCATGGCGTAATTTCCTTCAGCAAGAAATGTATCCACATTGTGCTGCACTCGACCCAGGTGAGGTGAATGGGTACCCGGCAGGATTAATTCCTTGAATGCATGAGCGCTGAAAGGCAGCTCGAGCTAAAGCCGGGGTATAATAATGATAACAACGCGCCTCGGAATAGAATATTACGAGATAGATGGCGCTATATAAATGCCTATTATTATTATTATCATTAAAACGAATAATGAAAACTCTAATCGCGAGAAGCATATATTGACTTGAACATTTGATTTTTAAGTCCCATGTAAACAGATAATATACTTTTCTCAGTCAACAGTTACTGCGAGCGCGTATCTAGGCGACCGACATTTTAAATGTCATGCAATGACCTGAAAGATTGAATGACAAAATTGTTAAGAGCTAACTGTAAATGGATGAGGACATTTTCAAAATTTAAAGAACGAAAAAGCGGCTTTGGAGCACTTTGCAGCTTTAATATGATACTTATGACAACATTTTCATAGTATACATTTTTTAAACATTGCGGATGGCAATTTTTTATCATATCGCGGGTACATTATACACAACACATATTAACTTCAACGCAGTTGCGGATCATAAACAAAATATTTTGAGGCAACACAACATAGCAAATGTGAAATTTTTGTAACAGTCGCCAGCGAGCGAAGCGAGCCAGAAATATTTGGCCTTTTAAAATATGCCTTTTTCTGAAATTATAAACTCTGATAACTAGCTTGGAAATTTCGTCAAAGTATGCATAAATCCTTTTTACAATGAATCATCTAGCCAGCGTAAAGCTTTGCTTATAGGTTAGAACATAAAGGGAAAGCCCTTGGCTAACCGTAATTGGCTAAGGATTTTTTTGTCCTGATTGTGACCATTTTTGCGTAAAATTTAGCAAGCTTATGATAGACGCCATCCACCTTTCTTCCCGTTCTTTATATTTTTTCAATCCTCGGCAGCCCGGTCATGTTTAGTTCTTCTCTTTTTTCCTTGTCCCTTTTCTTCGTATTTTTATTTTCCAATTTAGCTTTTGGCTCTTCCTTCATTTTCCGTTTTTTTTTTTTTTGCCTATCTTCCCCATTTTCCCGCCATTCGTGCCCGTGCCATTGAGTCATATCTTTTGATTTTATATCCCTCTTTATATCATGCAAATGTTTTAGTATTTCAGGACATGTTCCCGCTTTCCTTCCATTTCCCCTATTCATGTTTTTTTCTTTCTTTCCCTTTCCCTTTCCTCTTTTTCTTTCTTTCTTTCCCTTTACCTTTCTCTCTCCCTTTTTTTATTTTTTCATTTTTCCCGTTTTTTTTTTTTTCCAGGTGAAATCCGCCAGGGGGAGCAACTTGCCCCCCGGCTGTGCCACTGCTTTCTTTTTCTTTCATTCCTTTTTTTGCTCCGCCAATAAAGGGGGGTGGGCCCCCCACCCTTCCCCCCCCCCCCCCTGGATCCGCCTAAACCCCTTTATAGGATGGGATCGCCTAAATCAAACCCAATTTAAAATTTTGAGGAAATTAATTGTTTGGATTTTAGGTCCCTACAATGTTTCTTATATCCCCAAAAGGATTGTAAAAGTTGTAAAACTAATCAATATGATATTTTTATGAAGAGCAAGTATCTTAATAATTCAATTTTTTTAGACGAAGTGTGGCTGCATGGCTCTACCAGGCCAGACAGAGAGTTTGGCTTCTACTATATAGATAGCTCCCTATAGCTAGACTGCTCCATGGTTAAAGTACGTACGTGTGTCGTGTGGTAACCCCAAAGGGTAACACTAGATATTAAACCCTAAACCAGACCGCAAATACTAAACCATAAATACACCGGATACCGTAGGATGGGGGGTCGGGTGTCCGGACAGTTTATCTTTTTGAAGCCTTCTTTTTTTGTCTTTGGATTACACTATAAATATAAATTCAATACTTGTAATCATCTTCTATTTTGTTCTTTATAATATTTCCTTACATTTTGTACTAAAAATTGATGAAACTTCGCTTGTAATTTTGTCCAAACGTCCGGCCGGACACACAACCTGTCCGGTCACGTCACACAACAACTGGGTACGGTTTCGTAAATCATGGCGGCGAACAGTCCGAATTTAACAAACGTGTCTTGCGCAGACTTTGCTCAATTCCAGGTAATACATGTACGAATAATAGATGTTTGTGAGAGTGTGGTGATTTGAAAGTAAAATAACAACAAAAGAAAGCAGGTGCCTTCATTTTGAGCTCATTTTTGCTCATTTTTGCTCATGCCTTAGTTTAAGATGATCAAGCTAGTCCCATGTGTTGGAATCAGGGACAATTAACTCGGACCATGGGACATCTCGGACCTTCTTCTTCTTCTTCTTCTTCTGTTGATTTCCTCCAGTCCTGGAGAACTGCGAGATCCAGTGGATACGCAGAAAAAGTGGTTTGATAAATATGTATAGAAACAAAAGAGCAAGGCTCAGGAGGAGATTGGAATAAAGTGTATAGCCTATAGCCATATAGGCCTACCCAGTTGTTGTGTGTCCGGACAGGTTGTGTGTCCGGCCCGGACGATCAATTTCAGAAAGTCATTTGGAAAAATTTACAAGCGAAGTTTCATCAATTTTTCGTACAAAATGTAAGGAAATATTATGGAGAACAAAATGGAAGATGATTACAAGTATTGAATTCAATCATATTTTTAGTGTAATCCAAAGACAAAGAAGAAAGCTTCAAAAATATTAAAGTGTCCGGACACCCGACCCCCCATCCTATCACCAGACTGTCTAGTTGTTGTTCACCAACAGAGAACGTTTAACATGAAGCTCATGCAAGAAATGAAGAGAGTAGTAATGAAGTTGGACCGTGGGCCGAGTTGTCCCACCCGTTTCGTGATTTTTTTTCCACAAACTTGCGTCTATTTTTCCGTCAATTCGAAATTTCTTGTAATGATTTTCTAGAGATATGGTCTGTTGGTAATGTTCGGCAAAATCGTGATATAGGCCCCGCTCGAGAAAAACTTGTAATCGATCATACCTCAATATCTAGGTTGCTAACTTCAGCTCACTATATATATACTCGTGATATAGGCCCCGCTGCTGTGTTGAATGGCTTAGAATGTCCGTTCGCGGGGCCTGTTTCACGACTATATACTAAAACCGTTATTTATAGGCCCCGCACTACGGCACTTCAGACACTCCAACGCAGTAGCGGGGCCTATATCACGAGTATATTATTAAAGGAGAATGAAACCCTTGAAACCAGCTGAATCCATATCAAAGAGAAAAATCAAAGAAACATATTGTTGAAAGTTTGAGGAAGATTGGATGAATAATAAGAAAGTTATGAGCATTTGAATATTGAGATCACTAATGCTATATGTAGATCCTCCCATTGGCAATGTGACCAAGATCTGTGATGTCACACACGTACAACTCCCTCATTACTTTAGTACTTATTTCACTTATATTCTCACTTTTATAGAGTCTATCACAAGGTGAGGTGTTCTCTATATGAGAGGACAAGTACAGAGGTTTCACAACATTATATCATTGATGAATCGTTTGTCATATGATTAGAATGAGCAGAAAGAGATGTTTTGGGGCATATTTTCAGTGTCCAAAAGGGGAGAGTTGTTCATCTGTGACATCATAGATCTTGGTCGCATTGCCAATAGAATTGTTTGATGTCGCCTAGCAACAGGATACTATGTTATTGGTAATTAAACTACATGTAAATCGATGTAAAATATTGATATTTACAGATGAATCCAACATGACCAAGCAATATCATTTTGGATGTATATCCTAAATAGAATGCTAATCATATAAAGCTAATTTCTTACCCTCCAGAAACTATTAGACAAAACTGACAAGGTAACAAATGTCACTTAAACATAACAGGTATATCATTTCGTCTTCAAGAAATATAATTATACAAACAAAGAAGTTTATGAAGCATGATCTGATTATTAACCTAAGAATTATGTAAATCTCAAATATAGAGAAATTTAAAAAAATATCCACGCAAATCATGTTCGATAAACGATCAAGCAGGGCACTGGGAACGATTTTTAGTAGGGGGTGATGTGGGTTTTGTTTGAAAAAAAGGCAAAAAAAAAGAAAAATATTAGTTTTTATTACACTAAAAAATGATGGGGATTTTGGTAAAAGATTATTGCTCCCAAATAAAAAAGAATTACAATCGATTATAGACCTATAATTTTATGCTCCCATCAATTCAAAGAACACAACGGTTCAAGAAAAACGTCAATACTAAAATAATTAAAAATGCATTATTATCCTTTGTAATGGATCAAATTCAACAAGGAAAGTTAAGTGTTAAACAAGATGCCCCCCCCCCCTCCTCTCTCACTCCTACATGTCAGCAGTGATTAAAAACATACCCTTTTCGTGTCGATATATATCAACAAAATTCATCTCGAACTTCGATTGCATTCGCATCCTATTTTCAAGTGTGAAAAAAAATCAGCTCGCGCTCCTCTTTCATATCCTGTTCATGCGTCACTGTAAAGTCCTTTTCCCATTTTCAGTTCAGTAATTAAAATATTAAATAAACGTTTGTTGTTTAGGGTTAAAAAGAGCTTAGTGTGCTCCATTCATAGCTTTTAACACATGGATTATAATTTTTTTTTAAATTCACAGTTAGCGTTCTCGTTTAGTTTGGCCGTATAGTCATGGTAGGCCTATCTTGTTGGTAAATATTAAAGTAAAATGTACATAAACTTCCATATCACAACGCTCCCCCTTAAAAAAACACTTTTACCTTTTCCTCTTTGAGTGGCCGACCAGGGATTTCATGAATGGCAATGTGTCCAACCGGCCTGTACCCCCGCCCCTTTAAAGATACTGGACCCGTACCTGCTGTGTGTATATTTTTTCCTGACGCATTCAACCAGACAGACCTATGCGCCACCAACTGTCTTCTCAAAGTTCCCCCCCCCCCCCCCCGCTACGAAATCTCGGATCTGGGGGACACATTAAACTCCTGAAATAAAATATCACAGAAAAGGAAATAGAAGAATAATTCGTGCATGAAAATAAATTATAAGAACACATTTAGACACTTTTTCCGAAATTAATAAATCTTTTAATAAAATCAGGGGCGAGGGTGTATGAATTAGTACTGAAATAAATGAATACCATATAGGCGAAGAAAAAAAAATGCAATATTTGGATGGTGGATTAATGAAATGACGATCGATCAATAAATAGTTTTTTTTTAATAATTTGTTGATGCGGAATGCCGTTATTTTTAGGCCTACTATACCATGTATACCAGCAAACAATCGAAATCCATCATTATTAAAACCATGCCATCAAATACAATTACAAACGATCTTCAAGGAGATTGATTAAAATGAATGCAGGATGAGAAAATAATTTAAGTTGATAGGTTAATTAGCTGAAGAAATACTGGGATATCAATGAACGGTATTAGTAAGCTTTTAACAAAATAAAAGATTAATAAATTGATATTTAGGTAAAAGAGAAAACGTACATAGATAATATAGATAATGATAGGCCTATCCCCAATTGTGGGGGCCGGGGGGGATAAGACTCGGTCAAATATAGATTAAGTTAATAATTATAGCGTAGATATCCCTCAAGCAATAATAAAATTGACAAAAGAAAATTGAAACATTTCCCCCGAATGAATATGCCTATTTGTTTTCTTTTCTGAACTTAAATGGATGAAAAGTGGGGGAGGGGGGATTTATGAAAGGAATGAAAAAAAAAAAAAAATTGATAATACGCAGGACGCCAGATGAATGATTCAATATTGAATAAGAGAAGAAAGCCGATTTGGAAAAAAAATGTAATTGACTTTTTACATCCAGGTGATTATAAAAAGATTATGATACATGAATGAATAAATGGATTCATTCGCAGCAATGAACTTCCACACATAAAAATAATTAAAAACGAATAATACCTCTGACTCTCTACATCACAAAAGACAAAAAAACTGAAAGCAAATAAATTAAATGATTAATGAATAAATATAAATACATTAATTAATAAAATATAAATACATTAATTAATCAATTAAAATAGATTGAAATAAGTGAACTTCCACACATAAAAAGAATTTAAAAAAGAATGATACGTCTGACTCTCTATATCACAAAAGAAAAAAAAATACAAATAAATTAAATGATTAATGAATAAATATAAATACATAAATTAATCAATATAAATACATTAATTAATTAATCAAAATAGATTGAAATAAGTGAACTTCCACACATAAAAAGAATTAAAAACGAATGATACCTCTTACTCTCCGATCACAAAAGAAAAAAACTGAAAACAAATAAATTAAATGATTAATTAATCAATTAAAATAGATTGAAATAAATGATACCTCTGACTCTCTATATCACAAAAGAAAAAAAAACTGAAAACAAATAAATTAAATGATGAACTAGATTTTAATTCGTCATGCGGACGAATTAGGTGGTCTGTCGTATAGATAGATAAACAGGAAAAAAATATTTAAACAGATATTAGATTGAAAAATAGATAGACAAACAGATTTACATAATCAAACAGATACATACAAGAAAGATAATTATATTAGATGGATGGAGAGATAAATTATAGGTGGTTATATTAATAAAACATAGACATATAAAGATAGATATAGAGAGACAGACATATAGATAGAGAGACAGACATATAGATAGATAGAGAGACAGACTTATAGATAGAGAGATAGATTGATAGATATATAGATAGATAGAGAGATGATTGGTGGTTATATTAATAAAACATATATAAACATATAGATAGAAAGAGAGACAGACAGATAGATAGATAGACAGATAGATAGACAGACATATATATAGATAGAGAGACAGACATATCATGAAGCTATTACGAGCTATCTCGTAATAGCTTCATGCTGCGTGGTCCTATCGCGTTATGTAAGCGGGCTCTAACTTTCGCCTGGCGGCTCGCCAATTGATGTTAGATATCGTTCCTTCGCCCGAAGGAAGCGATAACAAAGGATTAAGAGAGAAATTGGAAGATGGTTCTCCTTCTCGTGATAGCTTCATGGATAGATAGACAGACATATAGATAGACAAACATATAGATAGACAGAGAGACATAAATATAGATAGATAGAGAGACAGACATATAGATAGATATATAGATAGATAGATAGATAGATAGATAGATAGATAGATAGATAGATAGATAGACATATAGATAGATACAGAGACAGACATATAGATTGATAGAGATCGAGACAGAGATAGATAGAGAGACAGACATATAGATGAATAGAGAGACAGACATATAGATAGATAGATAGATAGATAGATAGACAGATAGATAGATAGATAGATAGAGAGACAGACAGACAGATAGATAGATAGATATATAGATAGATAGATAGATAGAGACAGGCAGATGGATGGATAGATAGATAGACATATCTAAACAGATAGATACATATATATTAGACAGAGAGAGAGAGAGAGAGATAAACAGACAGATAGATATACAATGTAGGTAGATAGACAGACAGACATATGGATAGATAGAGAGAGAGGGACGTATTCAAACAGAAAGATATATATTAGACAGAGAGATAGATATGTCATGTAGGTAGATAGACAGACAGATAAATAGATATGATATAAAAAAGTAATTATAATCTGTTTTATTTTGCAATATTTTAGCTATTATTTGTTAGAATTCTTATAATTGATCGTGGGCAAGATAGCTAAAAAAAAAAAAAAAATCATGTTCACCCGCGGACTCGAACCCCTGCCTGCATGATGGAATGAGAAGTAAGTCTGACGCCTAACCGATTGAGCTAGAATATTTCCCATAGACTTAACACGTAAGCAAAACACCAGAATCTCAAATCCAATCTTGCAAGTGAATTACGGGCATGATCCCGACATCTGATCGGAAAATGAAGGAAACGCAACCGAAAGCTTAGAATCTCAGCTACAACATACTAAAAGCTCAGGGATAACTAGCAACAAAAATTGGAGATATGGCTTACGAAATAGAAGAATGTAGAATCTAGTTTTGAGAAAAAGTCATGTCCCATAGAGATTACACGCAAAATGAGTAAAAATGACATGCCATTATTATTTGCAATTTTTGAGGATGATTTGTCTATCAAAATGAAAAATAAAGGCAATAACTCAGAAAGAGTAAGAACTAAGCTACAACATATAAAAAATTGGGTGAAAATTGACCAATATTCACGGAGTTAGAGCAAGATTTGCATAATTATAATGACGTCATAATAGGCAAAATGGATTTTTTGAATTCCGACGCCATTTTGATGACGTCATAATATAATTGAGGGTCAAATGAGACATGAAATTATATCTCTAGTTCATACTCTATCAAAATATGGAAAAAAAATTGGGGGTCCCCATGCGTTCTGAAGAGCTACAGCGGATTTTCTATAGGCATGTTTTTGCCCATATATGGCCTATAGTGAGAGCTCGCGCGCACACGTGCTGCAAACTTTAACGGGTGTTAATTTCCTTATTAATGATCGTAGAAGGTTGATCAAGGCATCAAATTACTCAAAATTATATTATCAATGCAATGATATAAAAAAAACGGTGTTTCTGAGTTGCATTGAGGCGTTACGCGCGGAAACGCGCGCGCATACGTTTGCGCGCGCAATTTTTTGAAATGCTTAAAATGACCTAAAACGTACTCTGTTTTGGTCAAAAAGTGATTTTTAGCATTTTAAAATTTTGACGCGCGCGTCGTGACCTTCAGGTGACCTTTGATGACATGACCTGATGACCCTTGATCTGAAGTTTATGTCATGTGAATTTGATTTATTTTTGATAATTGATAATGGAGATATGACTGATAATGTGATTTTACAAAATGGCGTCTAGATGACGTCATGATGACGTCATGACATTAAGATTCTTGCAGAATTGAGGTCTTAATGATGTTGATATGTGGTGATATTTTGATGATTATTGAATATGAACTTTCTGAGATTTGCTGTCCACAAGAAATGGAGGAAATAAAAATAAGAAATAAAGAAAGAAAATTCGGACAAACATAAGAGGTGATCTGTCATAGACAGACCACCTAATAATATACATTAATTAATCAATAGAAATAGTTTGATAAATAACTATATTAATATATAAGTAAATCGACAAATAAATTTCTGAAGAAGTATAAATACATACACATTTTTATTATTATCTCTCCTTGTTTATTTGGAAAATAAATTGGAGGCCCTCCCCCCCCCCCTTCAGCGCCGCCCATGATAATTCTCACCGGCCGGGGAAACAAGCCCCACGACCACGTTATTTTCCATGATATAACAGTGTAAGGGGCCTCGATAACGAGTATACTAATAGCCGTCGTCAGAGCACGTGCGAATGCTGGGAAAAGCGCATTGGACGGGGCCAGTTTCGCGACTATCTTAGGATGCAAGCTTAATAATATACTCGTGATATAGGCCCCGCTACTGCGTTGGAGTGTCTGAAGTGCCGTAGTGCGGGACCTATATAACGGTTATAGTATTATACTCGTGAAACAGGCCCCGCGAACGGACATTCTAAGCCATTCAACGCAGCAGCGGGGCCTATATCACGAGTATATATAGTGAGCTGAAGTTAGCAACCTAGATATTGAGGTATGATCGATTACAAGTTTTTCTCGAGCGGGGCCTATATCACGAGTATGCCAGTATTTTTTACATTGTCTATGGTATTTTATTGGGGCGATTCTGAAATAAATAGTCGCCCCAAAGCATTGGGTTTTGAAAATTTTTAGGGGCGATTTGGGCTGTCATGGGGGCAAAATCGCCCGTCGCCCCCGTGTAATTCCGACCCTGCTCGTTAGTATCCTAGAGTGCTCATCACAAACTAGGGAGATCAGAGACTTCTTGAAATCTTAAGGAAATCCCAATAAATTTGATACCATTGGAGATCTTGTGAAATAGGAGAATGTTTTAAGAATATAAATCAACTCATTGTTTGAAATATTGATGGAGATATTCTTATTTAGACTACAGCCTGTGCAGACTCAAGTTTGTTCTGTAAAAAAAAGATTTATAATATTAGGGAGATTAGTAAGAGTTGTGCTCAAATCTCAAGCCTTGGGGATTGGTATTATTTAACACTTCAAAAAAAAAACACTGCCAAAACATTTTAACTATAAAAAGTATTGTTTTACCAATTATGATATAATATTTACCAACTATGGTAATATTATATTGGATTATATGGGATAATACTCAAAGACTCATTTATAAGTTTTATATAAACTTCATACTTTTCAAAACGTGCTCTACGATTGTCAAACACTACGCTGAAGTGTTTGAAAATACTAATACATGCATATGATCTTGTTACTTGATATATTAGGAAAAATGAATTAGTAGGGGAGAGAGATAGGGTTCCCATGCACCCTATTGATATATTTTTTTAACCTACATTTTTGTAATCCTTAAGATGTCTAGTGAATGAATTTTGATGTTCCCAAAACGAAATATTGTCCCATGGGGTTCAAATCCAAGATGGCCGCCATATTCATGGAATTTGGATTTTCGTACATAGATTCCGACACAAACATTTATTTGCCACAAAATTAGTGTCATATGAAAGATAAATAAATTGTCTACAAGTTGATACTATTCATTGGTGATGAAAAGATATATCGGCTGAGATTTTAATAAGAAAAGAGCAATTTTGTGATTTTTTTCCCAAAAATAGAAAATTTGTATAATACATGATTTACCATAAATCTGATGAAAATGATGGGATTGCCTTGAAAATTTCTAGAAAACTTTCTTTATATACAATTATTAAGTGGTCGAAATTCCAAGTTGATATCATATTTCATTACAAACTTATAATGTCTCAAACTTGAAAATTAAATTTTCAGAAATTTAGCTTTTTTACTGCATATCGCAGACTAGGATCTGCTAATGTATATTGTCACATTTTCAACCCAGAAAATGGCAATAGGCCTTAATAAAAAGCGAAATTAGCTATAATTTTGTTGGTAGAATTTAGTACAATCCCTTTATTCTTCAATTTAAAGTCGGTTGATATAGTTTTTGAAAGAATTAAAACTTTTGGTCAAAATTTATATGTTTTTGGTAAAAAAAAATGCACATGCACTGTTATTGATCAGATTTATTATGAATAGCAGTAATAAATGCACAATCTCAACATTCGATATGAAAGAGGATGTATCAACAAGAATATTGGCAGTCTTCATGCCACCATAGGTATCTTCATTTGCTAAAAAAGAAGGAAAATATGCTGAATGTATTAACCGATTTTGTGCTAAAGTGAGGCCAAAAAGCAACCTCAGTGTGGCAGTCACACCCATGAAAACGATTGCAAAGTGATTAGTGGTTTGTCATTCAAATAATACAATAGCTTTGATCAGCCTCTCACATCGATTGAATTGGTATGACTAACACACCGTAATGTACAGTATGCAATGTGCATGGTAATAGAAATGTATCTGATTCAGAAGGATGTAAAGACCAAAAAGGTGTTTCTGTTACATCATAAAAAAGAAATTTATTTAATGAAGTCTCTTGGAAACAGTTATAAGATACACTAGCACTGCAGGTAATAGAGATGAAGTTCTGGTACACAACTCAAAGGACCATGTCGAAGCTACCCCCACTTTATCTGCATGTATTTTGAACCTATGGCCTGTATTCCGAAATCAGGTTTATCTTCGAACACAAAATTAGTGTCATATGAAAGATAAATACATTTTCTACAAGTTGATATTATTCATATGTGATGAAAGGTAATTCGGGTGAGATTTTAATAAGAAAGGTGCATTTTTGAAATTATTTCCTCCAAAAAATGAAAATTTGCAAAATACCTGATTTACCATATATTGAAACTTTCTAGAAAACTTTCCTAACAAAGGCTAATATACAATTAAGAAATTTAGCTTTTTTTACTGCATTTTACAGACTTAAGTGTACTATATTGTCATTATCTATACCACCCTTTTTCACCCTATTGATAAGTTTTTCTAACCTACACCTTTTTAATCCTGGAGTTGTATACTGAATGAATTTATTTTGTTGTTCTGAAAACTTAAATAGTGTCCCTTGGGCGCCACCTTGACGGCCATCTTGGATTCTGACGAAAAACTCTTAACAGAACTTTTTAAGTCGACATCATAGGAAAACAAATTTCGAATGTTTTGAGGGTATTCTGAGTATGAGAAATGAATTGAGTGTGTTATCTTTATTCTTTACGATTTAAATTAAACAATTCTGTTACATTAAAGTGCCAAAAATCATAAAGGGAAGGTCTTTTTGGTACAATGAGATGTGTATGGTTGTGTTATCAATCTATTTACTATTTTCACTTTTAGGTGCAAGATTGTAGATTTAGACTTGTATTGGTGAACTAACAATAGCATAATAACCATGCCAAAACGCAAAAATAGAAAATGTGGTGACGAATCAGTACCAGGGAAAGGCCTCCTGTAAATTGCATTTTACAACTTGCAACAATCCACTTATATCATGTCAAAATGTAAGCTTTAATGGTTCTTAGGGAGGACTAAGCCAAACTTTGACAGACAGGCAGTCAATCTTGGAACTCATTGGCAGGCTCATGTGCTAGATTTGGGCGATCTTTTTTAGCTAAAACTTTGTGCCAATGTGATCTTGAAAGATATATTCCTGATCCAGAAGTTGTAAACTTTGAACTGGAAAAGCATTTTTGCTTGCTGCAAAATTCAGATTTTTATTCTCTTTGAGAAAAAAAATATCCGGAATTTTCTAGGTTTCCATCCGGGCAACCATGATGGCAGTTTTGTTGCCAATGTCACCTGGGCAACCGCTAATTTCGAGCCCTGCTTTGGAGTGGGGATGGTGGATGGAATTTCCCTCACGTGTGATCTGTTCCTTCTCAAGATTCCTCCGTTTGGCTCTGATACTTCGTAAGACCTGGGTTCCTCTCAGACTTTGGATACTTTAGCTGGTATCCAAGTGTGGTCTCTTGGATGTAGAACTCTCACTGGCTGTCCTACATGCAGAGGTGGTAGATCAGAACTTGCATGTCGATAATGCACTTCCTTCATCTTGTCTTGCCTATTCAAGAGAAAATCAGTGGTAGTAGAATCTCTCGAGAAATAGTATCTTGGCAATGTGGTTCTGATGGGTCTACCAAATATCATTTCTGCTGGTGATCTCAAGTTACTTTCGACTGGTGTTGCTCTTGGATAGTGTGGAGAAGAAGTAATGTGCTTGATATTCCACTGCTTTATCAACTGGGCGATGTCCTTATTGATGTTTGGCAAGAACACTGTCTCACGAGCAAGTTGTCTGGTACTTTTGATTCCCATGTGTCCTAGGTGAAGTTGTCTAAGGATATCATTCCTCAGTCACTTTGGTACGATGACTTGACTTCCCTTGAAGAGAACTCCATGTGATAATCCGATGTTATCTCTGTACGACCAATACTGCCTCATGGATTTCGGTAACTCTTGGATTGTTTCAGGCCAACCCTGAGTAACTACCTGCCATGATGATCTGAGTATTGGATCATTAGCCGTTTCTCTCTGAAGTTCTGTCCTCTTGTGTTGTCCGAAGAGTAATAAGTCGATCGCATAGTATGCAAATCTTTAACCTCAGAGCAGATGGATTTAACTTTGACATCTAGCGGTACATCGCATGCTTCCTTGGGATTAGGAAGTCGACTCAACGTATCGGAAAGAATCATGTCTTTTCCAGGTCGGTAATTGACTTGACACCTATTTCCTTGGACATTGATAAGGGATCGCTGTTGATGTGGTGGTGCACTTCTAAGAGGTTTTTTTCCATATAATTTCCAGTGGTCTGTGATTGGTTATGACTGTGAATTCTTTCCCGAACAGATATGTATGGAAGCGTTTGATACCAAACACTAGGACTAAGATTTCCCTCTCTATGTTTGAGTAGTTGGACTGTGCAGTGGAAAGACTTTGGATGCAAATTATGCAACAGGTTACCTTCCTGAAGCAGGCATGCTCCTAGATCTTTCATTGATGCATCTACCTCGACAGTTGTCTCTTTCTCTCTCTCTCTGGGTCATAGAACTGTAGGCATGCGCCTGATGATACTGAACATTTTAGGCTGTTCAAGGAATGTTCATGATCATCGTCCCAGATGAACGGTACTTTTTTTGTGAAGAAGTTATCGAAGTGGTGCTGACTTCTCCGAGAAATTAGGAATGTATGCTGCTAGGTATTTGAACAATATTAGGCATTTCTGAACATCCTCTTTGTCCTTGGGTAATAGTACTTCTGTAATGTGTTGGCTAGGATCTGGGTAGATATCTGATCTAGTGCACTTGGAGCCAAAGAAGTTGAAAGCTTCTTTCTTGATTGTGCACTTGGAGCTGTTGAACACTAAGCCTTCTTGCTTTGATGTCTCCTTGAATAAGTACAGATTCTTGTCGTGTTCCTCCTCCGTTCTCCCTACAATAGCTATGTCATCTGCGATGCATATGCAGCCTGGCACATTCTGGACAATGCTATCCATGTGCTGCTGGAAGATGTCTTGGCTATTGCATAACCAAATGGTAATCTTTGGAAGCAGGACCTTCCAGATGGTGTTCGGAATGTGATGAGGTCTTGGCATTCCTCAGTCAGGTGAACTGACCAGTAACCAGCCTTTTTGTGTCTAACTTGGAGAAGTACTGAGGTCCTTCAAAGGTAAGTTGGACCTCCTCTAAGGTTGATACCTTGTGTGGGCATCTCTTCAAGACGTTGTTTAACCTCCTTGGGTGAAGACAAATTCTGATAGAACCGTCTTTCTTCACAACAGTGGTCATGCACCAATCGGTGTGGTACTCGATTTTCCTGGTGACTTCTTGCTGCTCCATCTTGTCCAGTTCAGCCTTGATCTTGACCTTCAAGTGTGCTGCACTTGCGTGGTGCGTCTATGGTAGGTTAAGCGATGTCCTTGACATGAAGCATCGCTTTTCCTTTTAAACTACCAATAGCATCGAATTGCTCTGGAAATGCTTGTTTGGGTCCTTATCACTTGTGATAGGTGTTTGTTTAGGGTTAGGTGTAGGTGTGTCATAATTGTGCATTGAGTGAATTGTGATAATTCCAAGGTCAGTGCAACCTTACAACCCTAGGATAGCTGAAACCTTGACATCTGCTACATAGGATGTCTGTTTTGACCATTTTAGACTGTAACATTTTATGACTAGTGTACCTTTACATTTAATTGGAATCTCACCATAACCTACAAGTTTGACTGGTGTTTATTTCACTAATGATTCCCACTTTGAACTTTATATTGCCTTGGCGGGACCTACCGTGATAGTGTTAGCACTTGCACTTGAGTGACTTGAGTCAACTCTTAGGTAGAGCTTATGTTGACCGACTCTGTGGGCATATTATGTCAATGTTAGCAAATGCTACTGTACCTTCTGAATTTACAACTGTGGTTGGCCCATTTAGACGGGTCAATATATGGTTTGACCTGGAACAAATGATTTTTCAACGGTATTTTGTACTATTTGACCTCAGGAATAACATACTAAAAATCTACCAAAATCCGCGTCCGGGAAAATTGTTATTTTCAAGATGGCGGCCATTCACTAAAAATGGATATAACTCACTCATTATCCACCC
Source organism: Lytechinus pictus (assembly GCF_037042905.1). Lineage (NCBI taxonomy): Eukaryota > Metazoa > Echinodermata > Echinoidea > Temnopleuroida > Toxopneustidae > Lytechinus > Lytechinus pictus. The sequence continues at coordinate 32,015,685 of NC_087248.1, read as the reverse complement.
AGAATCCTATTTGGGTTCATATTCCATGGTCCAATGGGTAAAAGAATTTATTTATACAAGTTAGAGTGAATATTAGCACTCCAGGGTACCAAGCAAATCCAAGATGGCGCCCAAAATGGCTGCCGTAGTCTAAAAAATCCACAATTCATCTATTACTTAAGTGGCTTTAATTTGGTTTCCATTAGATTGTTTTAATGATGAAGTAGTACGTCTGGACAAGTTACAAGGACAGCCAGTGGTCTGGTGTGTCCAAATATACAAGATGGCTTCCAAAAATTGAGTTTAAAATGGCTATTAATCCTTAAATGGACATAGGCATAGCTCATATCACATCCACTTGAGAGATATGGTTTTGGTGTCTAGACCATGGTTTCAATGGTCAAATAATACATTGGAACAAGTTACAAGGACAGTCAGTGGTCCGGTATGTTCAAAAACCAAGATGGCTTCCAAAAATGGATTAAAAATGCTGTTGCTCCTAAAAAAACCCAACATAGTTTGTTCAATATCCGGGAATATGATTTTTTTGCCTATACCATGGTTAAATGGGTCAAATGATAAATTGGGATCAATTACAAGGACGATTGGTGGTCAAGTATGTCCAAAAGTCCACGGTGGCTTAAAAATAATATCAATCAGCCGCGATGGTATTTAAAAATGGACATAGCCGGTGTTTTATTCGTTAAGGGCATATGATTTTGTTGCCTACATGTATATCATGGGTTCAAAAGGCGGAAAATTAGTTACAAGGACAGTCAGTGGTCCAGTATGTCGAAAATCTAAGAAAGCTTCCAAAAATCGGAGTTTAAAATGACTGTTGTTACTTTAAAAATGGACATACCGGTAGTTTATTTAAGATCCACCTAGGAGATATGATTTCGGTGTCCACACTATGGTTTCATGGTTAAAATAATACGTTTGGACTGGTTACATTGATATGCAGTTGTCCAGTTTGCCTAAGACACAAGAGGGTTTTTAAAAAAGGAATCTAAAACGACTCATATCATTCAATAGTGGTCAGAGTTCTACAATATTCATCTGCAAGAAATAATGTTGGTGTCCAAATTGTGGTATGAAGGGTCAAATAATACATTCGGACAAGTAACAAGGATGGTTAGTACACCATTTTGTCAAAGAATCCATGATGGATTCTAAAATTTCATAAAAATGGGTGCTGTTACCACCATCTCATGAAGCAATTTAAGTGTAGGCACCAAGATTATTTCTAACAGGTAGATATTTTATGGAGCAGTATACTTTTAAGATAAGAAACCCGTTTTAAATTTGTCAAAAACTTTCATTCCAAAATTCGTATTGTATGTCTAAATTCGTCCCTCGATTTGTCAAGTCTGATAAGATTTGTCGTCTGCAATCGGACTGACAATATCCATTTGTCAATTAGTGCTTGTTGGATTCGTCAGTTAAAGTAGTTTGTCAAAACAGGATTTACATTCGTAACGTAGAGACGTGAATTAGTGTTTCCCGATTTTTAATTTGTCAAACTATAAAATGATCTGTCAATTGACATAAAGTGATCGTCATAATGGCGTGACGAATTTTTACTGCCAGTTTGACAAATCTTTGCCCCCGCTTGACTAGTATAAACTAAGAGTGTAAACACCAAAATAATATCCCCAAGGTGTATTTATAATGTTCTACATCCACTTTTACGTAACAGCAGTCATTTAAGTTAAGACCCCCATTTTTAAAGCCATCTTTAATTTTTGGACATACCCGACACCTGACTGTCCTTTCAACTTAACCCAATGTATTGCTTGACCCTGTAAACTCTAGTATAGACAGTAAAATCATACCTCCAAGGTGTATTTATAATAAACTAAGCATACTTTTAAGTAGCAACAGTCAATTTACACCCCATTTTTTTTAATTAATCTTGAATTTTTTAACATACAGACAACTGATTGGTTTCGTAACTTACCCTAGTGTATTACTTGACGCTTTTAAACCATGCTTTATCACAAAACTCATATTCCCCGGACAGATATTCTACAAACTATGTCCTTTTATAGGTAACATCAGACATTTCTTACTCCATTTTTGGACGCCATCTTGTAATTTTGGACATACTAGACCACTGACTGCCATTGTCTTGTCCTAATATATAATTTGACCCTTGAAACCATAGTTTAGACACCGAAATCATATCTCACAGGCGGATTTAATATGAGCTATGACACTTTTAAGTATCAACAGCCATTTCAGAATCAAGTTTTGGAAGCCATATTGGATTTTTGGTCATACCAGACCACTGACTGGCCTTAAAACCTGTCCTAATGTATTATTTTGGCCCTTAAACCAGTGGTTTAGACACCAAAATCGCATCTCCCATGCCGATATGAAATAAGCTATGTCCGCTTTAAGTAGCAGCAGTCAATTTAGAATAAATTTTTGGAAGCCAACTTAGATTTTTTGACCGATCAGGCCACTGACTGTCCTTGTTACTTGCCCTAATGTATAAATTGATCTTTGAAACTAGTGGTTTAGACACCAAAATCACATTTCCAGGCCGATATGAAATGAGCTTTGTAAGCTTTAAGCATCAGCATATTTTTAAGACCAATTTTTGGACGCCATCTTCGATTTTTGGACAAACCAGACCATTGACTGACCTTTTAACTTAACCTAAGATATTATTTGACCCTTGAAACCAGTGGTTTAGACATCAAAATCACATATCCCACGCCAAAATGAAATGAGCTATGTCCGCTTTAAGTATTAGCCGCCATTTCAGAATCGATTTTTAGAATCCATCAAGGATTTTTGCACATACCAGACCACTGACTTTCCTTGTAACTTGTCCCACTGTAGTATTTGACCCATTTTACCATGGTATAAGACACAAAAATCATATTTCTGGACATTGAGCAAACTATGTCGGATTTTTTAGTAGCAACAGCAATTTTCAACTCCATTCTTGGAAGCCATCTTGGATTTTTAAACATACTTGACCACTGACTGTGCTTGTTACTTGTCCCAATGTCTTATTTGACCATTGAAATCATGGTCTAGACACCAAAATCATTATTATATGTCCCAGGCGGATATGAAATGAACTATGTCCATTTTAATTATCAACAGCCATTTTAAACTCCATTTTTGGAAGCCATCTTGGATTTTTGGACACACCAGACCACTGGCTGTCCTTGTAACTTTTTTCAATGTAATATTTCACCCTTAAAACCATTGAATAAAAAACAAATTTAGATGAATTGTGGATTTTCAGCCTACGGCAGCCATTTTGGGCGCCATCTTGGATTTGCCTGGTACACTGGAGGGCTTATAATTCATTCTAGCCTAAATCAATTTTTGTACCCCCAGACCATGGAATGTGAACCGAAATAAAATTCTAGAGTGGATAATGTGTCAGTTGTATCCATTTTCAGTGAATGGCGGCCATCTTGGACGCCATTTTGAGAATAACCACTTTCCCGGATGCCGATTTTGGTAGATTTGTAGTATGTTATTCCTGAGGTCAAATAGTACAAAATACCGTTGAAAAATCATTTGTTGCAATTTGTTCCAGGTAAGGCTATTTTGGGTTGTATATTGACCCGTCTAATTTGTGTGTATTGTGTCAAATTATGCAAAGTTGGATGGACTGCCTTTAGACTGATAATTATCATGATCTGTGATATTATCGTGTGCTGTGTCCATTTCGCTAATCGGTTAGTTCTTTCGACCTTTTGATTTTGATCGTGATTTCTTTTGTTTTGGTTAACGATCGTCAGACACCATGTGAGATCTTCGGTCATCTGAACTATGATATGGTTTTCGATTATGATCACTTTTTGATTGATGACAGAATTTCGCCCAATGACCTTTCACTGTGGAGAGCCAATTCCATTAATATTGACCCCCGAATTGTTCATAATTGTCTGAGAATGATAATTGAGTTTTTTCCTTCATTATGAAAGAAAAAGGAACAGAGTAGTAAACATAACAGATATAAACAGAATTTTTAAATTTTGGCTCTTCATAGATTTAGAAAAGAGTTAGACCGTGTTTGAAAATAAACCTGATTTTGGAATACAGGCCATGGATTCAAAATACAGATAAGGTGGGGGGTAGCTTTGACATGTTCCTTTCAGTTGTGTATTGATGTGTCAGAACTTCATCTCTATTACCTGCAATGCTAGTGTATCTTATGACTGCTTTAATACAAGAAACTTTATTAAATAAATTTCTTAATGATGTAACAGGAACGCCTTTTTTGTATTTACATACTGAATCATATACATTTCTATTATCTATTACCATGCACATTGCATACTGTACATTACGGTGTGTTAGTCATACCAATTCAATCGATGCGAGAGGCTGATCAAAGCTATTGTATTATTTGAATGACAAACCACTAATCACTTTGCAATCGTTTTCATGGGTGTGACTGCCACACTGAGGTTGCTTTTTGGCCTCACTTTAGCACAAAATCGGTTAATACATTCAGCATATTTTCCTTCTTTTTTAGCAAATGAAGATACCTATGGTGGCATGAAGACTGCCAATATTCTCGTTGATACATCCTCTTTCATATCGAATGTTGAGATTGTGCATTTATTACTGCTATTCATAATAAATCTGATCAATAACAGTGCATGTGCATTTTTTTACCAAAAACATACAAATTTTGGCCAAAAGTCTTAATTCTTTCAAAAACTATATCAACCGACTTTAAATTGAAGAATAAAGGGATTGTACTAAATTCTACCAACAAAATTATAGCTAATTTCGCTTTTTATTAAGGCCTATTTCCATTTTCTGGGTTGAAAATGTGACAATATACATTAGTGTATCCAAGTCTCTGATATGCAGTAAAAAGCTAAATTTCTGAAAATTTAATTTTCAAGTTTGAGACATTATAAGTTTGTAAAGAAATATGATATCAATTTGGAATTTTGTCCACTTAATAATTGTATATAAAGAAAGTTTTCTATAAATTTTCAAGGCAATCCCATCATTTTCATGAGATTTATGGTAAATCATATATTTCTCAAATTTTCAATTTTTTGGAAAAAATCTCAAAATTGCTCTTTTCTTATTAAAATCTCAGCCGAATTATCTTTTCATCACCAATGAATAGTATCAACTTGTAGAAAATTTATTTATCTTTCATATGACACTAATTTTGTGGCAAATTAATGTTTTTGTTGGAATCTATGTATGAAGATCCAAATTCCATGAATATGGCGGCCATTTTGGACGCCATCTTGGATTGAACCCCATGGGACAATATTTCGTTTTGGGAACATAAAAATTTATTCACTAGACATCTTAAGGATTAAAAAAATGTAGGTGAAAAAAAATATATCAATGGGGTGCATGGTTACCCTTTCTCCCTACCAGACTAAATGTAGAAACTTGGAAAATTGGTTGAAATTTTCATAAACATCTACCACAAAAGCATGAAAATGAAAAATTTGCTCCATGCTCACTCTTAAATGATCCCATTCTAATGCATATAAATATTTGTTTAATTTCCATTTTATTGCAATTGATTCTCATTTCATTGACTCACTAGGAAGCACTTAAAGAAATGCGGATGATAGACGATAAAATAATCTACAACCTCAACAAAGTGGTCCCAACAACATCTTTCAAAGGCCAAGTAGATGCTAGCCAGAAATGTGAGGGATTTTATAATGAGGTAATGGTATAAATCATATTCTAAACATAGGTCCTCAAAACTTTGATATTTATAAGTATAGTGTAGCCTATAATGCAGAGCTGAAGAACAATAAAACTTGATATCAGCATAGGGGAACAAATACTCAGAGTCAGGGACTAAGGCCATGCCTAAAAATGGGCATGGTGGCGTATGCCTGTAATCTAAAGCTATGTGGGGAAGTTTAATACATGTAGTACAAATTGATGCAAAGGTTTGAGGTTCAAGCCCTGGTCATGTCTTACGGATTGTGATGGTAAAGGTCGGTCGCAGGTGTAAATAATCTTATCTTATTACTAATTGATACATGTCTGAAAAAACTCAATTGCACTCCCACACATAATGCCCCATAACAACCCTATAGGAGAGCAATGCGAGACTACAGGCTGCGTGGCTTTCCAAGCGACGATGCCGTCATCAAGATTGAAATCTTATTAACCAAGGTTAAAAATTTGAAATGTCATCATAACTTAGAAAGCAGATGGACCCATTCATGGAACTTGGACAGGGTAATCGAGTATTACTGAACATTTTGCCTGAGTCTTAGGTCACACAATCAAGGTCAAAGGTCAGTTACATGTAGGGTCAGTGATATTAGACCATGTTGGAGGAGTCCACATCAAAGTCTTAACCATAGCCAAGTGTTTGAAATGTCATCATAACTTTGAAAGTTTATAGATCTAGTTTATGAAAGGTGGACATCAAGGTAATCAAGTATCACCTATCCTCCCGCATGCATCCTAGGTCTCATGATCAAGGTCAAAGGTCATTAATAGGGTCAATGAAAATAGTATTTTGATAATAATAATAGCTGGATTTATAAAGCGCTTTTTGTAGTTGAAAAACAGGTCATTACACTGGAGGGTGTTTTTTTTTCAAATGTAAGCAGGCCTGCTTATTTCATATAATAAAATACAAAAGAACATATGACATCATCAGGTTGCTCATTGAATATGCATGGTTATTCTTTGTCGGATTTTGACAAAATATGCAGTGTTTTATTTGTCTGATTTTTCTTTATCTGTTCAAATGATACTATTTTCAGCCTGGAGCATCCGTTTAACTGCCCTTATACATGTAGGCGCTCAAACTTTCAAGTAATTTCTTCCTACCGAGTACCCATTCACCTCACCCGGTTTGAGTGCAGCACAATGTGGGTAAATTTCTTGTTGAAGGGAAACATTCCATGACTGGGAATCGAACCCACATCCCTCAGATTGAGAGACAAAAGTCGTAACCACCAGACCACAGTGTGACCATGAATAGAAAATTGTTGATTGTTGTCATTTTTAGGAGCAAAGAAGGTTCATTTTGTCCTGATCCAAAAGAAAAGCAAGACCCCCTCTCCTAATCTGCCATGGTGTCATAGAGAAGAAAAATAGTTCTCTATTTGCACTAAATGTGAAATAGTTGAGACAAATATTAAAAATACAAGCTTAAGATTGGTTTCCCAAAGATTGCCAGCACTGATCTGTCAAAAAATTAGTATGGACTTCTTTTTAAGTTCTTGGTGAAGTATTAGTGGCAAAGCTTTGTATTCATGTGGTCTTCTAGTAAATGATCAAATTCATCCAACATCAGATAAACAGCACTTTATGAATAATCATTTCTATTCTAATCATTCTTTTTTTCCTGTACTAGTTGACGTCGGCATATAGCAGTCGAGAAAGAGTTATCAAGAGATGTATATCAGAAGTTTCTACTTCCATCAACCACCTCAAGAAACAAAAAGACCAAACTCCAGATGACTTTAAGATCATGAAAGATCTTAGGAAACAACAGAGAGAGGTAATACTTATCAGTGTTGTTTTTTTAGAAACCCTGTTCATACAGAGATGGGTACACTTATAGTGCAGCCGCTGTTTCGTGGAAAAATTTGCCGGAATATCTTAGGAATATAACAACATGAAAAGTTCAGAAAGAGTTTGAAAACACATTCATTTAATATTTTGTAGACAATTAGGAACCCAGTGCTCTCCTCTCCATCTTAACTTGTAAATAGGGCATAGAGACAAGCAATTTTACCTATGTATTTTGTGCTATACAAAAACGTTTCGTTATTATTAATAAATTCTATAGAAACCCAGTTCATACAGTACATAGAAAGCTACACTCATCAGCGCTTTATCCTCGGGGGGGGGGGGGGGGGGGGGGGGGGTACTCAAATTTTATAACATGATACCGATGTGCCGCGCCAACTCAAAATATGGGGCTTTGCTACTAAATCTCGGTCTTAAAACGGGGTCTCTGGAATGGCTCTTGGATCAACGATTGCTAAAAATGCAATGCTCTGGAACTAACCACATCAAAAAAGGGGATCTCCAGAACTCATTAGATCGTAGGCGTAGCATTGTAGCTGCTACAGTGTAAAACGCTGGCGTCTTGCTAGATTCATATCGGGCTAGCGCTAGCTAGCTGCGGGCGTGGGGAGCTTCGGCAGCCCAGCATATATGGCTCTGCGCCGATCGAGCTCGCAGCTCCGACCGGCTGAGTAGTTCATGATTGGCGCACACTGGAACGAGAAAATACAAAAAATTAGGAATTTCTATGGCTTTCTGAATTGGTGATGCTCTGGAACAGAAATCTAGGCTGAAAATGGGGTCTGAACAGCGACACATACGTATCATACATCAGCCCTTCGTCCTTTTATAGAAACCCTGTTCATACAGAGAGAGGTATACTTATCAGCCCTCTGTCAAAGCACTGTTCATATATGCCAGCTATACACAAAATCACTGCAAATATTTGATTTTACTGATGGAAATGTAATCCTTCTGATGGCATATATTTTATGGAATCTAGTGAAATTAATTATTACTTTTCTCCCTCTTTTTCAAAGGGTATTTTGCCGATAGGACCCTCAATAAAATTTTGCTTCTTGCTCAGAGTTTTTCAAAATAACCATGATACTAGGTAATGCATCCTGTATTCCAAGCTAAGATATTTTTTAAACACACTTGCCAAAGTCAATTCTTTGACTTTCCCTTACAGAATTACTGCCTATGTGACAAAATCTCGACTGATTTTTTTTTCGCAGTATTCCTCAATTTCTTCCTTTTTCTTTTCATTTATTTTTCTAAAATGTCTTTGTGTCTGGACACTTATTTACTGTATGCACGTGTATGTTTTTATTATGTGCTTTTTCTGTTATTTTGGCCGCATGTATTTCTCTGTACATTTCTTTTGATCAGAATTGAAAATAAATTATTTGAATTGAATTGCAAGTGTGTTTACTTTTCCTTGTCATGCTATATTGACAGTGGTAATTTAAACTTTGTTATTTTAGTCTTGACTTGAGCATAGTTTTCCTTCTGTTTTTCAATTATATTATAATCTTTATCTTTGTCATGCTATTGACATTGACATTTGTTATTACAGTTATTTAATCTGAATTTTTTTTTTATTATTATTATTCATTAGACAGCTAGAACACAATGCTTTCAGGCACAACATAGTCTGCAAAAAAAAATGTTCTCTCTCTCTTTTCTCTTTTCACTGAATGATTGTCATTTACACTGTGTTTACATTTACAACATGAAATTTCAAGTTTTACGATTGTTCTAATATATATGTAGTTTACGTATTCCATTCAGACAGCTTGTCTGTCACCAGTAATTTTTTTTTTTTCTAATATTATATGCATTTGCTATCCAGGTTAATGAATATATTATTCATTGCTTCATCTTATTCATCTGTTATACTTTATAATAAATATATACTGCCATTTTAGTTTTTATTATCTGAATGTGCTAGTGTGTGTACTTGTGTGTGTGTGTTTTGACTATGTCAAGTTGTCCCCCCTCTCCAGGTAATGCAATTGATAATACTGATTTTACTCATGTTGTATCATCTATTGAGCAAGAAAATATTGATGACTTAGACGCATATGACAATTTTTATGTTTTTGACAATCCATCAAGATATTGGTTATGTAATGAATTCAATAATAACAAAAAGATATGTGAAGAAAACACAGAGAGATTTAGTATGCTTCATTTTAATTCTAGAAGTCTATATAGAAATTTTGATGATATTCATTCCTTTATTACTCAACTTAATTTAAAATTGTCTATTTATGGTTTTAGTGAAATCTGGATTCATAATAACACACCATTCTTGTTTAATTTAGACGGATACAGTTTTTATCACAGTGACAGTCATGATCGAAGAGGAGGCGGTGTTGCCTTGCTAATCCATAACTCATTTAATGTCAAAATAAGATCAGATATATGTTTATCAAATTAATATTGTGAATCCCTTTTTATCGAAATAGTATTGCAACATAGAAAGAATATTGTGGTTGGTGTCATATATAGAGATCCTCATGTAGATATCAAAGGCTTTAATTTGAATATTTTGACGAATGTCTTGACAAATTGTCGCATGAAAATAAGTGCATTTACATTATGGGCGACTTTAATATAAATTTTCTGAACATTGATTTCAATAAATACATAAATGATTTTGTTAATATTTTATATAACAATTCATTTTGTCCTTTAATAGATAAGCCCACCCGGATTACCACCCAATCTTCAACTTTAATCGACAACATAATTACTAACGTACATACTTCTCAAATTCAGACAGGGATATTCTACAGCGACATTACTGATCATCTCCCCATATTCTAAATAAGTAATCTGTATTGCGAACAAAAGACCAATAAAATTCTACCTCCCACCTTACATAAGACAGATACAGCTTCTATAAATTCTCTGAAAAATGACTTATCTAATATTTCCTGGGATGAAGTTGTATTATGCAAAGATATTGATAATGCCTATTGTAAATTCATGCACTATTTTAAAACTGCGTACGACAGTAACTGTGTATCAATAAGAACAAAAACAAAACAAAAAATACGCAAGCCATGGATAACAAACTCTTTATTGAAATGCATACATAAAAAAGACAATTTATATAAACGTTTTTGCAAAAGTAGAAATCAAACAATTGAAAGGAAGTTTAAATCTTACCGAAATAAATTGAACCTAATTCTAAAAAAGGCCAAAAAACAATATTATAGTAACTTGTTGCAAAAACATTAAAATAATCTTTCTAAGTTGTGGAAAATAATTAATGAGGTTCTTTTTACAAATAAACATAATTTAAAACACTTAGTTCCTGAAAGATGGTGTTAAAATAACTGATGATCAAATTATCGTAGAAGAATTTAATACATTTTTGGCTAATATAGCTACCAATATCAAATCAAATATTCCCCAGCGTTCTAATAATTTTTTGTCTTATCTCTCAAACCAATGTCAAAATTCTATATTCTTATATCCTACAAATGAACATGAAATTATTGAAATAGTAAAACATTTTAAATCAAGTAAAAGCATGGGATTTGATGGAATTAGTCAGTGTGTTATTAAAAAAGTAATTCATTTCATAACAAAACCCCTAACACATATCTTTAATGTATCATTTTTAACAGGTAGATTCCCAAAGGACATGAAAATAGGGAAAATTATTCCAGTATTTAAAAAAGGGGACTTGCATATATTTTCAAATTATAGACCTATCACTTTACTCCCTAGTATTTCCAAAATCTTAGAAAAGTTAATGTACAATAGGCTTATACGGCACATTGATAAAAATAATCTATTAAATAATTCACAATACGGTTTTAGATCAAATTACTGAATGCGAGCTTGCACTTATCGACCTTAATGAAAATCTCCTAAATAATATGGCTAATAATCTACATACACTTGGTATTTTTCTCAATTTAAGCAAAGCCTTTGATGTTATCAACCACAATATTTCACTTAGTAACCTATTTCATTTTGGTATTCGTGGCATTGCCCTTGAATAGTTTAAAGATTATTTAACTGATCGTTTTCATTATACTGTTTATAATAATGCTGTTTCTCATCATGAGAGGGTCCATTGTGGAGTCCCCCAGGGCTCCACACTGGGCCCGCTCTTATTCTTGATATATATCAATGATTTATGTAATGTTTCTCATTTTTTTCATTTTGTCCTTTTTGCCGATGACACAAATTTAGTTGCGTCCAATTGTGATTTTAATTTACTTATTAAGAATACAAATGAAGAATTAATTATGATTATAGACTGGTTCCATGCTAATGAATTAGTAATCAATTATGAAAAGACAACTGTTATGTATATTAGTAAAGAACATATAAAACATGATATTTCGGATGTTAAAATATTTTTTAATCAAATCCTCTTGAATTGTTAAAAAACAACCAAGTTTCTCGGAATCACTTTAGATGATACACTGTCATACAACAGCCACCGTTCTATTTTAGCTAACAAAATCTCAAAAAATATTGGTATTCTTTTTAAACTTCGCAATTTTTTGCCACAGAAGGAGTTATTTATGATATATAACTGTCTTTCCCTACCCTATCTTCAATATTGTAATATTATTTGGGCGAATGCTGGAATAACAAAATTGGAACCCCTTCATAAATTGCAAAAGAAAATTTTAAGAATATGTACCAACTCCCCTTTTAGAGCTCCCTCACGACCTTTGTTTTTTAATCTCAATACCCTTAATATATATGATATTCATAAATTTTAGATAGCATCTGTGATGTTTTGTACTATTCATAACATAATTCCTTTTAATATATCCCGTATGTTTTTAATAAACAATTCCGTTCATTGTCACAATACTCGCTCAAGTAATAATTTTCATTATCCCAAGGTTAAAACACAAATTCTCCTAAATTCATTAAGGCATTATGGCCCACGCATTTGGAATAATCTCCCCGATGGAATTAAATACTCAACAACAATTACGTCATTTAAATCTAAGTTAAAAAGAATGTATATAAATGAATATGCAAAATAATTTGTTTCCTTTCTCCTTGCTGAAATCTCATACATTTACCGCCCCACCCTCCTTGTGTGTTTGCTGGTGTTTGTTGATGCTGTGTGCATTTTTTCCATTTAATATTAATGTCATTCAATGTACTGGGAACTACTATTCACAAGTTTTTATAAACTTTTCTGTAGTTTCCAATTTTCTCTGATACTATTTGTCATTTTTGTACATATTGTATATATCACCTTTTTTATGCTGAGAAAATAAATAAATTGAACTGAACTGAGCTGAACTACTTTCGGCTTGCTTAACCTGCAATCATCAGATCCATGTCATATCAGGGAATTAGCATTTATCATCTGACAAGTCAGAACTTTCCTTGATTCTGATTGGCTGAGAAGGTCAGGTCCTTGATTCTAATTGGCTGAGAAGCCAAGGTCCTTGATTCTCATTGGCTGAGAAGCTCAGGTCCTTGATTCTCATTGGCTGATCAGCTCAGGTCCTTGATTCTAATTGGCTGAGAAGCTCAGGTCCTTGATTCTAATTGGCTGAGAAGCTCAGGTCCTTGAAATTTTAAAATTTTCGAAAAATTTTCATCGTTCAATTTTTCAATTCAATTTATTTATTAGGTAAAAATCACTTGAGTATATATATATACATTTTACAATGTGAGGATCAAACACCTAGAGCCAGTTGCTTGAAACATGGGGGGGATCCATGTTGGATAAATTACAGTAATACAAATGCAAATTAATACAGATTGAATAAAAACAAAGACAAAAGAAGTAATAGTGAGTATATTACAATTTACATGAAACAAGTGTTAAACAGCATCATAATGGAAGTTCAATATATTTTTCCAAAATTGATTAGGGGTTGTAGGAAATGTTTTCCCATTTTATCGAAATGGGGGAAATGTGGGGAATTTGTTTTGCACAAGAAATTGGTACCAGTCATGCAAAGTTCTGCATATTTTACCGATAGCTTAGTCAAATGGCCCCAGTTCATCTCAATAAAAGGTCGCTTAAGGAAGTTCTACAGTTAAATTGATATCCATGCCATTTTCACCAAATTTTGCACAGAGTTACTTTATCACCTAAATATTCTAAATTTGCAAAAAAAATTTACATGGGTTCATGAGCTTGAGTTTTTGCTACCGAGCTTTGAAGTTCACCCACTTGAAAGGTCTCAAGAAATACGCAAGAAAATTTTTAGACCCCACAAGCTCACAACGTTGAATTTATACCTCTATTACTCAGTCAAAATCCATCTGAGTTTTACCAAATTTTACATGATAGATCAGAATCGTATACTTAAGATATATAATCCACTCATATTGCTATTCGTTTGTTCTTTGTTTGAAGTGTTGCAGCACCTTCAAATTTGAAAATAAGGTGTGAAAGACGACAAAAAAATATTTGAAAAAATTGAAAATTTAATAACAAATTTAAGAAGTACAAAAATGCTGCACTTTATTCAAAACCCATGTCATTTTCACCAAATTTTGCATGGTTGGAGAGAAAGGTATATTAAAAAGGTCTGAACATTAAAAATTGGGGGTTCATGGGCATATTTTCAAACTATCAGCACTTTCGTTGGAGCTGATCTACACAGGCTGATCTACACAGACAAATTCTACACCACTATCCAATTTAATCAAAATTGATATCATTATCATATTCGTCATACATGTACATCCCAGCACTGCAGAGTAAAGTATTCTGAAGGGGTAGAGGCGTTTTAGAAGTTGGCCCGTAGATTATTTTGAGCTACATACTTTGGTAAAATACACATCAAGATTTCTGTTAGAGTAACGATGACTGGAAAAATCAGCTGATATGTGTAGCTGATTATGCACCTGTTCACTTATTGTGACGTCAACGCGCATGGCGTAAAATATGCTCAGATAGGGATGCGCACAAACATAACTTGGGAACGTCCTTAAAATTAAATCTCCTTTTGACTTTTCTGAATAGTCAAAATAATACACGAGTTGCAAGAAATTCAATTGCAAGAAAGTCCAATTTTCATTCACTTATAGTGTGATTGTCTACTATGTCATTAGTTGAGGTGCCGTGGCCGAGTGGTCTAAGGCGCCTGGCTATACATGGAAAGTCCGGGGTTCGATCCCCGGCCGCGGCACCTATGCCCGTGAGCAAGGCATTTAATCTACAATGCTCTTTTATCCTGGTTTCAAATAAATGGAAATGCTATATGCATTATTGGAAACTAGATGTGCACTTGTTTTAAAAAAATAAAAAAATAAATAAAAAAAAAATTAGTAATGTATCCCCTTTCTCTCTCTCTTTCTTTTTTAAATAGTTAAGACTTATGCAATCGGAACTAAACATAGAAGAAGTTGTCAAAGACAGAACATTAAAGGTATGTATCACAATATTATCACATTTAAAGTTAGGAATTAATCATTACTTAAAAGTAATCATCAACATGTGGAATGTACATGTATACAAGGTACTGCAATGAATCAATAAAAAATGCTTACTAAAAATTGCAAAAAAAAATCATTTTGTCAAATCTATGGAGAGATGGAAATTGTCTCAGTTACTTATTCAAGGGGTCTATCTTTGTTCTAATCTGTAGAATAAAATCAGAGGAAAAAAATTATCCCTTTAAGTACAGATTTCAAGATATAAATCATATGCTTGTTAGCACAGGATTTATAATAATACTAAATAGTGCTAGATTTGATGTTTAGTACACTAAATAATACAAAGTTTATAGCATCATAGAAAATGGAAATGTAATACTTAAAGTGTAAAGATACATGTAGTAATATTTGTGTATTGAGTGGACTTGTTACTGGGTCAAATCAAATCTATTATTTGTTTAGATATAGGCAAAGGGCTCAATTTGGCTGTAGTACAGTCATCATAGGGAATATATTACATTTTTCACACTAGTTCTAACTCATTTAATTTCTTTATTTTATTTCTAGGTATTCCGTGAGAAATGTAGAAGCCATTATGTGCCAACAAAGGACTCGTTATGACAAAAGCAGGTTAGATATGGGAATAGGGCTTCAAATCTCTTTAAACCAATTATATTGGGTTATACATAAATCATAAATGATTGTGAATTTACCATGTTGCACTAGGCATACCAGTGCAATCGAGATTGTGAGCAAAGGGAATGGGAGGGGCATTAATCTACACTAAAATGATGATCCAAATGTTATATCAGGGCAGACGAGTCTTCATGTTTGGTAGAAATACAATTATTTTTTTGTATTGTGTGGCTGGGGATAATGACATCACTGCCGAAACTGAGTTGATTGTATACATCTCCAGGCTTTATTTCAAATCTAGATCAAAATTTTGGATTTAAACTTATATAAAAAGTTCCTAAATGCAAAGGGAGATCATAATCAGGCTAAAAAACATGTCTTATGCACCTCCTTACTAGATAATCCAAACCATAACAAAAACAATTACATATATTATATTTATTTTAATTAAACTGAAAATTATCATTTGTTTTGTAAAATTTTCAATGGGATTATCTGAAGGTCATCATTTCACATCCTATTAAAAGAAAAAAAATGCAAACACAAGTTTTAGGAAAGGTGAAAAATGTTGTGGTGCTAGACAAAGTGTAATGCGTCTGCACCTAACAGGATTCTTTCTATCCAAAAAAGAAAGTAAAAATTGTCTACCATAATCAAATTTCCTATTTGACACTTGTACACATAAGTCATGATTTGCAGGTAATAAAATTGATAAAAGTGCTTTGATTGGAAAAAAAACTCTCAAATGTAATCTTTCACTTTTTTGCCATGTTCCTTTGTTAATATGACCAATATTTAGGATGTTGTGGCATCCGCAATATACGACCTGTATGTATTGTTTTATTGCCTTGGTTGTCAAGATGAATTCTCGGTATATACTTGAGAGAAAGACTCACTGCTGTAAAACTGACAGCACCAAGTAATAGAAAAAGACACATATGTGACCATGGACTCACCCATATGATTGATCTTCCAAAGTCAGTAGTCCTATGTAAATTGAGATAAAGGATTATGTTTTTAATTTAAAATGCAATCAAAATTAGTTTTTAAAGAAATTATTAATAGATATACACTTACAGTCAAACTTGTCTTACCAGAAAACCTGTCCTTAGTGGCCATCAAACTTGTCTCCCATTGAAAAGGAATATAGATTATATAACCTGTTTATAAAGGACACCTATCTACAGTGGCCACTTTTGTTATTCCTTAGGTGGCCATAATAGACAAGTTTTTACTGTCTGATGGAAATATTGATTGTCATAGATTCCTTTTAGCTTCCATACATTGCCTTAGTAGTTTTTGTAATTTGCAGATTCCTAAAAATAATCGGTAAATCACAATTATGGGCATCCACAAATAAAATGATTGGACTAATATAGCGACTCATCCAATATGTGTCCCACTCATAGCCTGGAATATTTTAGGTTATGGCCACCTTTCCCCTTTTCCTATAAATACAGCATTATTCTCTTAAATGGACAGAACTTGTAGGCTCGTGGAGGGGCTTTCAAAAGCCAATACAAACTCTATAGGATCACATGTATTATCAAGGAAATGGGATTTTCAAGAAATGAATGAGCCATTCTTTATCAGTACATTGTTTTGTATTTTGTGTTTTTATATCATTTGAAATTAAAATAATGCTTCCATATAATATTATCAAGAATGGTAATGCATATTCAATGATGTAATGCCATACAAAGCACATTTTGTTTCTAGATTCTGTTGTTGAATATTCACCAAACCTGACAGTGTTTCACACAATAGAGAATTGATCATATTATGACATTGATATGTTATGAAAATGCTTATTATATTGATCAGTCATAACTTTTAATGTTAATATTCTGTGTAATTTCAGATGCATGAAGTGACATACTTCAGGATGTATATTTTACATTTTTTAAGTTGTAACTTTTTCATCATCATGTTCTACCAACTAATCAACAATTACTTGGTAGATTTGAAAATGTAACCTAAACAAGTAATCATCCTGAAAAGTTGAAAATATCTTTTTTCATTCTGTAAGTTTTTCTGGCTGTCATTTCAATGTGCTTTTGTGTTTTGTATGAACATCATGTCCACATTGTCATGGCTACCATGACTGAGCTCCTAATAAGCAAGATTTACACTTATTGGTGACTACTCTGTCTGTACAGACCTGTGATAGAAGCAGCCATAGTGATTCTAGTCTTGCTACTTCAGACTCTACATCATGCACTTTTTGAAAACAAATGGGTCTGTACCTGCAGACTAGTACCCCCATTGGTTGAAAGAATTCAAGTATTGCCTGTCTTAATCACATTATTCACATCAATTCATGCCAATCTTTTATGTTTATAAGTTCATTGAAATGTCATGATTACTGTACATTGTTATCAAGGTTTGTAGTTTAACATTACTGATAACAATGAAAAGTCCAGGTAATTTTACAATGTTATTGTAAATGCCCAAGTCAAATAGAATACTGTAGTTTAAAGAGATTTGACTTTGATTCACTGTTTTTGTGATTCGCAGATTCTCTTGTAATTTCATGCTGTGGACAATTATTGATGGTAATGTTTATTAATGACAACATCAATTGTTAAATGTTCAACCACATATGGTTGTCTTATGTGATGTTATATTAAAGATTTTTCATGAAATTGAATTTTTGTGGTTGTGGTGTGTTTATCACGGAGGAATGGCATTATGTGATATGTGTACATTGATAGTATTGTTTGATGCTTGGAAGAGTTTCTGTCCACATGAAATTTGCCTGTTTTATAAAGAGTTACAACTATGTGAACTTTATTATTAAGCATTAGTGCAATTTACAGCCTTCAATGATTTGCAACCCTTCAAACGGTGCCGAGGATCTCCTATCTTAGCGGAGGAAGAACACAGGAGAGAGAGAGGGAGAGAGAGAGACAGGTGAGGACCATAATCATAACCTTGATTGTGATTGGTTCTTCAACCCTGTAAATGCCGCAATGACAGTTATACTTAATTACAACTCTATGAAATGGACCCCATATTGGGGGAAGGAGTGGTTTTTGATAGGTTTGATGGAAGAATGGGAATATATGTATAAATCATTAGTTGGCTTTTAAAACCTCATATCTCAAAATTTTAATAGAAAAAAATGAAGGACCAGCACAGAAAAGGCTCTATTTCAGAATTATGACATACTGTCGGTAAATACCAACATTCTGTTGCCTGGGGGGGGGGTGCTCTACAAGAAAAAGCTTCTTTTGACAACATTGCCATAACTGCATTTTCTGACCTGTCCTCAAAACATTTGAGCCCATCAATGGTTCTATTATTATTACATTTATTATTGTGGGCAGGTTGTTTCAAACAGAGGGTCGTTGGTTCAAATCGTAGCCATGGTGTGTTTTCCCTCAGCAAGAAATTTATCCACATTGTGCTGCACTCAACCTAGGTGAGGTGAATGGATACCTGGCAGGATTATTTCCTTGAATGCACGAGCGCTGAAAGGCAGCTCGAGCTAAAGCCGGGGTAATAATAATATTGCGCCTCGGAATAGATTGTTCCTATTAATAGATGGCGCTATACAAATGCCTATTATTATTACATTAGAAATGACCCCTTCTCTCACTCATTCCTCTTGCAATTTTCGCCTTTCTTTACTGGTTCATTTCTTCTTTCTTTCTACCTTATCTCATTCTTTAGTTCTCCATATATAATCCTGACTTTCCCATTCCTCTTTCACATATAGAAATAGTATAAATCATATTATTGCTGGAATGTCAAATAAAGGCATTAATTTCCCATACATTGTTAATTTCCATAGAGATGGGAATACAGCATTGGGACGTTTCTCATTCCCCCTCCTACATTCTATCTCCTTATTTACCCCCTCTCTTTCTCCTTCCTCTTACACTCTCTGGCCCGTATTCTGAAGTCAGGTTTAACTTAGACCATGGTCCAACTCTGTGCTAAAATTATGGGAAGCCAAAAGTGTCAAAATTTGTATTAAGTTGATGTTTCTTATGTTTACTGTGCTATTTCCTGATTCATCGATGGTGAAGACAATCATCTATTTATACTTCCTAGACAATTATGAATGATTTGAGAGCAAAATGAGCTCAACATATCTCTACTGTTGGTGATTTATGTAACAATTGGCTATCCATACTTAAACCACAACTTTAAACCTAAGTTAAAAGTTGAACCCGACTTCAGAATACGGGCCTCTTTCTCTCTCTCTTCCTTTGTTCTCTCTCTCTCTCATTCTTCCTATGTTTATCACCTCATTGGAAGTCAAAGACATGAAACAATTTAAAGGTCAAGTTCACCCCAACAAAAGTTGATAATAGAGAAAAATCACAGAATGTGCCGCTAAAATAAATTCATTCAAAATGTAAGTAAAATAATTGTAAAAATTCTGACATCATGGGAGCAGATGACCTGGCACACTCAATATTTATTTTGTAAATCATATCGTTTATATCAAGTATTTCAATTATTTCCTCCACTAATGTATAATTTTATTGGATTCCCCATGGAACTTAATCATAATTTTGTATATTTTTTACCATCAAAGCTATATAAATTAAAATTTGTCCATATTAGGAAGCTTATTTGCATAATATGCAAATGTGGCAGATATGTTTGCACTTTTTATTTAAAACATTTAATCCATTTTATATTTGACAAGATATTTTACTAAAATTACATTGTTTTGTAATACTAAATAGGTTCATTATTGGGGAATGAAATAATCGCTAGAGGGTATTCATTTGTCTCACAATCTACTATGGTCAACAAGGAAATTCGTGATTACTCTCGCAAAAAGTGTTCACTAGCTTTCTAGGACATCCCCAATTTCTGGATGCGAACCATCCGACAGCACAATACCCCCTTACCTGGCAGTACACGCCGACCCCGAGCGAGGGACCGCTCAGCTAGTCAACCCCCACCCACGGGAAACTAGAGAGCCCGCCAATTTTGTCTTATTTGCATATTGCCGACTCGCGGCGTATTTGCATATACCTCCAGCTTATTTGCATATACGCCCGACCAATCACATAACGGATCAGTGCCCACCTATTGTTCCCGCGTTCGTGCGTACGGTCCTGGGGTTTGGTATGAATAGACTACCGTATCAGATAATTTTCGTCACTTGATAAAGAGTTGCAGCGGCACTCGAAAGCTAGTGAACACTTTTTGAGAGAGTGATCACGAATTTCCTAGAAAGCTAGTGAACACTTTTTGCGAGTGATCACGAATTTCCTTGTTGACCATAGTAGATTGCGAGACAAATGAATAACCTCTAGCGATTACATTGTTTTGGATGGCTAATTTGCATATGCAAACTCCATAAATTTGCCATGCTTGGATTTTGATCAATATTTATTATGGTGTTTAAGAGTCCTTCCGGAAAGTTATTGCATTGGAATATCTCATAGGTACTGCAATTAGTGGTGGGTCATGCCCTATATTGACTGTTTGGGAAAATGAAAGCGAAACTTAAAATATCATGAATTTTTTGTTTAAAATATGATTTTGAATGAATTTAAGAGCTACAATTATCTTTTTGTTCAAATCCATTTTTGGTTTTGGTAGACTTGATCTTAAAAAAAATAAAAGCAACAATAATATTGGGTCATTTCAGGATATCCAAAACATATTAAGGATGCATTACTACTTTCTTAAAAAGTAATAAAAAGTATTTATTCTTTGATACTTTCAAATATTGATTTTTTTTTCCAAGTTGTTTACCCTCCCCCCTTCTAATTTGCATATTGGCTCGGCATCAAATCAGCCAATGTTTGTCAACCGACCCCCTCAATTGTTTTTAATCTGCACCAATCATACCCAATAATACAGGCCTTCGAAGCAAACAAGTTATTGCATTTTCAAGAACCAGCCTATAACAATCAAACAAAATTGACAATAATTTAATTCATTACATTGATAACACACATTGGTTGCAATCACCAGCTATCATCAAATTACTTTTTGAGTAACGGTAAGACATTTCAGAATTTTTTTCTCACAGTTTAAGGAACATTTGGTGATAATTAAAACAAGTGGAACGCCTCTGGCAGTCTCGCCTGCATTACGCGATTTAATATAGCAGCAGTGCTAACTTTGAAAACTACTATAAAATAATCATTCACAAAAACACCATTCATATAATGACATAATACCACATCCATTGACCATAAATGACATTTGAACGGTGACTTAAGACTTGTCAACTACACCCATGTCCACATTTCATTCACTCTATCTATAAACTTTCAAAGTTATGATGGCAATTCGGCAATTACCCCAACATGGCCTAAGTTTATTGACCTTAACTGACCTTTGACCTTGGTTTTGTGACCTGAAACTCACAGGGGATGTTCAGTGATACTTGATTACTCTTATATCCCAAGTTTTATGAACTAGATCCATAAACTTTCAGAGTTAGGATGGTAATTCAACAAATACCCCCAACACGGCCAAAGTTCATTGACCTTTAATGACCTTTGACCATGGTCATGTGACCTGAAACTCGTACAGGATGTTCAGTGATACTTGATTACTCTTATGTCCAAGTTTTATGAACTAGATCCGTAAACTTTCAGAGTTAGGATGGTAATTAAACAAATACCCCAACACGGCCAAAGTTCATTGATGTTAAATGACCATTGACCATGGTCATGTGACCTGAAACTCGCACAGGATATTCAGTGGTACTTAATTAACCTAATGTCCAAGTTTAATGAACTAGATCCATAAATTTTCAAAGTTATGATGGTAATTCAACAAATACCCCCAACTTGGCCAAAGTTCATTGACCCTAAATGACCTTTGACCTTGGTCATGTGACCTGAAACTCAGGCAGGATGTTCACTAATACTTGATTAACCTTATGTCCAAGTTTCATGAACTAGATCCATAAATTTTCAAAGTTATGATAGTAATTCAACAAATACCCCCAACTTGACCAAAGTTCATTGACCCTAAATGACCTTTGACCTTGGTCACGTGACCTGAAAGTCAGGCAGGATGTTCAGTAATACTTGATTAACCTTATGTCCAAGTTTTATGAACTAGGTCCATAGACTTTCTAAGTTATGATGTCATTTCAAAAACTTAACCTTAGGTCAAGATTTGATGTTGACGCCGCAGCCGTCGGAAAAGCGGCGCCTATACAGTGCGTATCAAAAAAAACGGGACAGATTTGAAAAGTCTATAAAATTTTAGTTTCAAATTATTATGTCTATATTTTGGTGTTAATCGGTGCTCTAAGGTCTTGTCTTTCAAATGCTATTAAAAAAATTTAGTTTTGTTCATGCTTGAGCGAACACGGGACGTTTTTGTTGGGGGTTCAAAAAGAGCTTGCGCCAGAATTGCAGAATATGAGTAATATGATGATCGGACTTCTTGCTAATTAGCAGACTTCCTCTTAACCTTTTCATTATCTTTGCCATAATTTTCAAATCATGCGGTCAAAATTCATTTTCAGATCTATTTATTTGATTGAATTATTCTGTTATTTCTTTTTAATATGCTCTCTGTTAGCTTTGAATATTCCTTCTTCAAGCTAAAATTGTTTTTTTCAACCGAATTATGGGAGAGCATGGATTTTTTATTCAAATCCTTTCATTATGTGCTACAAAGGTTATGGTGCCTTTTGAACAAAGCCACACAGATGGGCGGGCGCTCGGGGGTTGCTCCCCCCCCCCCCCCTCAATTAAAAAAAATCATGACCAAGAAAGAAAGTGGACAGGAAATAAAAGGAAAGATAGAAAGTAAAATATGATATTATTTGCTGAATATTATGTCAAAATCTATCACAAAATTTGATATTGTAATTAAAAAAAGTGGGAATATTTGCGTGCTCACTTCGCTCGCTCACAACTTTTTAATACATTTTACCCGATCTGCCATATCTAGCTCCTTCAAAATTGACTCAATACACCATTGTCATTGAAAGACATGAATCCCTTCCTGTGTTTCCTGTCAAGCAATTAAACTTGGTCAACGAATTAATGACCCATTGAAAAATAGATTCATGTCTTTTAAAGGTACATAACATAATTTGTTTCACATAATAAAACGATTTGAATAATCACAAGTTTTCCCAATTAATAATTCAAATCTTCTTGCTTGGGTTAACCAAAAAATTCTTCTTTTCTCAGTTACTTATGAAGGAAAATTAAAAGGTAAGAGAAGTTTAAATGAAAAAACAAAATAATTCAATTAAATAAATAACTTTGTAAATGAAATTTGACAACATAAATCGAAAATTGTGGCACAGATAATGAAAAGGTCAAGAGGAAGTCTCCTGATTAGCAAGAAGTCTGATCATTGTATTACACATATTCTGCAATTCTGGCGCAAGCCTCTTTTTGAACCCCCAACAAAAATGTCCCGTGTTCGGTCAAGCATGAATAAAATTTATTTTTTTAAATTGCATTTCAAAGATAAGACCTTAGAGCATCTATTAACACCAAAATATAGACATCATTATTTGAAACTAAAATTTTATAGACTTTTCAAATCTGTCCCGTTTTTTTGATACGCACTGTAGTCTCGCTCTGCTATGCAGGCGAGACAAAAACTAGCACATCAATGATGTGGAGCTCATCCGGCATTTCTCAACGAAATTAAACACAATTTTAATTTCAGCCCAGTTGACACTGTAGTAAATTATATTGGTAACATAAATTGAGGATATAGAATTGAAATTGATGAAGAAATAACAAAGAAGCATTTTTTGTGATCTATGAATAAATTTCATATAAATTAAGCATAAATTTTCTAGTAAAAAATTCTTAACTCTGTGTAGAATTTTGGTGAACCTCATGTAGCTCTCAGATGGAACAAAAATAATCAAGATCAATCAACAAATAAATAAGTAATTTTTGTGAGTTTTGAAAATGTATGAATAAATTAGCATATTTAATGAGTTTCCAAATTCTGTGTTGAAATTTTGTATCACCACCTTGAGCTATCATATAAAGCAAACAACATTGAAATTGATCAACAAATAAGAAGAAATTTTTTTTTTTGTGATTTATGAATAAATTTTGCCAAAATTAGCATAAATAATTTTCTAGACAAAATTTCAAAATTTTGTGTACAAGTTTGGTATACCTCATGCAGCTCTACCAGATGGAAGAAAAAAAATCAAAATCTGTCAACAAATAAAGAAGAGGCATTTTCTGTGATTTATGAATAAATTTCGCACAAATTAGCATAATTAATAATAAAATTCTGTGTAGAAGTTTGGTGAACCTCATGAAGTTCTACCAGATGGAAGAAAAAAAAATCAAAATTGGTCAACAATTAAGAAGAAAAAGCATTTTATGTGAATTTTTAAAAATACGCATAAATTAATTTTGTATGAATTAGCATAACATTTGTTCTCATCAAAATTTCAAAATTCTGTGTAGAAGTTTTGTGAACCTCATGAAGCTCTACCAGATGGAAGAAAACAAATCAAAATTGGTCAACAATTAAGAAGAAAAAGCATTTTATGTGAATTTTTTAAAATACGCATAAATTAGCATAAAATTTGTTCTCATCAAAATTTCAAAATTCTGTGTCGAAGTTTGGTGAACCTCATGAAGCTCTACTAGATGGAAGGAAAAAAATCAAAATCGGTCAACAAATAAAGAAAAAGCATTTTATGTGAATTTTCAAAAATATGCATAAATTAATTTTGCAAAAATTAGCATAAAAATTGTTCTGGTCAAATTTTCAAAATTTTGTGTAGAAGTTTGGTGAACCTCATGAAGCTCTACTAGATGGAAGCAAAAAATTCAAAATCGGTCAACAAATAAAGAAGCATTTTTTGTGAATTTTGAAAAATGCGCATAAATTAGCATATTTAATGAATTTCAAAATTCTGTGTAGAAGTTTTGAATCCCCCACCTAGTGCTATCATATAAAGCAAACAGAAGTGAAATCGGACTTAAAATGGCGAAGAAGTAGCATTTTGAAATTGTGGACAGACGACGGACGCCACGCCACGGCATAAGCTCATTTGGCCCTTCGGGCCGGATGAGCTAAAAATGAAGGGAGTTGATTTTACTCTATTGAATTCAAACATAAGCCAATCTAGTTCCATGACATTTACTCAGGCAACAATTGCTCTAATGGAAAATCTGCATATTAAGCCAAACAAAAAACAAGTGGAACGCCTCTGGCTGTCTCACCTGCATCACTCGAATCAATATAGCAGCAGTGCTGACTTTGAAAACTACTATAAAATGATTATTCACAAAAAACACCATTCATATAATGATACAATACTACGTTCATTGACATTTGACCTTGATCATGTGACCTAAAACTTGCCAGTGATACTTGATTACCCCTATATCCACATTTTATACACTACATGTATATCTATAAACTTTGAAAGTTATGACAGCAATCTAATAATTCCTCTAAAATGGCAAGTATGACCTTAAATGACCTTTGACTTTGGTCATGTGACCTGAAACTTGCATGAGATGTTCAGTGATACTAGACGACTCTTATGTCCAAGTTTTATGAACTATACCAATATACCCCCAACATGGCCAAAGTTCATTGACCTCAAATGACCTTTGACCTTGGTCATGTGACCTGAAACTCGTATAGGATGTTCAAAGATACTTGATTACTCTTATGTCCAAGTTTCATGAATCAGATCCATAAACTTTCAAAGTTATGATGGTAATTCATCAGATACCCCCCATATTGCCAAAGTTCATTGACCTTTGTGACCAAAGTTCATTGACCCATGTGACCTGAAATTCGCAAAGGATGTTCAGTGATACTTGATTACTCTTATGTCCAAGTTTTATGAACTAGACCAATAAACTTTCAAAGTTATGATGGTAATTCAACATATACCCCCAATTTGGCCGAAGTTCATTGACCCTAAATGACCTTTGACCTTGGTCATGTGACTTGAAACTCAGACTGGATGTTCAGTAATACTTGATTAACCTTATGTCCAAGTTTCATGAACTAGGTCCATATATTTTCTAAGTTATGAGGACATTTCAAAAACTTAACCTTAGGTTAAGATTTTGATGTTGATTCCCCAACATGGTCTAAGTTCATTGACCCTAAATGACCTTTGACCTTAGTCATGTGACCTGAAACTCAGCTAGGATGTTTAGTAATACTTGATTAACCTTATGGCTAAGTTTCATGAACTAGGTCCATATACTTTCTGAGTTATGCTGTCATTTCAAAAACTTTACCTTCGGTTAAGATTTGATGTTGACGCCGCCGCCGCCGTCGGAAAAGCGGCGCCTATAGTCTCACTCTGCTATGCAGGTGAGACAAAAACCTGACCTCAAAATCTCAAACCCTAATCCTTATTTTTGTCTCACCTGCATAGCAGAGTGAGACTATAGGCGCCGCTTTTCTGACGGCGACGGCGGCGGCGACGGCGGCGGCGGCGGCGGCGTCAACACCAAATCTTAACCTGAGGTTAAGTTTTTGAAATGACAGCATAACTTAGAAAGTATATGGACCTAGTTCATGAAACTTGGCCATAAGGTTAATCAAGTATTACTGAACATCCTGCCTGAGTTTCATGTCACATGACCAAGGTCAAAGGTCATTCAGGGTCAATGAACTTAGACCATGTTGGGGGAATCAACATCAAAATCTTAACCTAAGGTTAAGTTTTTGAAATGTCATCATAACTTAGAAAATATATGGACCTAGTTCATGAAACTTATACATAAGGTTAATCAAGTATCACTGAACATCCTGCATGAGTTTCACGTCACATGACCAAGGTCAAAGGTCATTTAGGGTCAATGAACTTTGGCCGAATTGGGGGTATCTGTTGAATTACCATCATAACTTTGAAAGTTTATGGATCTGATTCATGAAACTTGGACATAATAGTAATCAAGTATTACTGAACATCCTGTGCAAGTTTCAGGTCACATGATCAAGGTCAAAGGTCATTTAGGGTCAGTGAACTTTGGCCAAATTGGGGTATTTGTTGAATTACAGCCATAAATTTGAAAGTGTGTTGGTCTAGTTCATAAAACTTGGACATAATAGTAATCAAGTATCACTGAACATCCTGTGCGAGTTTCAGGTCACATGATCAAGGTCAAAGGTCATGTAAGGTCAAAGAACTTTGGCCACGTTGGGGGTATTTGTTGAATTGCCATCATATCTCTATAAGTGTATTGGTCTAGTTCATAAAACGTGGAAATAAGAGTAACCAAGTATCACTGAACATCTTGTGCGAGTTATAGTAGTTTTCAAAATCAGCACTGCTGCTATATTGAATCGCGTGATGCAGGTGAGACGGCCAGAGGCATTCCACTTGTTTCATTATTCTGAACAAAAAACTCTATTACAATCCAAACTGTAACTCTATGCCCTCTGAGATGTAAAACCAAAGCAAATGTCACAGGAGGAAATTTTGTGTCACTGCCAATCCATCCTCATTCCTCACATATAGATAAAAGTTTTTAATTTCCTAATTGAAAGCTGATGATATATTTTCATAAATCATAAATTCCATGTTTGATATGAACAAAATATAAAGGTAAAAAATAAATTCATATAAATTATCTCATCTATGGGTGGTAGTCTCTACATAAAAATTTTAATCCAAACTTCTATGTAATGAGATGTTTTATATTCCATTATCTATGGAAAAGGATCATAAACTAAGAGTTTAACTGAAACTCAATTATTCTCCTCACTTCTCATTTCCCAACAAGACTTATATTGTGGAAAATCTTCACTGCAGGATTAAAAAATAAATTGCTTGGTGATTTAGTTGACAACTGGCATTCCATACAAGTATGGTCTAAGTTAACCTAGCCAATTGGCAACTGAATGATTCTACAAGTATGGTCTAAGTTAAGCTAGCCCATTGGCAACTGAATGATTTTACAAGTATGGTCTAAGTTAAGCTAGCCCATTGGCAACTGAATGATTCTGCTACAACACAAGTTTTCCATAGGTTCCAGCATGGTGGTATAATCTTTAATGGGCCATAAATGTTAACTTGCTCTATGCTTTGAGATTACCAATGTTTGTCAAAGCAAATGGTGAACTAGTCAAAGTAATCTTCAATATCAATGTTTGGATCAAGCAAGTCTTCACCATACCTACTTAAGTCCATCTCATTCAAAATAAGATTTTCGAAGGTTTCTTCAAGATCAGTATCCCCAATCAATATGGCTCCTCTCATCAACCCACAATGCATCACCACCTTCACAAATTCAACCCCCTTCGTCATCCGCAGCAACACCTCATAGTCCGATCCCAGCCCCTGACCATTAAACTTCCCCAGCAGGACGACCTTGAAACCGAAGAACCGCGTCACGTGGGCAAAGAGCTCAAAGCAGAAATCCTGTGGGATCGTCTCACCAGTCACATCAGCCACCATGCACTTGGCAGCATATGCGCCCATCTGACGAGCCTGAGACCATAGTCTCATCTGGATCCAGTTTGGCGCTGGATCCCATGTAGCAGTGCACACATCACCTGCAGCATATACATCAGCAATGCTAGTCCTCATGTGATCGTCAACTTCAACACCACCATCAACGCCAAGTTTCAGAGATGGTACTCCAGCAAGAATATTAGTGCTTGGTGTCACTCCGGTTGCACTCACAATAAAATCACATCCATATATTTTGCCATTTGTAAGTTTGGCATAAACGGGCCATGGGTTTGTATGGTCTGATAATGCACTGGCAGAAGGTACAGCGTCTGTCATCCCTAGCTTCTTCGCTTCATCAGGAGTGAGCAATTCTTGGATCTGATGAGAGAAAAAAAAAGCAACATCAAAAATCTGTTTTGTAAATCCGCAGGTCATGAGCAGCTTACCGTATTCATTGATCCACTGGAGAAAAAATGAGAAATAAACATTCCTGTCAAGTTCATTAAAAACTCACAGAAAATGTAAACATAAACCTCTATCTAAAAAAGAATGCAAGATAGCATGATCCAATTTATCCTGAATAAGAAATTCCAAGTGTAGTTTTGAATCCTAAGCTCAGTAACACATAGGTTTGCAAGTATACACAAAACAGCAATGGCCAATCACAATTATTGTTGAAAATGCATAATTTTGCATACAATATCAACCACTCAGAATTGTTGTTTCATTATAACAGTTGACTGTAAACCTCGCCTTGCTGGGCTCTCTTCAAGATTTATTTCCACTACCTTCAATAAACTTCATGGAAGAATGTAATACTCGATGAATACAAATAATCTATTTGTCCTCTCATGAAAACATGGTTGGCAGGAGTGGAAAATCAATTTTCTTTTGGAAAATGCAGCAGAAATTATTTGCTACAGATTATCATAATGTCAATGACATCTACTCACCTCACACTTGTATTCCACATGAACAGAATGAGACTGTGACCCTTGACCTCTCATATTCAAACCAGAGCTCCAATCAGGGCCAAGCGCACTCCCAAGAACCCCAGGCTGTTTGCTTGACGTGTCATCACCTGTTGATTTGGTGACTAAAGAAGAAAAAAGGGAACAATATCAATGATTGTGATACAAACACCAGTGTGCTTAAGCGCTGTCAACATTTGTTATCATAACTTTTCCTTGTGGATCAACCACGTTACTTTTCCTTATTAGATTATGGCATACACTGCGAATGAGAAGTGAACAATTAATTTTAATTTTAATTAATTCATACAAAAGTATGAATCCCAAGTGCAGGGAAGAATGAAAAGTAATCAATATACCTTATGCATAAGGGGTCATTCTGTGTCAAATCACCCCCCAAAAATGTAAAAATTAAATTGTACTAACTCCAAATTCGCTCATATTTGGTGTATAGAGTAACTGATATCATAAAGGCCAAAAATTTTCATTTTTAGCAATGTGCACTTTATGCTTCTTGCGCTATTACACACTTTTTTCATTTTCAGTCAAAATGGGTGCAGTCGCTCATTTTCTAAAAGCCCTTGTGCGGTTAACAGCAGGTCCAAATATTATACAAGAGGCATCATTGGAAGGGGAATAAGATGAACTATCTAAATAACACATTACTTTTCACATAGGAGCAAGTTTGAATACATTGACTTTTTGACCTTTAATTCAACCATGTGTGTCAGATTATTTTTGGCCACGACTTGGCATACATAATACCTTCTCAACAAAATATCAAAAAAAATGGAGATATATTATTTTATTCACCTGAATACTTCAACCGCTTGGAAGGCCCTACATCACCCGCCTTCTTTTCTTCCACTAGGTGGGGCAAGAAGAAGTCGGCTGTTCCAGCATCAACGAATGTGCTTGAAATAGATTGATCCTTGACAGCCCATATTACCTGGCATCCTTCCACCTCATATACCAGTTCAGTTGCTATGCCTCCATTACCAACAACAATGATTCTTCTAGCCCCTTCTAAATGCTTCTGGAATGTTCTCACACTCTCTGTATCTCTGATTCCTGATATTAGGGGATATAACAATAAGAATAATACATTATACTTTTATAGCACCTCTTCCATGTTGGTACAAATACTCAAGGCACTTGATTATTTATTTTGGTAAACTTTGTTTATCTTGTACAGGGCCCTATCTAGGGCAAGCTATGCTTTACTTGGGGTCTTTCAAATTTTATTTGTAAAGTTTGTATTTCTTTTACTTGTGTTTTTAATGGACAAAATAAATAAAAATTTAATTGAAAATTGAATCCTAAAAAGACTGGGGAACTAAAAGTATCCCCCCCCCCTTCAACATTTTTTGTGTTGATTCTGCAATGTGAAAGGCCATGTTGTTTTATTACTTCTTTTTCTTCTTTTGAAATTCTTTAGATCAATTTTGCGACACGGTTCTGAATCTATGCAACTTCTGAAATGCAAATAATTTTCTAGCCATAATTCATAAACTGAATCATAATACCTTTTTACTAACTAGAATCAATTGATTTCATGCTGTTTATGATCAGAAAAGTGTTGCCAACAATTTCCATGGCAAAACACAATGACAAAAAAATTTTAAAAAGAAATACATGAAAATAACTAAGATAAATGATAAAAACTTTGATATCAATTATTTTTTCATGTGCATTTCATAAACATCTCACAAATAGTCTATAAAAAAATCAAGGTGGTTCATGAACCAAGAGTCTCGCTTAATTTCTCAATCTATAAAATATGCAATATATCTTGACCCTAATATGCTTTTCACATTGCATTTCCTTAACCCCATACTATCCTTAACCCCGGACTATCCTTAACCCCATACTATCTTTTTTTTCGATTCACACTGTCTTTCTTAACCCCGTACTATTGCTTAGCCGGGGTTAACGCCTTAACCCCGGGCAATCACACAGCTCATAAATATTGATGATTTTACCATACAGAGCGCGATTAACGTGCAATTTCGACTTCTGTGATTGGCTAATGCTTAGCCCCGCTTTTGCTTAGCCCCGTTTCGTTTCACACTGCATCTCTTAGCACTGCAATTGTGGTGCTAGCACCACAATAAGCCGGCTAACCCTGCTTTTTTGCAGGGCCAGATAGTACCGTACTATTTACCGTGCTAGCCCACTTTGCTAAAACGTAGTGTGAAAACGAAGTGTGCTAAGCTTAACCCCGGGAAATTGGTGGGGCTAAGACCCCCCCTTAGCCCCACCAATTTAGGACAAAAAGTGCAGCGTGAAAAGCATATTAGATGATCTTTGACCTTATCATGAACACATGTGTGGTATTACCCAAGGATCATTTGTACCAAGTGTAAACACTATTAATGCACAATAAAGAAATGAGAGCAATTTGAACAAAAACTTGACCTTTTGACCCCTAGATGACTTTTGACCCCATCATCCTCAACAACAAAAATGTGGTAATAATAATGATAATAATAACCAAATTTCTAATGCGCACACATCCACTCCAAGGAATGCTCAAGGCGCCTGACAATTCAATATAAATTAACATAATAAACAGTAAATTATTAGGAGAGCGGGTTTATTAGGGTACATGTATTATTAGACGAGACATAAGATAGGTTTTCAAGTTTGTTTGGAATGACTGAAGAGAGGATGAAAGTTAAACTGTGGGGAAGTGAGTTCAAGAGACAGGTTGCAGCAGCAAAGAATGCTCTGTCACCCCATGTCCTCGTTGTTCTGGGTTCTTTTAGTTTGATGGAACTAGATGAGCAAAGAGCGGTATGAGTAGAAGAAGAGGGATGAATGAGAGAGGAAATATATCCTTTGGTAGATCATTTTTGCCAAGTGTAAACAAAATTGATGCAGAAATAAAGAAATGAGAGCAATTTGAATAAGAAACTTGATCTTTTGACTCCTAGATGACATTTGACACCCATCATCCTCAGCAATGCACATGACATGATGTGGTATTACCAAAGGATCATATGTACCAAGTATGAACTTAATTGATGCAGAAATGAGAGCAAGTTGAACAAAAACTTTGAACATTTTGGAACAGACTAACGGACTAACAGAACAACAGGAAAAGTGATTCCACGGTCTCCGACGAACTTTGTTCAAGCGAGACAAAAAGTTACACTTCAATGTTTTTTTTATAGATTTACAGTCAAATTCTGATTTCATGTATAAATTTGCATTAAAATTTAAAATAAATTTGAATAATTTTGGAACAATCAAATATACAATTTTGTAGATTACGTCATGAATGATATACTTGTTGATTTTCCAGAGGATGCCATTAAAGTGCTCTCAAGCTTTTCAAATACAGACTCCTATCTTCATGTTGCAAGAACCAGACTTATCCTCCTTGGTGTCATTGGCAATGTCTCGTATCAGTTTCCTGACTTTCATCCTGTTACTCTTCAATTTGTGTTTGATATACGTTTCTCAAGACAGCGCCTTGTTGATCAAGCTGCTGCAAACAGTGGCTAATAGCTCATTATTTTACCATGCTGTACTGCAACTAAAGGCTTGCAGTTCTCCAGTGAATGGAGGAATTCAACACAGAAGTAGAAGAAGATTAATGCCAGAAATCTTCAGAGAGTAGGGGCCTTTAGGCATGAACTCCTGGAAGAATAACTTTTTTTCTTTAAATGTCTTTTATAAAATGTTATTGAAAGTAATCAATGATACAACAAAACAAACAAAGACTTCCAAGAAAGTTCCATGAAATTAAAATGGAAAACTCTAAAATATGTTGGCAAAATATAAATAAATAGTCGAGATTCTAATACTCCATGGATATTTCATCACCACTGCTCACTGGGAATCAAAGTAAAATGTCCTCATTACAATCACAGTGGCCATTAACCAATGAAGGAAAGTTGCATTTTCAATCATTGATTTTTTTTTTCATTTTCATCTGGTTGCTACTTTAGAATATTTAATGATTTGCCCAAGTTAAAAAGCTTTTATTGCAGAACACCAGGTAATGACATGGAAAAAGTACCAAATATTTCAGTACATTTTCATTTCTCCAATCATATCTTGCTAGCATAATAGAAGGAGAAACAGAAAAAGTGTATCCTAAACAAGTCCAAACTTATACCTAAAATATAGGGATTATCTGCTGCAATAAGCTTAGGGCTTCCTCCCGTACAGATACAGATCTTGGAGTAGCGGGTATGATGGCCATCTGAAGTCTTGATGAGATGTTGCTCTGGGTCAAGTCCTTTGACCTCTGACCTTATGACCTCTACATTAGGACACTTGACCTCAAGCCACTGAGATGGCTTCTCTTCCACATCAAAGTCTTCTAAGGCACGGGAAACCTGGATTTAAAACGTTTTCATGATGAAAGATAAACAACAGGAGATGACAAAATTTGAGAAATAGAAAGCGTCAACAAGGATTTACATAGACTAAGATTTCACAACGGTCTAGTATGTAACACTGTGGAATGGAATCTACTTGTAAACATTACACTGTGTACAATTTATCTTGCCATGTGGGGTAAGAAAATGAGCAATGTTTTTTTTTTCCCAAAAAAAAATATTGAGATACAGTGTGCAAAGTCCTGATCACTAGTCAAACACTGATCACTAACAAACATTAGCCTGCTGTGCAAATCCTTCACTCCGAGTTAAAGGGTCTGAATGTAAAGCCTACAAGACTTGTATACTAAAGGCCCTCTCGCTCAGGATTAAAACAGCAAGTTTTACATGTGCTTGTCTTTGTGTGGTGACCCACTTGTTAATCAAAGTTTCAATCAGGGTCTATGCCTGCAGACTATTAAGCAAAGTGAATTTGGACAAAAGAAAAACATATACCTGATTACTTAACACTTGATTTTTTCATTAATTAAAAAAATGTAAAAAAAACAAAAACACACAAAAAAAACTTGATCATCGTGTACACATCACTTGATATCACTGCACTCCATACCATCTGAATGGGCACCTATATGGTCCAATATGCTATAAAAGAATCAAATTATGGTTAAATACAACTCTGCATATGACATGAGTGACATCCTATACCTATTGGAACTATATCTAAAATATTATATAATGAACTAATTGAACTCATGTTATTTTGCTTTTTAATAATTATTGACCCTTTCAGCATGTTCTACTGGTCAATATTCATGTTACCAAATATACAAATCAATATTAAAGCAAGTATTTTTTACAATAATAATTTTCTACAATAATCTTGTACTAAAGGTGGGGTTAGCCCACTTTGCAAAAATGCTGTGTAAAAAGAAAGTGGGCTAAGCTTAACCCCGTACTATAGGGGCTAAATGGCAATTTAGCCCCACCTATAGTACGGGGTTAAGGAAATTTTAGCGTGTGTAAAAAGGGTATAATATGCGTATTTAAGAAAGAGTCAAGAACCAAAAATGTAAAAAAAAACTATCAAAGTACCGGTATTACTGGTAAAAAAAATGATGGGAAATCAGCGCTTCGTCTCTTATCTGCAAATTGCCGACATTATTGGCCAACTACACACTCACCTCACACACACACATATGGTACCGGTGTTCATTGCAAGTACCGATACCAGCATCAACATGGGGGCTCACCCATTTGAGAAGATCGTTCATACCATAATTCCTGCATCACAGCCCCACTTTTGCTTTCGGAATTCTGTCTAGCATTCAATGTCTTGACATGAATTTCAGACACGGGAATATGGGAAGGTTCAAGATACAAGAAATTTGCGATTTTGTTCAGGTGTTTTTCTTGTCTGCTTTGAACCACTACCGGTAGTTCTCAGTACGTGTGTGGCGGTATCTTACAGACAGCAAAAAGGAAAAAAAATGCTAGTACCGGTATACCGTATTTTCAATGGGAGCTCTGGGCGGGAATAAAATGAATAATAATAATTTTGAAAAATAAAAAGTCGGAAGGAATGAAGACGGGGATTGAAGATTGATTTTAAGGTGATGGATGATAGAGAGAAATGAAGGAAAGGCAAATGAAAGAAATTTGAGTTTAAAACACAGAGAAAAAAGGTAACGTGGGGAAATGATAAAGAGAAGAAATTTAACAGCAAGAATGAGATGAAGAGAGATAGGAATTCGAGATAAATAATTTTTCTTTCTTTCTTGCATATTAAGAAAAAAAATGAAAAATAAGGAAATGAACGAAAGAATAAAGAGGAAAATTATAGATTGATTTTAAGATGAGGAATGACAAAGAAAAATAAATGCTCGTTCATAACGCCATTAGGCCTTCTTTTTCTGTTCCAAAATTTGCTTAATGCGTGACAGAAAACATCAAAATAATAATACAGGTAATCAATAAATGAGTCAAATTGAAATTATGACATGAAGTTCATGAAACTTTCTTCCATTTACCTCCCTCCTCATGGCACAAAATTGTCAAATAATACCAATAATTTGTCAAACATTATAACAGCCACAGAAAGGTAAAGCGCCAGCTTACGTTGACGTTGTGATAAACATATGCGTGTCTTATTCGGCTAGCCGCACCGTGCTGTTCTGTCGATTGTCAATTAGCGTCTGAACTTTGCCGCGTTGACTAATAAATGACAACAAAGACAAAGTCACACCATTCAAAATGTCAGTTTCATGAAGGTAGGTGCGTTTGTTACCGTAATCTAACTTTGAGGGACATTTACGGTAGATACCAGTAGTCATAGTTGCTTCCCTTTTATATCCGCGGCTCATGCCCCTCTAAACGGCATTGCCCCAAGCGGCTACGCTCGGCCACCCGACGCGAGTTGTAAACTGGTAGTGGTATCGGGCCGAGATTGGCTTGGCTCAGACCTATCACCGTGTATAAACCGCACCCCCGACTTTTGATTCTGTCCCGCCGAGAAAAAGGTGCGGTTAATACACCGTTACTTACGGTAAGCAAACTCTGGTGTGCCAGCGAAAAATTCTTTGATGAAGCCTGCTTAGCCTCTGTCAACTGCCATGCCATGGAAAGTGAAGTAACATTACCATCTATAATAAATGCTAAATTCCAGTGGCATTATATAACGTCTACTGGTCATAAATCTTGATCTTGTTCTCTGAGACCGAGTGATTTATTTCCCAATGGTGTCAAATTCCCCATGAAACATTGATAACATTCAGAGTGAGTGAGTGATGATATGAATACCTTCTGATAATTTGTCACAGCCTTGATGAGAGGTGATGCTGTAAAAAGCTTGATCTTGGTATCTGGACAAAGGTGGGATAGCTGCTCTGCACAAGATACACCGGCAACACCACCTCCAATGATGACAAAGTCACCTTCATAACCGTCTGCCATTCCAAGCACAATATCACCATTAGTTTCTGGCTTTCTTTGAGTTTGGTCTCCAACTAGCAACTCCCAAGACTGTGAAGACAAGAATACATTACATTAAGAATCTGCTTCTCTTCCTGAGCTTTTGTAGTAGAGTATAAGGATCATAAAGGATGTATTACAATTTAAAGAGGATTGATTTTTGGTGGCGTAATGCTGAATCTAAATTTTACTATAAGGTTCCTCCCCCGGACCGCGCCAATTCAGACATCACTAGTAACAGGGGCCGCGGAAGCGGGGGGGGGGGGGGGGGGCTTCAGCCCCCCCTCCACTTTTTTCCAAAACCATGTACAAAAACGTAAAAATGACCATACGATTGTGATTTTTTGCATGGTTAGCCCCCCCCCTTTGAAAACCGTTCCGCGGCCCCTGGTTTATCACCAGGAGCTGGACATAGAGCCGGAGGAACAGAAGATCCTGCGTCCAGAACTGAACCTTACTTTATGTAACCTTAAATGAGGCAGGAGAAGACGAGTGTCTGAATGCAGCCTCTGTCTGGATTATGCTTAACATCAACATGATCAACTTTAGTCTTTTAATTTATGCCCAATGATAAAAATAATAATCATCAATCACCACCATCTTCATCATCGTCACTAACCCAGAGAGCTCCAGCCCGCGGGCTGGAGCTCTCTGGGTTACATCGTCACCAATCATCTACATGTACATAATCATCATCACCATCATCATTATCAATATTATCATCATCACCATCATCAATTCATCATCATCATCATTAAAAGACATTAGTGCAGTCATCAGTCACCACCATCATCATCATCATCCATCACCATCATCACCATCAGGCATCACCACCATCATCATCAGTTACGTTACTCGTTAGAACTTCGGTCTCTCTGTAAATAATTGATGAGTGGATTTGGAGCGAACGGAGTTCAGCGGAACAACCAATGGCAATATTCATAATATATAACAGAGACCGAAG
Source organism: Lytechinus pictus (assembly GCF_037042905.1). Taxonomy (NCBI): domain Eukaryota; kingdom Metazoa; phylum Echinodermata; class Echinoidea; order Temnopleuroida; family Toxopneustidae; genus Lytechinus; species Lytechinus pictus. The sequence continues at coordinate 31,977,549 of NC_087248.1, read as the reverse complement.
GCGAAGCTTTTTAATTTTGGTCTAAGACTAGATAGATATTGTTGTTGTTGTTGTTGTTCGTTTTGGGCCTGTTTCACGCCCTAGACCTAGTAGTCTCCTCGGTAGACACTTAGTGTTGAGAACTCAAAGGTAGAAAAACTGCTAGGTAATTGGATGGATAGATATACGTGTGCTAACTGACTCTCCACGTTGCTATGTCCTCAATTCAATTCAACTTCCAAACGTCTGTACTGTAATGTCGTATTATTAATCAGAATACTTGCACTGAGTTCGTACCGTAGTAATAAACTAGTAATATACGGTACCTGTCGCTAGCTAGCTGTCACAGTATTATAACTGAAAGTTACGACCAATTATTAGGCCGGATATATAGTACATTGTAGAGTGTCTCCAAGATTCAAGTGGACGTGGGGACATGGTGGGGACTAATCTCTATGATTCTTAGCATAGTCTGCAAGCACAGACCCTGATTGAAAATTTGATCAACAAGTGGGTCTTCAACAAGACTAGCACATATGAAAACTTGCTGATTTGTTTTTTCCAATTATTTAGTGATGATCAAAACATACCGTCCATTACAGGGAAATTATGAACTCTATATAGCAATTAAAGAGATGAATAAAAAATCAGAAATGAAGAATATTCATATTATAGGTCGATCAATTCCACCCCCACAAAAAAGGTTGATTTGAATTTAGTAGAGAAAAAACAAACAGGCATAAGGATGAAATTTTCATCAAAATTGAATGTAAAATAAGTAAGTTATGATATTATAAATATTTCTTATTTTCCCAAAATAAGTATAGGGGTCCACACTGGCGTAAATCCGTGTTGATGGGTGGGGGGGATGACTGAAATATTTTGGCATTTTTTTGCAATCATGTTTTTAGATATGCAAGGAATTGTCATTGATATGTCCACAGTGGCGTACCGTGTGTCACGGCATTGGGGAGGGTGGGGGGGGGCACCAGCAAAATTTTTGAATCACTAAGTGAGTGCGCTAGTGAGCACGCGAAGCGCGCTAAGTTGCCAGTTATACTGACCTAATAGAGACATTTTAAGGACAATGCCATTAAACGGATATGTATCTCACTGATCAAATAATGCGAGCGCGAAGCGCTAGCTGAAATTTTTTTATATTCACACCTAAAAAGGGACAATATAATCAAATTTGTGTAATCATGATAGGTACCTGTCTCGCTAAAAAAATGCGAGCGCGAAGCGCGAGCTGAAAACTTAGATAATTCAGACCTGAAGTGGGGCATTCTAAGGTTTCTTTGTAGGAATTAACTAGGACCATACGTATTTCATTAACCAAATGATGCGAGCGCAAAGCGCGAGCTGAAAAATTTTGATATTCAGATCAGAAGAAGGGACATTTTAAGGACTGATTTTAGGAATTCATGAAGAGCAGACATATCTCACCAATCCACTAATGCGAACGTAATCACGGACAGGAAATGTTTCATATATACGAAGACCTTAATATGGGGCAATCACTTTTGAGTCATGAAAAAGAAGCATATGTCACTACATAAAACAATGATAACTCAAGTGCTAGGAAATATATTTGGTTTATATTGACTTGAAAACGGGATGTTTTAGTACAACAGGATTATATATCTTGTTAAACAGACAATGCGAGCACCAGGAACAATAAAAAAGGACGTAGGCCCTGGGCAAATTATGTTTCATAAAGTTGTAATGTAACATAACATAATTGTAATATAATGTAACATTATAATGAATAATATTTTCTTCTTTCCCACTACGTTTATCTTCCTTTCTCCCTTTTTTCTCCTTTTCCCCCTTTCCCCGTTTTTTTTGTCAGCCGATGGGGGGGGGGGGTGTGCCCCCCATGCCCCCCGTAGTTACGCCACTGTATGTCCATATGGCAAATACCCCTCCAATATTATTATCTTTTTTTACCCCATGATGGTTTAATGGTTTTATTAGAGATTACATTCAAAAAATTTTGACATTCCATCTTAATCCCTTCCCAAAGACCCCAACATTGATGAATTGGAAGAAAAGGGGGGTTTCTCTTCAATGTTATAATAAGGACTTAAGTATTTCGTTTGGAAATGGTGAAATGGCTCTTTATTTGCATTTTATGATTCAATAATATTGTTTTCTTTGTTAAGCGGTATTTTAGGAAGAATTTTCACCAATAAAACAATTATCTCTTGTGATTTTTTTTTTCATTTCTTTCGTAAAAAAGTGGGGGGATGTTTATACAGGCCACCCCCCCTCCTCGAAAAGTGGGGGGATATATCCCCCCCCCCCCCCCCATCCCCCCCGGGATTTACACTAAAAATTTTCGGTAAGCAGGGAAATTCATACCGGCATCGACGTTAATCTACACTCTAAATTACAGGGATTTAAAATAAGTCCAGATGGACTGTAGCTAGGGACCAATCGATTTCTGAATTTAGTTTTAACCCTAACGACTTAAATTTAAATCTCAAATGATTTAAATTTAAATCTTTCGAGATTTAAAAATGAATCTTAAGGATTCAAACTAAATCCGGAATTCGATTGGTCCCTAACTACAGTCCATGTGGACTTGTTTTAAATCCCTGTAATTTAGAGTGTAGTCCGAGCAGTGGGGCAAGGATAGCAATTAATATATTGACTTGAAAATTCAAATTTTGGGGGCATCCCCACATCAAGGGTTGTAGGCCTACAAGGGGGTATATCCCATATCATGACCGCCCGTAAACCGTGCACATATTATACTACCATCTTTCCAGGCGCGGATCCATGGGGGGGCCGAGGGGGCCTTGCCCCCCCCCCCCCCCCCCCCTTCGGCTAAAAGATAAGAAGAGAGGGAAAGAAAGAGAAAAAAGAGGGGAAGAGGGGAAAGAAAGGAAGAAAAAGAAGAAAGGAAGAGGGGGAAGAAGGGAAGAAAAAAGAGAAAGGAAAAGGGGGGAAAGGAGAGAGGGGGAAAGGAAAAGGAGAAAAAAGAGGAAGAAGGAGGAAAGAAGAGAAGAGCGAGAAAGGGGAAAAGAAGAGGGAAAAGAGAGAGGAAGAGTGGGAAGGAAGAAGAGGAGAAAAAAGAGAGAGGAAAGGGGGAAAGAAAAGAAAAGAAGAAAAAGGGAAGAGGGGGAAGGAAGGGAAGGAAAAGGGGAAAGAAAGAAAAGGAAAAAGAGAGGGAAAGGAAAAGGAGAAAAAGAGAGAGAGAGGGGAAGAGGGGAAAGGAAGAGAAGAAAAAGAGAGAGAGGAAAAAGAGGAAAGAAAAGGAGAAAAAGGAGGAAGAGAAGAAAAGGGAGGGGGAGGGAGAGGGGGGAAAAGAGGAAGAGGGGAAAAGAAAAGGAGAAAAAGAAGAGAAGAAAAAAGAGAGGGGAAAGAAGAGAAGAAAAAAGAGAGGGGAAAGAAGAGAAGAAAAAAGAGAGGGGAAAGAAAAGAAGAAAAAAGAAGAGGGGAAAGAAAAGAAGAAAGAAAGGAGAAGAGGGGAAAGAAAGAGAAAAAAAGAAGAAGAGGGGGAAGGAAGAGAAGAAAAGGGAGGGGGAGAAAAAAGAGGAAGAGGGGAAAGAAGAGGGGGGAAAAGAGAGAGGAAGAGGGGAAAAGGAAAAGGAGAAATAGGAAGAGGGAAGAAAGAAGAGAAGAAAAAAGAGAAAGAACGGGGGGGAGAAATGAAGAAAAGGGGAGAGGAAGAGGGGGAAGGACGAGAAGAAAATAAGAGGAAGAGGAGGAAAGAAAATGATGTTCAAACCAAAAGGGCGCCGAAAGATGTTCGAACGGGGGGGGGGGAGAAGAATTGATGTTCGACGTAGAGGTGCCAAATTGATGTTCCAACTAGGGGGCGCCAAATTAATGTTCGAACTAGGGGGCGCCAAATTAATGTCCGAACTAGGGGGCGCCAAATTGATACTCGAGCTAGGGGGCCGAAATGATATTCGAACTAGGGGCGCCAAATTGATGTTGGACCTACATGTAGGGGCGCCGAATTGATATTCGAACAAGGATGGCGCCAAAATGATGTTCGAAGGGATGTTAAAATGATGTTCGAACTGGGGTCGCCAGATTGATACTCGAACTAGAGGGGGGAGGGGGCCGAATCGATGTTCGAGCTAGGGGGCGCCAAACTGATACTCAAACTAGGGGGGCGCCGAATCGATGTTCGAACTAGGGGGGCGCTGAAATGATGTTCGAAGGGATGTTAAAATGCTGTTCGAACTGGGGGCGCCAGATTGATACTCGAACTAGGGGGGGAGGGGGCCGAATCGATGTTCGAGCTAGGGGGCGCCAAACTGATACTCAAAATAGGGGGGCGCCGAATCGATGTTCGAACTAGGGGGGCGCTGAAATGATGTTCGAAGGGATGTTAAAATGATGTTCGAACTGGGGGCGCCAGATTGATACTCGAACTAGGGGGGGAGGGGGCCGAATCGATGTTCGAGCTAGGGGGCGCCAAACTGATACTCAAACTAGGGGGGCCGAATCGATGTTCGAACTAGGGGGGCGCCAAATTGATACTCGAACTAGGGGGGCTCAGAATTGATATTGGAACTAGGGGGCGCCAAATTGATACTCGGACTATGGGGCGCCAAATTGATGTTGGACCTACATGTAGGGGCGCCGAATTGATATTCGATCTAGGAGGGCGCCAAAATGATGTTCGAAGGGATGTTAAAATGATGTTCGAACTGGGGGCGCCAGATTGATACTCGAACTAGGGGGGAGGGGGCCTAATCGATGTTCGAACTAGGGGGGCGCCAAATTGATACTCGAACTAGGGGGGCTCAGAATTGATATTGGAACTAGGGGGCGCCAAATTGATGTTCGAACTAGGGGGCGCCAAATTAATGTTCGAACTAGGGGGCGCCAAATTGATACTCGAGCTAGGGGGGCCGAAATGATATTCGAACTAGGGGCGCCAAATTGATGTTGGACCTACATGTAGGGGCGCCGAATTGATATTCGATCTAGGAGGGCGCCAAAATGATGTTCGAGGGATGTTAAAATGATGTTCGAACTGGGGGCGCCAGATTGATACTCGAACTAAGGGGGGGGGAGGGGGCCGAATCGATGTTCGAACTAGGGGGGCGCCAAATTAATACTCGAACTAGGGGGGCTCAGAATTGATATTGGAACTAGGGGGCGCCAAATTGATATTCGAACTAGTGGCGCCAAATTGATGTTGGACCTACATGTAGGGGCGCCGAATTGATATTCGATCTATGAGGGCGCCAAAATGATGTTCGAAGGGATGTTAAAATGATGTTCGAACTGGGGGCGCCAAATTGATACTCGAACAAGGGGGGCGAATCGATGTTCGAGCTAGGGGGGCGCTAAACTGATACTCAAACTAGGGGGCCGAAATGATATTCGAACTAGGGGCGCCAAATTGATGTTGGACCTACATGTAGGGGCGCCGAATTGATATTCGAACAAGGATGGCGCCAAAATGATGTTCGAAGGGATGTTAAAATGATGTTCGAACTGGGGTCGCCAGATTGATACTCGAACTAGAGGGGGGAGGGGGCCGAATCGATGTTCGAGCTAGGGGGCGCCAAACTGATACTCAAACTAGGGGGGCGCCGAATCGATGTTCGAACTAGGGGGGCGCTGAAATGATGTTCGAAGGGATGTTAAAATGCTGTTCGAACTGGGGGCGCCAGATTGATACTCGAACTAGGGGGGGAGGGGGCCGAATCGATGTTCGAGCTAGGGGGCGCCAAACTGATACTCAAACTAGGGGGGCGCCGAATCGATGTTCGAACTAGGGGGGCGCTGAAATGATGTTCGAAGGGATGTTAAAATGATGTTCGAACTGGGGGCGCCAGATTGATACTCGAACTAGGGGGGGAGGGGGCCGAATCGATGTTCGAGCTAGGGGGCGCCAAACTGATACTCAAACTAGGGGGGCCGAATCGATGTTCGAACTAGGGGGGCGCCAAATTGATACTCGAACTAGGGGGGCTCAGAATTGATATTGGAACTAGGGGGCGCCAAATTGATACTCGGACTATGGGGCGCCAAATTGATGTTGGACCTACATGTAGGGGCGCCGAATTGATATTCGATCTAGGAGGGCGCCAAAATGATGTTCGAAGGGATGTTAAAATGATGTTCGAACTGGGGGCGCCAGATTGATACTCGAACTAGGGGGGAGGGGGCCTAATCGATGTTCGAACTAGGGGGGCGCCAAATTGATACTCGAACTAGGGGGGCTCAGAATTGATATTGGAACTAGGGGGCGCCAAATTGATGTTCGAACTAGGGGGCGCCAAATTAATGTTCGAACTAGGGGGCGCCAAATTGATACTCGAGCTAGGGGGGCCGAAATGATATTCGAACTAGGGGCGCCAAATTGATGTTGGACCTACATGTAGGGGCGCCGAATTGATATTCGATCTAGGAGGGCGCCAAAATGATGTTCGAGGGATGTTAAAATGATGTTCGAACTGGGGGCGCCAGATTGATACTCGAACTAAGGGGGGGGGAGGGGGCCGAATCGATGTTCGAACTAGGGGGGCGCCAAATTAATACTCGAACTAGGGGGGCTCAGAATTGATATTGGAACTAGGGGGCGCCAAATTGATATTCGAACTAGTGGCGCCAAATTGATGTTGGACCTACATGTAGGGGCGCCGAATTGATATTCGATCTATGAGGGCGCCAAAATGATGTTCGAAGGGATGTTAAAATGATGTTCGAACTGGGGGCGCCAAATTGATACTCGAACAAGGGGGGCGAATCGATGTTCGAGCTAGGGGGGCGCTAAACTGATACTCAAACTAGGGGGGCGCCGAATCGATGTTCGAACTAGGGGGGCGCCAAATTGATGTTCGAACGAGGGGGGCGCCAAATTGATGTTAGAACTAGGTGGCGCCAAATGACGTTCGAACTATGGGGCTCCGAATTGATATTTGAACAAGGGGGAGGGGGCGAATTAATTTTCGAACTAGATGGGGGCGCCAAATTGATGTTCGAACTAGGGGAGCGCCGAATCGATGTTCAAACTAGCGGGGCGCCAAATTGATGTTCGAACTAGGGGAGAGCTAATTTGATGTTTGACCATAAGGCGACAAATACATGTTTCAGAAGGGGGAGGGCAAAGTGATATTTCACATGGCGCCAAATTCATGTTCAACCGAGGGCGCCAAATTGACCTTGAACTTAGGGGGCTCCATGCAAATTCATGTTCGACCGGGGGCGCAACATTGCTCGTATTGCCTGTTTATAGTGAAATTTATTTCCTGCCCAAATAGGTTACATTAATGCGGCTGATTTAAAATATCCCGTTTTTACGATAATAGACAAAAATCAATGTGCTCGAGTTTGAAGTTTGTTTGGCGAGATAGGTATCCTGTTCAGGGTCAGAAAATGGGTTAATATCAAATTCAGCTGGCGCTACGCGCTCGCAATATTTGATTAGTGAGGTGTGTATCCTCTCCATCGATCACACGTACATAAGTCCTTGAAATGTTAGTGTTTTTCAAGTCAATATACATAGGCTGATCCAGGGGGCAAAGTTTTTGCCCCCCCCCCCCTCCCATGGTGGCACAAAAAAAAGGAAAGAAAAAGAAAAAAAAAAGACGAAGAGAAAAAGGAAAAACTTTTAGAATAGGAATTATACCTTAAAAGAGTCCTTCTTAAGTCAATATATAAAAAATTGAGCTCGCGCTCGCATCACTGTTTAGTTATATACGCATCCCGACCTCACAGTTTTTTTTATGCGAACGAGAAGCACAAGCTGAAAATATTTTATATTCTAATCCAACAACTGAAAATGTCCTTTTCATTTCATCATTAAAAAAGTTTTCAGCTAGCGCTCCGCACTCGCATTTATTTCTTAAAGGACAAGTCCATCCCACCAAAAAAATGTTGATTTGAATAAATAGAGAAAAATCAAACAAGCATTATGCTGAAAATTTCATCAAAATCGGATGTAAAATAAAAAAATTATGACATGAAAAAAAAATTGCTTATTTTTCAAAAAACAGTGATATGCACCACTCAGTGACATGCAAATGAGACAGTCGATGATGTCCCTCACTCACTAATTCCTTTGTTTTTTATTGTTAGAATTATACAATATTTCATTTTTTACAGATTTTACAATATGGACCAACTTGATTGAACCATTTAGTATTAAACAAAGCTAATTGCTCATGTTCAGGGAGGAATTAATCGTTGTTTCACAAGACAACGGAGAAAAATGGAATATTTCATATTTCATATACTAAAATACAAAATGAAGTAGTGAGTGAGTGATGTCATCAGTCTCCTCATTTGCATACCGACTAGGATGTGAATATAACTGGTTTGTGAAATTAAGCGAAACTTTAAAATGTTGTAGGCCTACCTATTATCTTTGTGTATTTCATATAAGATTCTCAAAATATTCCTTTTCAGGTGTCTCGATTGTCAAAAATGAAGGCCTATGAGCTAGTGCTGTGAGCTCGCATTTTGATTGGTGAGTTCTGTATACCTATACAGTGGCGTAACTACCAGGGGGCATGGTGGGCACGTGCCCCCCCCCCCCCCCCAAAAAAAAAAAAAAAAAAAAAAAAAACGGGGAAAAGGAGAAAAAGAGGGAGAAAGGAAGAGAAACGTAATGGGGAAATAAGAAATTATTGTTTATTATAATGTTATATTATATCATAATCATGTTACATAAGAAGCATTTTTTTTCATGACTTTATGAAACAGTTTGCTCAGGGCCTATGTCTTCATTGTTCCTGGTGCTCGCATAGACAGTTTAACGAGATGTATAATCCTGTTGTACTAAAACCTCCCGTTTTCAAATCAATATATGATGGTGGGCCCCAAGTCTGCGCACCTAACAATTTGAGTTAAGATTTAACATGAATTTCTTCTTATTTCACAAAATCTTTTGGTTAATAGTGTTCCTTATATTATTAAGAGTAAGTGTACCAAATTTCTCATTAAAAAATGAAAGAAAATATAAGATTTTCTTGAAAAACCTTTGGGCAGTCATTTTCAGATTTAAAAAAAAAATGGTACCCCATGTCTGCGCACTCATTCACTTTGCACACGATTCGGGGATTTTGATGACAAAGGCTGCATTTTGAGGCCGTCACATGAAATGCCCTGAATTCATTATTTTTCCACCATTTTGAGTCAGATTTTTTTATGAATACCTGTCTATGTAATGCATGTGTAAAGTTCGTGCTCGTTGCGTATCTTCTTTTACTAGAATCGCGCAGATACGCGGGTGCGCAGATTTGGGAGACCGCGCAGACATGGGGGAACTGACCATACACCAAATATATTTCCTCGCAATTCGAGTTATTATTGTTTTATGTAGTGACATTTGCTTCTTTTTCATGACTACTTAAAGGAGAATGAAAAATTTGGAACAAGATAGCTTGTGTGAAAACAGAAAAATCAAAGAAACAGATTAACGAAAGTTTGAGAAAAATCAGACAAATAATGAGAAAGTTATGAGCATTTGAATATTGTGATAACTAATGCTATGGAGATCCTCAAATTAGCAATGCGACAAAGATGTGTGATGTCACTTGTGAACAACTCTCCCCATTTCTTTAGTATATATTTAACTTAAATTGCTGCTTTTATCACATCTATCAGTAGATCATGTGTTCTTTCTATAGGAGGGCATGTAATACAGTTTTTTAAAGAATACATCATGGTTAAAAGTTTGTATCACAACAAGAAAAAGCAGAAAGAGACATTTTGAGGATATTTTATAGTCCATCAAAGGGAAAGTTGTTCTTTTGTGACATCACACATCCTTGTCGCATTGCCAATTGGAGGATCTCCATAGCACTAGTGATTGCAATATTCAAATGCTCATAATTTTCTTATTATTTATCCGATTTTTCTCAAACTTTCTTTGTTCTTATTCTTTGATTTTTCTGTTTCGACACAAGCCTACTTATTCCAAAGGTTTCATTCCCCTTTAAAGTGATTGCCCAATTTTAAGGTCTTAATATAAAACATTTCCTGTCCGTGCTAACGTTCGCATTAGTTGATTGGTGAGATGTCTGCTCTTCATGAATTCCTAAAATCAGTCCTTAAAATGTCAATTTTTCTAATCTGAATATCAAAAATTTTTAGCTCGCGCTTCGCGCTCGCATCATTTGGTTAGTGAAATACGTAAGGACTTAGTGAATTCCTTCAAACAAGCCTTAGAATGCCCCTCTTCAGGTCTGAATTTCATAAATTTTCAGCTCGCGCTTCGCGCTCGCAGTATTTGATTAGTGAGATGCGTATGATAATCGTGATTACAATGACTACAAAAAGTGCTTCATATGTTTAGATGTAATTCTAACAAAATCAGCAAATGATGCCACTATTATTATATGACTATGCTGAGATATTCATACTTAATGGATACCTAAAATATAGTCCTTAAAATGTCCCTGTTTGGGGTCAATATATACAAAAATTTCAGCTCGCGCTTCGCGCTCGCATTGTTTGTTTAGCGAGACAGGTACGTATCACGATTGCAAAAAATTTGCTTATAATGTCCCTTTTAGGTCTGAATATCTAAAATTTTCAGCTCGCGCTTCGCGCTCGCATTATTTAATCAGTGAAATACTTATCCGTTTAATTGCATTGCATGTCCTAAAAATTTCTCTATTAGGTCAGCATACCTGGCAACTGAGCGCGCTCCCTAAGTGACACCAAATTTGTGGTGTACCTATATATTCTATAACAAACTACTTGAATTCCCCCCATTTAAAAATTTCGGATCGCGATTTGCGCTCGCATTATTTGCTATAAATGTATCTACCCATGAATGCTGTTCATGATTACAAAAAATATAAAATATCCAATTTTTCAGGCCTCATGCACCGTCAACAAATTTCACGCACTCATAAGGCTTATAAGATTAGATTTAGATTTAGATTTAGATTTATTCATTTTCCGTTCACAAAGCACAACAAAATCAAACAATACATAGTCAAATTTGAAGTACAACATCAATCGGAGTAAGGTATAAACAATGAGAACTAATGCGAACTAAAGTAACTTTGACTATAATGACTATATAAAACAGAACGGAGGGGCTTGCCAAGAAAAGCAAAGCTTGTATGAGAGGCAAGCCCCCGTAACTTAGTTTCAGTACGTATATTACAAAATTATAATATAAAGGAGAGACGGGAGACAGTTTAAAAGGAGGGAAAAGGAGGCTATACAAAATATCAAAGGTAACAACGAAAGAGTAACACAAATTAGAATAAGTGATAATAGTAATAATAATAAAAAAATAATAACAGTATGGTTACAATAATTGTGATAATGAGGGAGGAACTGAGAAGCAAATGTAGGGAGAGAGAGGGGGGGTGCAGGTACAATTGGAGGTGCAAAGAGGAGCATGGCAGGTGCGGAAAAAGGTCGGCAGGCAAGTTGTATCCTGGGAGGTTTTTAAAAAAAGTTTGTTGTATATAGTTTTGGTTATATGGTAGATTGACTTGTTTGTGTAAAGTATTGGCTAATAAGCATCTTTTTAAGGTTATGTTTAAAAACTGTGATGCTTGGGGATTCCTTAAAGGCGTTGGGCAAGGAATTCCAATATACGGGACCAGAAAAGACAAAAGAATTTTTTGCAAGTAAAGTTCGGGTTGGAGGTAGGTGATAGGAGTTTCGTTGTCTTGTAGGATAATCGTGTACAGAGGAGTTTTTGCAGAACATAATTGAAAAAATTGCGGGGAGATCATCTTTATTTAGTTTGTACATAAATTGGCCGAGTTGGAACAAATATATATCATTAACTTTAAGGATTTTATTTTCAAAAAATAATTTATCTGTGTGACATCTGAAATGTGTATGAAATATTATCCTAAGTGCTTTTTTCTGTAACAAAAGTATCCTATGTAATTGTGTTTGGATTGCACAACCCCATGCCAAAATACCGTAATTAATGTATGGTAATATTAAGGTGTGATATAGTGTAAGTAGTGTACGAGATGGAAGAAAAAATTTGAGCTTGTTGATAATTCCAATATTTCTTGAAATTGTTTTGCATATATTGTCGATGTGTGGTTTCCATGATAATTTATTATCAATAAGTACACCAAAGAATTTTGTTTCAGAAACATTTTCAAGGACAGTGTTATCAAAAATGAGATTGTCGGGCAAACTATTTATTATATTACTAAATAGCATGTAATTGGTCTTTTGTAAGTTAAGTGAGAGTTTATTTGCCTTGATCCATTCAGTCACATGCATGAGTTCAGAGTTAACAATCCTAATAAGTTGGTTTATGTTATCATGAGAAAAGAAAATGTTGGAATCATCAGCAAAGAGTATGAATGAAAGTAAATTTGAAGTTTTGTGGATGTCATTAATGTAAGTGATAAAAAGAAGAGGGCCGAGTAAGCTACCCTGTGGTACCCCGCATGTAATTGGAAGGTTGGATGAATTGTGATTGTTTATTGATACAAACTGAGTCCTATCTGTAAGGTAGCTCTTGAACCACTCCAAGGCCTTCCCCCTAATACCGTAATGAGATAGTTTATACAAAAGAATTTCGTGGTTAATGGTGTCGAAGGCCTTGGAGAAGTCCAGGAAAATACCGACAGTGTGACAACCTTTGTCAGTGGAAGTAGTGATTTTGTTAATGAAAGATAAAATTGCATGCGAGGTGCTGTGATTTTCGCGAAACCCAAATTGAAAGTCCGAAAAGATATTGTAATTTTTAAAGAACGTACTAGTTCGTGTATGGACAAGTTTTTCAAGAATTTTTGATAACGAGGTGAGCAATGATATGGGACGGTAGTTGGAGACGAGCTGATTATCTCCTTTTTTAAAAAGAGGGACTACTTTTGCGATTTTCATAAGACTGGGTACCCTTCCTGTGTTTAAAGAAATATTAAATATATGCACCAAAGGATCGACGATAGCCAAAATAATTTTTTTAAGTAGGAGGTTGGAAATACCGTCAAACCCCGGGCACTTTTTGGACTGCAGACTGTTAACAATATTTATGATTTCTCTTGAACTTGTGGGATTAAAAAAAATGGAGTTTGGGTTTGGGTTGTCGAGAAAATTGTTGTAAGATTTATTCGTTTGAGGGATTTTGCTTGCTAAATTGTTGCCAACTTGTGAAAAATATGAATTAAACTCTTCTGCTATTATGTTATTGTCATCAGTGATGGTATTGTTTGATTTTATTTTTGTAATTGTAGAACTCTTCTTCTTATTGTTTAATGCACCATTGATGATTTTCCATGTGTTCTTCATATCATTTTTGTATAAATCGAGTTGAGAAGTGTAATATTCTTTTTTCGCAATACGAAGTAAAGATGTAAGAGTGTTTTTATATGAAGTGTACTTGTAGCGAGATGTATCACTTGGTTTAGTTATGTATTTATAATATAAGTTGTTCTTGCGGTTGATGGATCTTAAGAGTGATTTAGTAATCCAAGGGTGGATAGGGATCTTTTTATAATTTGATCTTCTGTTGGTTGTAAGGGGAACATGGGTATCTAGAGAAGAGGTAAGTATGGTAATAAAACAGTTGTATGCGTCGTCAGCGTCCGAGGAGTCATATACAGTAGACCAGTCTGTTATGTTTAAATTATTAATCAAATTGGTTATGTTGTCGTCAGTTATCTTTCGGAATGTAGGATTAAATGTTTCTTTATTGACACTTTTATTCGTAGATAATTTGGCAAAAATTGGAAAGTGATCAGAGATGTCACTAAGAATAATACCAGCTTTATGATTTTGTCGAATTGTATTACTGAAAATGTTGTCTATTATAGTGGCTGAGTTATTCGTCACTCTTGTCGGCTTCGTAATAAGGGGCAAAAAAGAATGTGATAGAAACATTTCAAGAAACTCTTGCGAGGTGCTATTAGAGTTGCAATTTACTAAGTTAATATTGAAGTCACCCATAAAAAACAATCTTTATTTTTCAAAAGAGGATTTAGTAAAATTTCATTCAGGGTTTCTAAAAAAGCATTGGCATTTGAATGTGGATGTCTATAAAATACACCTATTATAAAGTTTTTACCTCTTGGATTTCTGATTTCAACAAAAAGTGTTTCTAAAACATCGTTAGATATGGTCATGTTAGCTATAAGAGTATAGTCGTATTGTTGCGGTATGTAAAGTGCGACACCACCCCCTGGTCTTTTTGTTCTATTATTAACAATCAAATTAAAATTAGGGAGCGAGAAGAGGGAACATGGGTTGTCCGAGAACCACGTTTCAGTTAAACCAATGAATGACGATTGCGGAAACTGGTTATTATCTAGAAATAACTTAAGTTTATCAAAATTTTTGCTTGCACTGCGAATGTTTATATGGAGAAGAAAGGGGTTTTCCTCGGCTTTGTCTGACGTAACGAATGATCTGAAATGTTGTTCTGTGAAATATTGTGACGTAACGAGCTGCCCGCATTGATCATTGGAATCGAAATTGTAATTAAGATCAGCGGTATTGTTATTCATAAAATTTCGTATGTGTGTATCGTAATTGGAATTTTCATGATTATCTAATGTTTGAGTAGTGCCACGTTGCGCCGAGAGAGACAACAATTAAGTCATCATTGTTCAAGAAGCTAAATGGAAACTTAGTTAAGTCGGTCATTAAAAAAAGGGGAGGAATTAAACAATAGTACCTAACGAATAGAATACACTATGCCATATACTTAACTACCTTTAAATAATTTACAGAAAAAAAAAAGAAAAAAAAAGCAAACAAAACAAAAACAAAATATGAAGAAAAAAAACCAAGAGAGAAAGGAAGCAAAACGTAAGTGAACAAAATAAGAAAAAATATAGACAACAAATGTTCAACCTGTATCCGTCTCTCCAGTAAAATTATGACATAATTAAAACAAGTGAGGATACATAAGTACAAATGAGAAAACCGTATACTAGTAAGCAAATACAGGATTTAAGCCTAGAAAGCAAAAGAGATCGATCAACCAACAAGCGGACGGAGACTACAGATTATTTGGTCTCTATACTGTACATTTATATATTTAAAAAAAATACCGAAGATAATCGATTGGAAACAAGTTAAAAATGTTGTACAGTAAAGACACTGCGCATGGATGGAGTCACGTTACAATCAAAAGAGATATACAGTCAATTCAAGCGAAGAGAGAAAACGAGGACGAGGGACCAATAGTCGTATGCACCGCCATATTGACCAAAAACATGTATCACTGCATGAAATATTGTATCAGATTATTAAGTTCGTGTAAACACGATATATTTATTGATTGACTGCACTTTTTTTTATTTATTATAATTTTTTTTTAATAGTGAAGTCATCTTTTTCATATGTGGAAATATCAAATTGTCCAAAATCGTAAAATAGGCCTTCTATACTGGAAAATATTTATTTAAAATACTGAAAAGATATTTGCATGTCGGCAAAAACACATGGAACATCGAAGCCTCGTGGAACAGATTTTTCACGTACGTACGCTTGAATAAACGTAGTGCACGAGAAAAGTAACAGTAGTAGAAGTCATATGTGATCTTCGATCAAGAATTGATTACCAATGTTAGATGCTTAACGCAAGATCGCATGTTTACATCGAATTGAATATAAAAAACAGTAACAGTAATATCGAGCCGATATTTATTTTTTCCATTTGCAAACCATACTTTTTAAAACAATATAAATAACACCATGATTCCGTTACTCGAACTGACAGTGTGAGGTTGCGTAAGCCGGATCGACACAGAAAAATACATATTTCAAGATAATAATTCAAGAAAACAATTAGTTATGATTCTGAAAGCAAACAGCTGGGTGTTTCAGAAGGCTAGTCGGAGCTGCCAACGGCCTACACACGACTGGCTACCATTTCTTGAGAAAATCAGCAATTATGAGGGGTATAAATGAATAAATAAATAATAAATGAGGGGTATATCCGTAAAGTTACCCTGTGGGTATATCCAAAAGAAACGTGAAGATAGTGCCACCAGTCGTGCGCGCAGCCGCGAGCAGCCCACGAACAGCCTTATGAAATGGCTCCCTGAAACAAAGTAAAAAAGAGAAAAAGGTATAGTTGTGTTAGGCGAAAACGCCAAACGTGGATGAATCCTCGTGTACAATATATTGACTAACTGCATTCAGCCGGCACAACCGTATAATTGCGATCTAAAAATTACTCAAACTTCAGATTGAATATCAATATATATAAATATAAATATATATAAATATATTGATATGACGTCCAAGGTAGCATCTACATTACTACCAGGGAAAATTCAGTAAAACTAAAAACATCAAGTTTTTACATTTAGTCGAAATGCCAGAGCCACTGCTTAATTGGTAGCTAATTACTCTATCAGGAAAAAAAAAATGGGACATTCTCATTAAAGTGAAACATTGCGGAAAAACATATCCCTATAATTTGAACCACTCTCTGATCAACTTTGCTAACGTTGACAATTACACGAGAGAGAACCGGAATATGAAGCAGCATAACGTGGAAACGTGACTGAATTTGCAATTGATCCTTGCGTTGAATTCAATTAAGGGGTTGATAACAGATGATTCGAAAAGAATATAGTTCAGTACGTCAAGCTGAGGGTTATGAGGTTGAGTATGAATGATTATTGTACACAAGAAATATCTTTGTGGAAAGCTACAAGAGTACTTTGAAGTCAGCAGTGCAAAGTGCAACCCTTAACACTCGAAGACGGACTCCCACCATGGACCTATTAGTAGGTCCATGCTCCTACAAACAAATAAAACCCAAAGCTGTTTGCAACATGCGCACGGCTGTTACCATTTCCTAAATAAACCAAAACACTATGATGATAACCCAATAAAGTGTTACATGCCGCTCATCACACAACTGAGATCTCTTAGTTGAGTAACATGAAATACAATTTAAAGGTGAAATACAATTTAAAGGTGAAATATGTGCTTAATTAGGGGAGATCGCCGAACGTGCATGGTTCCACATGTACAAGGTTGACAGGATTAATTCAACATGACAACCATAATTCTGACATGTCCGATCGCAATGTCGTTCGAAGAATAATGTACAAGAAAGGAGTGCGTCCAACCGGAAACATATAAACATAGCTCTCTAGATGCGCATTCGCTCAGAGGGAAAGATGTCGGGTTGGACTCACTCATGCACAGGCAGCAACAAATGAAAAGTGTTTTAAAGAGACAACACTACCAATTGTGAAAAAAGTGAAATTTTCGTTTGAACTGTCGCAAGCATCAAATTGACTGATAAAACATTTTCTTTCTAATGATTGTATATACATTATATTTTCAATTGAAGAACCTTAAAGGATCAAGGAACATGGAAAGTAAGGCACAATGTACCAAACCAATCTCGTTTTAAAAACAGTAACTCAATTCGTTATATATCCACATACAGTTTGATTATGCCAGCATAATAAAAAAAAAAAGATCAATCATCCCCAAACTGCATCATGTAGCAGAAGAAGATTGGTACTGTAAAGTCAGCAACTGATTTAATGCTTAACGCTATGACCCGAGGTAAATGTGTTTTAAAGGAATTATGTCGTATGATGCTTTTTCATTGACAGGAAATTAAATGGAAAAATGAATGTCAAGGTCAGTGCTTGTAAGTAAAAAGAAAACAACTAGAAAACTTTCAGATTCACATTGTTTCAACAAATTAACATAACTCGATTGTATTCGTTGTGATCGAAAGATTACTAAAAATCAAGTATCCAGGCAAACTCAAAACACACATAGAGAAGGTGGAAATGATGATGGAGCTAATGCTCGGCCAGGAGCAGAACAAAGTGTGTAGGCCTAGCCTACTATTAATAAATATGAAATAAATTTTTTAATGAATTCATAACTAAATTGTCCCTTTTTCAGAAAAATATATCGACAAGTTTTAGGAAGAGGAATAGAAGATAAGCATCATTTTTATATAATGACAAAAAGTCCTTATGCCTAAAATATCTCGATCCTATTTTAAAATAATAATAAAATATCAGCTCGCGCTTCGCTCGCATCATTTATTAAGTGCTTTCCACATCCACTTCACAATTCCCCTATATACACAGTGCTTTAAATATTGCTTGAATTGACCCATTTCATATCGGAATTTCAAATATTATTTCCAGCTCGCGTAATAGCCCTTATAATGCCCATACCTTGCCACTTTTTCATGATCTTCATTTACTTACTTTGTCTGATTTAAATAGGTTTAACATCGCAATATTTATGTATCTTTGTTCCAAATCACTTATTCCTGATTCGATTATGTCTAAATTTTGCCTTAATTTTTCGATTCATCAACACAATACCCGCAGTCTATTTGATTATCATTTACCACGAGTACGTACCTCAGTTTCTCATAACTCAATTTATTTTCAAGGACCTATTCTTTGGAATAATTTACCGCATTCTATTAAAACATGCCGAACCTTCAGTTCTTTCAAACGTTATTACAAATTACATCTTTTAAGTTGGTATTCTTAAATTGCTTGTATAACTACGCTATATATTTTAAATGTATGTGTTAGTAAATGTTTTCATTTATGTTAACTTTTTTTGTAATATTTATTGATTTTGTCTTATAGTTGTTGGGTCAACGCTTAATAGGGCTATCTGCTCTTTTTTGTTGGCCCATCATTCTCATGAATGTGTTTTTTGTATGTTGTCACAATGTTTTACTTATGTACCTTACGTTTGTTTTTCATGTTTTTATTGAGTGTAAATAAATTGAATTGAATTGATCTTATTAAAAACGTGCTAAAATTATCAAGTTTCAGATCAGAATATCAAAAATTTTCTGCTCGCGCTTTGCGCTCGCATTATTAATGTAGGAAGATACAAAAAACTACCCATCATTTTTTATGAGTGACAAAACATGAATCGAGTGTCCCGTTGGGGGTTTGAAATCTAATTTTTTAGGTTGGAATATCAAAAATGTTCAGCTCGCGCTTCGCGCTCGCATTATTTAATCGTTGAAATATGTATCGTCTTAATGGCTAATTCAAAACGTCCTTAACAGGTCCCTTATCGACCAGGCCAGAACGCACATTAAAAATTTCTGCTCGCGCTTCGCGCTCGTAGTAATTATCTAATTACATACGCATCTTGTTCAGGTTCACAAACATTGCCCAGAATGTTCAATTTTCAGGTCAAAATACATGAAATTTAATTATTGTTTTTATCTCGCATAGGGCTTATGAAATTATTGCAAATTAATGTTGTTTATAAAGTAAAGCTAACAAATGATTGTTAGGACATGGGCGTTTTGCCCCCCCCCCCCAAAAAAAAAGGGATTATGGTAAAATATAATGTTATTTTCAAAATATTATGTCAAATATATCGCGCTTCGCGTTTATTATTTATTTACTGAGGCCTTGTGAGATACCTCAATGTGTTTTTAAGAATAAAATTTCGGAATTTCTTTAATTTCTACCCCCCCCCCCCATTTTATTTATTTTTATCTTGGTGCCCTCTACAAAAGTTCAACAATCCCCCCCCCCCCCCGTGCAACCCTGCTGAATAAATCACAGCTTCGCCACTGATGAGGAGATTGAGTCGATTGCTTCGAGATTGCATTATTCCCAAGAGGTTATCATTGATATTATTGAAGGCTATTCTAAACAACTAGTAAAGAAACTACAGCTCCCGTTCACACAATATTCTAGTAGGGCCTACTCTGGTGAGAAGTTAAACCAAATTGAGACCCCCAAAAATCGCTCGCGCTTCGCGCTCCCATTGATATTACATTATATATTCATGGATTTTTTTTCAAGAACACATTGCCTTTTTTTAATGTGATTATGTAATAAGATAATTCAAAATACATTTAAGGCTTTTAAGTTACATTTAAGTTAGCCTGGCCGGGAGGGAGGGGGCGCCATTTTTCGAAAAGTACACATGGGCGCCAAAAATCAGGTCAAATTTGGGCCCCCCTCCCCACAAAATATTGGATCCACGCCTGCATCTTTCAATTAACGGCCTGTAACGATTTTGTCGATGGATATATGGATTTTTTGTGATGCAAAGTAGTGAATTATTATCAAGGCAATTAAGCTAGCAAGCAAATTTTCATTGGAAGACTGAATGGTGTCCAAAAATCGCGGGTGTATAATCGTCACATCACGGACAATGCATTTGTAATAATTGTTGGGATATAAAGTAATTAATTACTCTTAATATCAATATGCAAGCTATAGCGAACAAATTTTCCACAGTTGGAAGACAGAATGATAACCATATCCAGAGATGCCAACCGTTACGGAATATATCAGATAACAATGTAAATAGCCAAACGGAGTGAACCAGGGGCGGGTCCAGGATTTTCCAAAGGGGGTCGCATATTTTCCAGAGGAAAATTGACAAGAGAGAGAAAAGAAAAAGGGATTTTCACCCCATTATAGGACATTCCATGCGCGAAAAAAATTGACAAGCAAAAAAAATAATTACAAGATCTTCACTTTTAAAAGGGTGGGGGCACTTGCGTTTTAACGGCATTTTACATTACAAATTAATTGTGCCTTTGAAAGGGGGGCACGGGTCGGCTGTACCCCCCCCCCCCCTGGATCCGCCAGTGGGCTGAACCAAATGTTTTCTTACGAGACAAAACATGTCTACACAAGTTTTTCGCTCAGTCATTCAATCGGGAAGTAAACACTGAATTTACATTAGAACACATCTCATTAATGTTCCGTAAGGGTTGGCAACTCTGATACTCGTCTTTCCAGGGGTGTAGAAATGCGGAGAGTGTGCGTATAGTGAGGCGGCCTTTGAAAAAAAGTTGCTTCAGTCGTTTATAATGATTAGGCCTATGCATTTACACTGAGGATGATGATAAGGTAAAATTTAAAAATAAAGGTAAATTGATGTTATCTTTAGAAGAAATGAAAATATAAAGAGCAAATAATTTAGATATCGTTCAATAAAAAGCGAACACTAATTTGCTCAGCGGTTAAAGGTGAGATGAAAATGAAAATAAAATGGGATCGTGATCAATATCAAGGGTGCTTTCTAAAATGATTTTAGGTCATCATATAGGCAACACTTAAAAAAAAAACACGTGGAAATAGCACAAAGGATTCAAATGAAATTTTAAAAAATGCACTGATAGGAAATATTTGAATGGCCCGGGCTATACATTGGGAGATGATGCAACATTCCATATTTTTAGCAAAATTCATATTTGAAATATTTATGAAATTATTATGTTAATTTGCGTGATTTCAAGTCTCCTATATGCGTTTGGAAAATATTTATGTCCTAACTTGCCTCTGTGTGCGGCATTGTGTTGGTCAATGCCATCAGTCGCCCATCTTGTACATAATACGGTATGTCTATATTTTTTTGTAAATATTACAGGATAGCCCCCCCCCCCCCCCCCACACACACACACACACATTCACGCCAGCTAAAATGATGTTTTTATTTGTTTTGGATCAAAGTCATATCATTCACAGATAAACTCATGATGCAGCGGATAACCTTTGCAATAAGCTAAACGTAGGGATTGCCAAATCTTGTAAGAATAGATAGATTAAGTGCGGGAGCGGAGCGACCGCGCGATAAATGTTGCGTTTTTTAAATGAAAAATAGGGCAAATTTAAGCACTTTGACTGCATTTAAAGCATTCAAAATAACAGTAATCAAAGAGTTGAAAAAATATTAGTCATTTGATGATTAAAAAACATCGTTTAATTATGTTTTGAAAAGTGTGTGTGTGATGGGGGGGGGGGGGGGTGATGATCCCCATGCATGCAAATCAGCCTACGCCCTTGAATCGGATGTAGAATAAGAAAGTTATGACATTTTCAAATTTTGCTTATTCACAAAATAGTTATATGCACAATTCAGTGATATGCAAATGCCGAGTAGACTGATGCCCCTCACTCACTATTTTTTTTTATTGTTTGAATTATACACTTTTTAACAGATTGACAATATGACCAATCACTGAACCACAAAATGTTAAAACAAATATGGCAATTGACATGTCGAAGGATGAGTAAAACTTAGTTTCATGTGACAATGAGGAGAAAAATAAAATATTTAATTTTGCATATAATGAAATACAAAAGAAGTATGAGTGGATGATGTCATCAGTCCCCTCATTTGCATACCGATCAGGATATGCAACTGTTTTTAAAATGTCATAACTTTCATCCGATAATGATGAAATTTTCAGTTATGCTTTTTGTTGGATTTTCTCTTTTTATTCAAATTAACTATTTGCTTGGGTGGGCTCGTCCTTTAAAGGTCAAGTCCACCCTAGAAAATTGTTGATTTGAATCGAAAGAGAAAAATCAAACAAACATGACGCTACAAATTTCATCGAAATCGGATGTAAAATAAGAAAGTTATGACATTTTTAAATTTTGCTTATTTTTCACAAAACAGTTAAATGTCTAACTCAGCGATATGCAAATGGAGAGTCGATGATGTCCTTCACTCACCATTTCTTTTGTTTTTTATTGTTTGAATTATACAATATTTCAATTTTTACAGATTTGACAATAAGGACAAACTTGATCGACTTAACCATACAATCTTACAATAATGGGAATTCCACCGTACCCCTCCACATGTTCAGGGAGGAATAAAGTTTTGTTTCACATGACAATGAGGAGAAAATTTGAATTTTTCATATTTCATATAATAAAATACAAAAGAAGTGGTGAGTGGGTGACGTCATCAGTGTGCCAATTTGCATACTGACTAGGATGTGCCACTGATCTCTCCACTAATAGGGGAGATCAGTGGGATGTGCATATATTAAACTGTTTAGTGAAATTAAGCGAAACTTTAAAATGTCATAACTAATAACTTTCCTATTTTACATCCGATTTTGATGAAATTTTCAGTGTTTTGCTTGTTGGATTTTTCTCCTTTTTTTCAAGTCAACTTTTTGTTGGAGTGGACTTGTCCTTTAAGGACGTTCCACAGTTATGTTTGTGCGCATTATGATCTGCACATAGTTTACACTCTGCGCGCTGACGTCACAATGGATGAACAGGTGATTAATTAGCTGCGGGTATGAGCTGATTTTTCTCATCTTCTGCACTTTAACTGCAGATCCGATGCGTTATTTCATGAAGCTAAAAAATTGAAAATTCCATGGACCATTCAAAAAAATATTCTCTATAATTTTAAAATACTTTACTCTGCAGTGCTGCCAAGAATCACGAATATTACCCCGAGTTTGAATAAATGGTAGAGTGGTTTTGATTTTTTCTTCACATAGATACTAAGCATTCGGCCCATTTTGGGTGTTTTAAAAAGCACATTTGCTCTAATAAAAATGCTGATAGTTTAAAAACAAGCACATGAACCCTTATTTTTTAATGTTTGTACCTCTTAGGTATACCTTCCTCTACAACTCTGCAAATTTTGGTGAAAATGACATGGATTTTGAATAAAGTGCAGCATTTATTGTACGTTTGTAGTTTGTTACTGAAATTTTACATTTTTTAGATTGGGATTTTGTTATCTTTTACGCCATTTTTAAGAACTGACAGTGCTGTTAAACTTAAATTTGCAAACAAATAGCACTATTAATAGATTCTCCATTCTAACGATACAATTATTAACTCTCTTGCGAAATTTTATGACTTTTTCATGTATTTTGACTGAGTAATGGAGGTTTAAACTCATTGTAGTAATATTGGGCGGTCTAAAAATGCCAAATTCTTTTGAATGCGCAATTCTTAAGAACATCAATTTGGGTGAACTTTGAAGCTCTATAGCAAAAAATCAAGCACATGGACCTATGTTAATTTTTGCATATTTCGAATATTAAGGTTCTAAAGTATCTATGTGCAAAGTTTGGTGAAAATGACATGGATTTCACTTTAACTGTGGAACGTCCTTAAGGAGACATTCTACATTCCAATTTAAGAGGCTAGCTCTGCATTCTGCAATATGGGCTGTCCACTGATCTCTCCACTAGCGGAGAGATAGTCAAACGAGGAGATCGTTACGCTCGATCGAGCGGCCCCTGCCATGCCCTCATATCTCGGCGCGGCGCTCGTGATCGATGAATGAAATTGTCGATTACTTCAGCCCATAGAGCGTAGCGTTGGTTCTGGTTTCTCAACGTGTTGAAATCGTAATAATTTTCCCGAAATTTGCAATTCTAAGGATCATGGAAACCATTCTAGAACAACAGAGAAGGATACATGAGGAAAAGGAGAGAGTAGTTGATGCATTGGTGAAAGAAACTCTTCATAAAAAGACAAATGTAAGTCATCAATCTAATTTTTTTTTAAATCAGTCCCATATCCTGTGAACCATGTAAAGTAAAGTTAGGCCACTTTCAGAATTTGTATCTGCAAGTCGCCATACAGCGAAAAGTAAGGGATGGGACCACTGGCACTGGTTCACCCCGACCATTCGCCATACAGAAAAATGTACGGGGTGGGACCACCCATGGGTTCATATCATCTCGCGTGCGAAGGAATATCTGTCATATGCACGCGACACACACGACAAGTCAAAAAGATAGTGGGCTTTTGCCCACATAAAATATCACCAGTAGTAATCTGGTAGACTAGTGGCAGTGGTATGGTAGTGGATCGTATTACCGAACACTTTTCATGAATTCAATCATATCAAACACACTATTCTCATAAAATTCACCAAACTTTCACCATGAATACACAATTAGGCCTACCTACAAAATATAAATATGTAAAAATTTGGCCGAAATTGTTTTTCCTATAATTAGCTTCCAATCGGACCCCTCTTCGCATGTGAAATATTTTGGTCACTTGAAAATGGTATCGTATTACCGAACGTGTGTTTTCAATGGGAAAAGTTGAGAAAACAACAAAATCACTGATGCGCTATTTTGACCATATCTTATTATTTTTTTAATATTAAGACTTTGAAATTGTGTTTTTGACAATTTTTCATCATCTTTCTATTCAATTTCAAGTTCTCTTTGAAAGGATGTTGCAAATTTTGAGCGTATGGAATTATTTTCTGATGCGTATGATGCGCACGTTCGGTAATACAAGGCCGGTCGGTAATACAATCACTCACTATATTTCACATTCTGCTATGACACTTACCGAATCATTTAGATCCTTCCGTGACTTCTCCTTGAAGTTTCTTTTTTTAAATATGTATATTTTCTTGATCTTTAGTGAAGATTTCATGGAGATAAAATTTGGTCAGCGTAGATATCAATTTTCGCCTAAAGAGGGCGCGCGATTTATATTCATATTTCATATCAAAGACTAGACAGGAATAACCGTGGTTTCTGGGGATTTATTCAACAATTTCTGACATTTTACTGTAATCCCCATTGGGTGTACGTGTGGGCTCGCATGTGTTCTCATTCCCTCCCTTTTGTCAATTCACAGTCCAAAGTTTGATGTAATTTTACACATCGAATTTACAATCTAAGGATGTATAACCAACAAACTTTTAAAACTTGATATTCCATTATCAAAATACTTTAAACGATATAGATGAAAAGGCATGAAAATTATACTTTACCGATGTTTAATTGGGTTGAACACGATAAAAATGGTCAAAATGGCAGCCAAACTATGAAATATTTACAAACGAACGGAGAGGGCGTCAACAATCACGAATATGATATCGATATTGCTTTCGATATTATACGATCTGCTCCATACGCGAGCGTACCGAAACACCGCTACCATCACAGGTAGCAGACGACATTCGATATATCGAGACATTAAAAAGTTAATAACAATAATGACGTCATTCAAGATGGCAACTTGCAAGAAAAACCCTCAGCTCAGGTGAAAATGTCTTAGATGAAAGATTTCTCAATCATCCAGAGGATTTTTTTCAATAACTTCTGTCCAAGGTACGCAATTACTTAAGTTATTTATATTTCCCTGATAATTGAAACCATGAAACTGTAAATTTCGCTTAAAAACAGTTTTAAATCGCGACCTATAAAACGTTAGTTCACTTAATACGTTGGCTGTACGTACGGGCCTCCAAGCTCTTCAGTCTATGTATTGGTGAGTGGAGCCAACGTAGTTCAGCGGAACAATACAATACCACGTCATGCATTTTGACATATTTGCCCTCTTTCTAAGCAAATTAAGACACTAATACTGTCACGAAGCATATCGATGTTTTCGCTAATATATTCTCTTTCATGTAGAATGTTGACATTGTGTATTAGTTGCTGTTTTTTAAAAACAGTTCAGGATTCATGAAAAAAATACTGTTTTGAATTATAATTTGCATAATTTATGTAAATTAGGTAATAATAAACAAGGATATCCTAATTATTTTATGACAATTTTCTTCCCTTTCTTACCCTAAGTCTTTATTTCCAATTTTAGGGCAGTTATGGTTAAATATATATTCTGAAATACTTGTTTTCACTATATTGACATAATATGCAAATTTATGCAAATTACTTGCTTATTTGCATAGATACATGTATAGCGTGTCTCTTTGGATGAATCCTTTTCTTTTGACTTAAAGTATACATCCGAAGAATCAAAAGTATTTTATAATGACTTTATGTGGTCATCATTGTAAAGGGGAAGTATTACTAATCAGATATATAACTTCACTTTTCAAAATAGTGATCAGAGTTTGCAGAAATCAGCTCTCAAAAATGATTTATTTTCATGCCATATTTCTGCCTTCCACCGGTCCTTTTGCGAGCTCCAGCTGAGTGACGTCACACAATGAGCAGTTGAGCTGACAGCAGCCCATTGGAGACGATCTTTCCAATCAGCGTTTTTTGCTCTTAGAATTGTTTATTGCTCTTAAGATTGGTCTTGTTATATAGATAAAAGTTTGAATTTACTGAACAGTGAAAAAAAGTGCACATTTAACGTATTTTGGTAACCGATATTTAGCTTAGAATTTTTTTTTTTTTCAAGAAATATATGTGAATAAACAAAGCATATTTTCACGTAGAAATCACACTTACGTCACATTAATATTATAATCAATATAAAGCATAGACATTCTTCTTTATGACTGAACAAAAATTATGAAATTTCATTAAGTAGCAAAGTCAGGAACCACAAAAAAAACACGGCAATATCCATCGCGAAATGACTGAAATTGCAGTTGAATTGCCGAAGCATTATTAGGCAACAGCGGCGAGCGGACTTTATTTCATATATCTTAAAAATGCCTTTCCGGTAGGGCAATGGTCTGTGGCCAAATGCGTTGGCCATTGTTTTGTCATGTGCGAGGACCCTGGTTCGAAACTCGGATTTTTTTGGGGGGGGGCATTTTTTTTTTTTTCCTTCCCCGTCCCTACCCATCTTTTTTTCTCTATTTATTTTCTTGTGAAATTCTATTCAGACCTGTATTTATCAAATCTTGCTTCTTAATTGCTGCTTTTGATTTTCAAGTTCTTGATTAGATTATTTCTACTCTTATTTGGGATGGGAGGGGTAGAGTTAAAAGTCAAGTCCACATCAACTAAAAATTATTTGAATAGAGTAATTTCCCTTGTTGTTTTTACTCAAAACAGTCATATACACAAAACAATGATATGCAAATTAGAGTTGTCACTCACATCACATTCGTTTCTATTTTTTGTGGCATTTTGTTTTTTATTCTTTGCAGATTTGACGATAGGAAACTCTTCATCTGATCACAATAGGTTATATTTACGGAACTGTTAAAATAGTAATTATATAAATTTGAATCAAAGTTTTTATGAAATTTCCTGCAATATCTTGTTATTTTTCTTTAAATTCAAATGAATTTTTGATTGCGTGGACTTCTCCTTTACTCTTAATGTAGGGAATGCATAGCAAAATTTATCCAGAAACAAAATTGTCTTAGAATATGCAAATCAGTAATTGGACACATGTTCACTTTTCTTTCATCCAGGCCACTTCCTCACATCCACCAGGCTTTCAGTCTTATAACAAAAATGATGAACCATCACACAACAGCACACAACATTCACAGTGCTTCACAATAAATATTTCACTTCTGTTCATACATGCAATAAATATTGTGGAAAACAAATAAAAGGCGTACCCATATTCAAATACCGTTTAAAAGGACAAATATATTATACCTTTCGAGAAAAATCAGCACGTTAAATATCTGATAACAAAACATAATTATGGGGCACTGCAAGAAACTTATGTTCAATTGCAAATCAAGCGTAAGTCTTAAATTCAAATTCAAGCGTAATAAGGTCGAGTTGCAATCGCAATTCAACTACATGTTTAAAGGGGAATCCAGCCTTGGCCATAGAATGTTGTGTTGGGAAGGAGAAAAATAAATTAAACAGAATGGTGAAAGTTTGAAAGAAATCGGACAAGCAATAAGAAAGTTATAGCTGCTGTAAAACTGAGATCAATAATACTATGTAGATTTCAAATTGGCAACTGGGTAAGTAAATTATGACAAGGGGCAAGGACAACTTTCCCATAGGCCATGTACTTTATTATCAGGGATTTGTGGTTTTCTCCTAAGTACCCATTCCCCTGGGGCAGTAATCTAATTATAACCCAGGTAGTATATTGTTTTATGTCCCCATGAAAGAAAATTATAATTTGAAATAAAACTTTTGGGAAAAATGACATTTTAGCCATGATATGTATTGGAGTACATGGAAGAGTAGTCCTTGCCTTACATCACTATGACATCCCATATGCGGCCGATTTGAAGTGTCCATGGGTATAGTGATTACGAATATTTACAGCTTTTGAAAATTCATAACTTTCTTGTTGTTTGTCCAATATTGTTCAAACTTTCACCTATCAACTTGTCTGATTTTTCTTTTCCTTATAAAAACACGTTTTCATTTGGGTTGGATTCCCCTTTAATCAAAGGACTTACCCTTGATTTGGGACGTGTGATTGAGTATAACATTTCTCGCAAAATGCCCTAGTAACATTAAAATTGTTCTTTCGTTTTAAATTGTGTGTTATTATTTTTGACAAGCTGTATTCCTGTCCAAGTCAAATTTCTTAGTTCTCTCCAAAACTGTGCTCAAAATTGTTTCCAAGATTGATAAAGAAAATTTTTCTTTTGTATCATTATCAGTCCACAACTTGCAAACCGTAGGTCCTGGAAAGAGTGAAGAAATAATGGCTATATCCAAATCATAGTAAAAGGACATGATGGAATCTCCCAGATTGAGGTAGCAAGCAGAGACCAGAAGTCACCAGAGTCAGCAAGTGTGCAGATCTGTGTGTAGAAGAGAGAAAAAAAGAAATAGTTTAAATAATCAAATCAAAGTATGAATTTAATTATCGTGATGATTGATGACGTGCGGTGGCATGTAATTCCCGGTCAACAACAAATGATATTAGGTTTAGACACCTGAAAAGTTCCACTCAGAACACTGGTGCTCTACCTCAAGTGATGTTTGTGTAGGCCCCACTCCACTTCACTACCACTACACTACCGTACATGTACGCCACACCTACCCGGGTAGGTGTGTAGCGTAGTGTAGGCTGTAGCAGTAGTGAAGTGGAGACTACACGAACATCACTTGAGGTAGAGCACCAGTGTTCTGAGTGGAACTTTTCAGGTGTCTAAACCTGAAATACGCAATACGTGTGAGTGATTTTGGCCAGGAATCAGGGTAATCACCACTCACACGTATTGCGAGGTTAGTATTAGTATACTAACCTCGCACCACGAACTGCGTTTGGCAGTGGATTTCTAACTAGTGGGTCGCGCGTGCTGGGATCTCACTTCTTGGGTCCACAACACACGACTTCTATGGCTTGATTTTTCTGTGCGCGGCGGCATGTAATGAACCCTTGGGTGGGTAATCACTGCTGAAAATTTGTCTGGTTTCATGACATCGGCATCATTCATGGTGATATAATTCTGTGTATAATAAAAACTTAAACATTCCTCTGAAACAGCAGATTTTCAGCCATGGTCCATACCAGTGCTCCTAAATAATTTAATCGCCTGCCTGAGTCCTGACCAGTTTTAGAAATCTGAAGAAAAAATCTGCTGGAATTGTGCAAAAACATTATTTCTAAAATAAAGACTTTTTAATTTTAATAGTAGTTATGCCAAAATGCATGATTCTAAACTTATATCAGATCTGTATCTGTCATCTGACCTGAATGCATCGTCAGAACAAGTACAGTTTCCAAACATGCTTACCTTGACTTTTGACTGGATCAAACAACGTAACCTGCAACATGCATCGGGAGCAAGTGAATGGGACCGTGCAGCTTGGAGTTTTTCAATAGTTAGTAGAGCAACACAACGAAGACTGTCGAGTTGGACAAAATCGATCTTTCCAGTTCACAATTCAATAAAAACCGGGCAAAATAACACAGTTCTGGTTCCCTTATAGTCTGAAGTTGTCGAAAACAGAATTCGGATATCACAATACATGAAGAAAACGATAAATTCGAAGAAAAATAGAGACCAGGAAGGTGAATCAGCTATCAGTGTACTGCTGGCTTGCACAGAGCTACAGAGCGGCTGAGTGAGTCGATCATCATGTGACGTCATTATTCTCGACTGTATTTGATCGCGTTATTTGTCTGGCTGGGGGGCTGAGAATGGTC
This sequence comes from Lytechinus pictus, assembly GCF_037042905.1. Taxonomy (NCBI): domain Eukaryota; kingdom Metazoa; phylum Echinodermata; class Echinoidea; order Temnopleuroida; family Toxopneustidae; genus Lytechinus; species Lytechinus pictus. The sequence goes on along the minus strand of NC_087248.1, from coordinate 31,947,130 downwards.
TCTAATAATTTCATTTCTTGCATTTCCACGACATCAATAAGACTTTTTAGTGACATATTTGTGTATAAAAAGACAAGACCTTTCCATTCATATATAATTTGTCTATAATCATCACTTTCGTGAATTTTCTTTGGATGTATACTTGAATGAACATTTGTGCCAAGTGGGACATTTGTACTAAAAAATGCAGCATTCAACCTCTTAACAAGTCTACTAATATTGAGGACAAACTTTGTTCTCTGACCTGGCTTACCATTTTGCTTCAGTTTGTTGGAGACTCTAAGTATATGCTCAACAGTATAACCATTGGCATCAGTCACATTGCAAGTTTCGATAGCAAGGGTATTACTATTTTCATTAAGCTTTTCAATGAGCACGTTAGCACTCATAATATGCGGTACTACATGTTATCACCATTTGCTTACCACCATCTTTCATCTCTTATCGTGTTAATATCTTGACATTTCTCAAGTTTCTTTTGCATAGCCTTATATCCTTGTTCAGAGAATAGCTCCTTTGCACATGTAGAGTATTTGGTCAGAGTATCACTATTAGTACCTTTTATGGAAAGCATCTTTTTCTGCATGTAAAATTCCCAGCTACCCTGTCAAAGATGTCTGGGATCAGAAACATAGTTGGCAGTTTAGTTGACTTAGCAGGGCTCCAAGCTAAAAGAGATAAGGGGGTGCAAGTTCACTGCAAGAATACTGTGCAGATCTTGATACAAGTTTTCCTGCCAAACTTGTAGATCAATCAGATTTGTTTTAAGTATATGACAGACCGTCTTTATGAAGTATATTCTGTTGGCCCAGTACTGGCGAACATTAAAAAAAAATTATTTGTATAATTTGTTTTGACATAAATTGCTGAACCGAACCAAAGTTCAGAAAAAACTTCTGAACCCTGCCGAACCAAACCCGAACATGCAACCAGCACTACTTCCTCTTCATATAAGTCACTGAATGAAGTTCAATGTTTATAACTTTCGTATATAATGATTTATATCTTTTACAGAACCGTGAACAGATAAATTCAGACTTTCGAGCAAAGCAACTACTTGATGTAAGTTTTAAGCCTACATGTATGTATTTCTGCCTTTTCAATTTACTTATAATGTTCTGTTAACCACGTTTTTCTATAATAGTATGATACATTATGATAAATCAAGATATAAAAAGTTTATGTTGAACATTGGAGATTAAGCTTTTTACTTTATGTCATTACAACCTGTTTATCTGTTCCTTTTAACTTTCCAGGACAATAGCAAATGCCAGAAATCTGAGATAAACAGTTTTGTTACCCAATGGGATTGTAGGATTTCAGTAGCTTGTAACTTGCAAAGCTTTGAAATAATTCATTAGGTACCTTGTCAAAAGGCTTAGGAGTGTAAATCCCGTCACATCACTAATCCTTACATAGTCAAAATAATAGAGTGTCACATCAATTTTCTATTTTAGCATTTCAGCATTTTTTTAAACCTTATTTTGATGGAGCATGATGAAATACATTCAACATCCCAAATATGGTGGGAGTTCAGTAGGTCCATGGGCACCCAAGATATGACCTAATTAATCCATAATTAGCCTTATTGAAATCAATGTATTATTGGTTTATTTCTCCATGTCATGAACCAGGCAAATAATACTTTGATTTCAATGGGGCTTATTATATCTTGGGCTCCCATGGACCAATTTCCACCTAAACACTAAAATGCAAAAAAAGTCTTTTGTGACGCCATCTTTTCGGTACTTTATGGGGCTGCCAGAGAGGTGCATGAGGCCTTGTTATGGGATTCCTGCAAGCAGTCTTGGTCTCATCTTTTCCACAACCTTATTATTTTGTCTATAATTGTGAAATAATGTATTAGCATACACTTGCAGGTTTCTGTTAGAAAGAAGCTGCTCTACCATTTGTAAGGTTTCTTACATGCCTCTACAATAAAGTGTATCAATTTACATTTTCCAACCTCTTATTACAGCGCTTTGTAGAGGGGGCTAACACCCTAAGGGAGCTATACGATGATAGAGATGGGTAAGAACACATTTTCTATGATCTAGGCGGAGGATAAATATCTTTGTTATAAACTATGTACATCTGATGTAGAAGACTATGGACAATGGCCGTGAAGCAGTCACCGCCTGTACACTCCTGTCTTGCTTTAGTTGTTGTTGTTTTTTTATTGGGCTTTTCATACAAAAAGGACCACACATTGATGTATAAAAAGGAAACCAAAGCAAGGTAGGAATGTTCAGTTGGTTGCTACTAGCCACTTTCCATAGTCTTCTATATCTGACATATTAATTACATTTAGCATAACAGCATCAATCTCATGAAGCAAAGACAAATGCTTCATCCTCAGACTAGATTACAGGCTTGTCAGAACTACGCAAAACAGATATTTAAAGTATTTCTGTTGTCTTATTTTATGCCTATTTTATTTTTTATTTTAGTATTTCTCTCTGTATTACTTAATATCTAATATTTTATTCATCAATGGATCCCAGACCTCAACTTACATGTATATTTCAATAAAGGCAAGCTCACTTTTCTACAGGAAAAATATCTTTGATAAGTAACAAGTGAGAAGAAAGTTAGAAGGTCACATAATATCAAAGGCCATGGCTTTCAGTGGCCATGGCTTTTTTGGCCCTTAATTTATTTTAGCCCTGGTATTCCTATAGTATTCATTTTAATGATTTATGGTCATTTCCCATTTATTTGTTTATTTTTTAACCCTTTTTCCATTTGTTTAGATATTTTTCTGTGTATATTTATTAATTCAATTTCTATTTCCTTTATTCCTTTGATTATTTAGAAGTTTGGGCGTTTCTTAGTTTCAAGAATAACTTATAATAATTTCCATGAGAAAAAGCAAAACATGTATTGGTATGACAAATCAGACTACCACAAATAATTATTGAATCTTTACATTGGTGACCCAGTTACAGGCCATGATGACTTTTTGCAAATAAGCAAAACTTAGTAAAGATATTGTAACTTTATTATTTCTACATAATTTCAATGAAATGTTAAGTTTTGGGCTTGTTTGGTTTTCTAGATTTATTCAAATTGATTTTTTAATGGATGGATTTGACCTTTCAGCAAGCATGCTTATAATGATGTTGTTTTCCTATACAGGTTACGTAAGGAGGAGATCCAAGCATTATCAGGTCCTAATGAGTTTGCTGAGTTCTATACAAGGTTAAAGGTCATCAAAGATTTCCATAGGAAACATCCTAATGAGGTGGGACATTCTCATGATTTATGCAATCAAATTATGAGATTGCAAAACATGTAGCTTAAGGAGAATCAAATCCTTAAAAACTAGTTGAAATTCATTTTAAAAGAAAATCAATCAAAGAAATAGATTACAGAAAGTTTGAAGAAAACTAATTGAATGATTAGAAAGTTATGAGCATTTTACTACTGTAACCACAAATGCTATATGATCATATTTAAAGAAAGTGAACATGAGGGTGAAAATAAGGACTAAGACAAATTTTTAAAGCATATTATATTTATAAAAAAAAGGATAGAGTCCTGACAACAAATAGGCCTATTTGAAGCCTTCTTTTTTTCATTTTGATACTTAAAATAGTCAACCAATCAATGATAATGATTTTTTTCGTCATTGTAATGGGGAAGTACTAATCAGATAAAATACCTTTTCAAATTAGTGAATGAGGCTTCTCTCAAAATCATCTCTTAAAAACGATATTTTCAATCCATATTTCTGCCTTCATCAGTCCTCTGTCTAGCTACATATGTCACTCAAGTTTGAAAATGACCCTATAGATCCTTCCATTCGCAAAGCCTGTACATATGTCACTCCAATTATCTATTTTATCTAATCTATCACAAGATCAGACAAGCTTTCTATGAGAGGATGTGTGATACAGATTTCACCTTATATTGTGGATTAATTGTATGCCCTTTAATTCGACTAAGCAAAAGATGATTGGGGGTTTATTTTTAGTGTCTAAATGCGAGATATTTACATGTGTGACATCACAGATCATTTTTGGCAATGCAAATGGGAGGATCTCCGTAGAATTATTGTTCTCAACATTAAAATTCTCATAGCTTTCCTATTCTTTGTAGAATTTTACTCAAAATTTTGTTGATCTTACATTTCATTTTTCTGTTGAAATCACAGAATCCGACTTTTTCCATAGGTTTTATTCTTCTTTAAATATTATCATCTCTTGAGTGTGGTGGTGTCATCGCCTATGTCCATTGACTTTTAGGAAATGATGGGGGGTGTTATTGTTATATGTTTATGATAATATCACTTACTATACATGTCACTTCATCGTTTTGGCATTTTACAGTCCAATTCTAAGCTTTGAAACATGGAGTTAATTATTACAATGATTTCTATTGTGTGAAGGTTTCTGTGCCTATGTCGATTGAGTTTGAGCAGCTGAGAGAAGAGAGAGAGAACCCAGCAGAGGAGAATCAATCATTGGTTCCATTCAAAGATGAGGAAGGATATGGGAAGTACATGGATCTTCATGAATGTTATGACAAGTATATCAATCTCAAGGGCACCGAGGTGAGATATTTAATAATAATAATAATAGCTGGATGTATAAAGCGCTTTTGTGCCAGAGGATACAAAGCGCTGCTATTATTACCCAGGCTTTAGCTCAAGCGACCATCACCAGTGCTCAGTGCTTGCAAGGAATTACTCCTGCCGGGTACCCATTCACCTCACCTGGGTCGAGTGCAGCACAGTATGGATAAATTTATTGCTGAAGGAAAATACGCCATGGCTACGATTCGAACCTACGACCCTGGGTCGAGTGCAGCACAGTATGGATAAATTTATTGCTGAAGGAAAATACGCCATGGCTACGATTCGAACCCACAACCCTCTGTTTCAAAGGCGAGAGTCAGAACCACTAGACCACGACGCACCCGATAGAATTGAAATATAATTAGATCATCACCATGATGTATATTGTATACTGGATGCAATAAACCCATCAGGATGTGATAATTCAGAGCTGCCAACCGTTATGTGTTTCAAGTAATATGCTTTTATAACCAAATTCCAGCATTATGCTCTTTCTTCATAACTTACAATTTTCTATGAAAAAAAGTATTAAAAATTCATTTTATTGTCTCACCTGCATAGCAGAGTGAGACTATAGGCGCCGCTTTTCCGACGGCGGCGGCGGCGGCGTCAACACCAAATCTTAACCTGAGGTTAAGTTTTTGAAATGACAGCATAACTTAGAAAGTATATGGACCTAGTTCATGAAACTTGGCCATAAGATTAATCAAGTATTACTGAACATCCTGCCTGAGTTTCATGTCACATGACCAAGGTCAAAGGTCATTTAGGGTCAATGAACTTAGACCATGTTGGGGGAATCAACATCAAAATCTTAACCTAAGGTTAAGTTTTTGAAATGTCATCATAACTTAGAAAATATATGGACCTAGTTCATGAAACTTATACATAAGGTTAATCAAGTATCACTGAACATCCTGCATGAGTTTCACGTCACATGACCAAGGTCAAAGGTCATTTAGGGTCAATGAACTGTGGCCGAATTGGGGGTATCTGTTGAATTACCATCATAACTTTGAAAGTTTATGGATCTGATTCATGAAACTTGGACATAATAGTAATCAAGTATTACTGAACATCCTGTGCAAGTTTCAGGTCACATGATCAAGGTCAAAGGTCATTTAGGGTCAATGAACTTTGGCCAAATTGGGGTATTTGTTGAATTACAGCCATAAATTTGAAAGTGTGTTGGTCTAGTTCATAAAACTTGGACATAATAGTAATCAAGTATCACTGAACATCCTGTGCGAGTTTCAGGTCACATGATCAAGGTCAAAGGTCATGTAAGGTCAAAGAACTTTGGCCACGTTGGGGGTATTTGTTGAATTGCCATCATATCTCTATAAGTGTATTGGTCTAGTTCATAAAACGTGGAAATAAGAGTAACCAAGTATCACTGAACATCTTTTGCGAGTTATAGTAGTTTTCAAAATCAGCACTGCTGCTATATTGAATCGCGTGATGCAGGTGAGACGGCCAGAGGCATTCCACTTGTTGAGAATAAATTCTTTATACATGTCTCTTTTTCTTAAAACTGATGCAAGTATAGGAGGCAAGTTTATGAATGTGATATCAGGTAATTAGATCAAGATCAAAGGTCATTGGGAATCACTGCAAGCAGTATCTAATTCCCAGAGGTTGGAAGATATGGTTTTAAGGTTCTGTCACATTGTGTTTGATGTGAACTTGACTTATTATTCTAATCAGGCTGTTTGACCTCCCAAGAATTAAACTATAAGATGAAATTGTACATTTCGATCAAAATGAATTTATTATATATATCAATATTGCCATTATCGAGGCTCACAAGCTGTCAAAACATAAAGATCAAGAAAACAGTATCAACAACGTTTTGGAACAATCTGTCTCAATTCAAATTAGTATAATCTAGACAAATTAAGTTAGTATTGTGACCTGCAATTCCTATTCAAGGAAAGAGCATAAACTCTGTGTTTATGAAAACAATCTATATAGTATACGTATACCGACTGTGGGGAAAGTTCAGTTTCTCAAGTCTTCACTCATCACCCGTTGTCAGACGTCAAATGCATCAATGTCCAAATTGATCATGCGATGCTGAAGAAATTTGCCGAACGGAAGACGATATGGGGATGAACTCGCGAATGCGATGAACTAACCAAGAACTCGGGACTTTCCGTAGAGAACGTAGCAATCATAGAACGTCGTAAGACGTCGAAGAGGCCGTGTACGTCACAAGACGTAGAACGTAGCTAAACATTGCCAAACGAGGAGAACCATGGCAATACATGGAAACGTGGTGAAACGTAAAGAGACTTGGATAAAAATCATCGAGAAAACGGCCGTCTGGAAGAGAATACGCAAGGATTAACAGCCTACAGTTCATATAATTTCTGTTATTCAAATGGTTTATAATAGAATAAATGCTGAGTACATTCAAGCAGGTCAATGAACTTTCTATACTTGCTTCCAAGTACCTAATAGCAGTGTCCTTACTCTGAACAAGTAAAACATTAATTCTTATTAAGTGTCATATAAAAGTCACCACTCTCGTAGTTAACAAGTGTTTAAACAGAAGCTTCAACATTTGTAAAAATAGACTAATTGTCTTGATAAAGGACAAAATACCTTTCAAGTTTTAAATATTAGATAATTAGGTCACTTCCTAAAACAATCATTTCATGACATGTGTTAGACATATAAATATAATATCTGATATCTTACATGTAGATGTATGTCTCATATCTTAGTCTTCAAATAGCATAATTATCCTTCATCATGTTTAATTGTAATACAAATCAACACCACAGGTTCTAAATATAATCATAGCTTTTCATAATAATATGGTAAACTAAAACATCAACTTACAGTCTGGACCTTGAATTCCAACCAGTGTACCAACCACTGCTGGCTTACATGCCACTCCAAATATCAAAGGCGTGGCACCAAAGTGCTGGCTTTCCCAGCCAAGGAGCTGCTGAAAGATGCTGCTGCACCCTATGCTTGCTTATCTGCAGTCTGCTGAACATTAGCTTGCATAGCCCTATGCAGTGCACACACACAATAGCTATCAAACACAGTGAGGGGTTGCCTACTCTAGCAGTTAGGTTTGGTCTATTCATAAACAAATTAGGAGTTACTCAACCAAATAGGCTCTTCCACTGGCTAGTAAAGGGGAGTTTGAATAAGCTTCTGACAATTACCCCCTATTTGAAAAAAATGTATCACATTTTGCAAAAACCAAAATATAAGAGCTTATTCCAACTCTAACATTAACTTCCTGTCTTTGTTTCAATATAGTCAGTAATCAAATTAAACACGACTCCTTTTCTGGGATCGAGTTTTTTTTTTCTTCTTCTTCTTCAAAGAAAATCAAAAATGCATATGTGTGTGTATATATATATCTATTCCTATTAAAACATGTATACAGATGTCTTAGTAACTATAGTTAATATTTGTCACAGTGTTCAAGAAACTTGTATTTATTAGAGACATTGTATGTGTATATATTATGTATATTATGTATACTTGCTTACTATTTTTTTTTTTTTTTTTTTATAAAGAGAAATTATCGAGTAAGTTAATTACGCTTGATTTATTATGCGGATATTTATATTCCTAACAAGACAAAAAAAATCTCTCTTTACCTACTTAATATCTTTTCATGGTATTAGACAATTTTTTTTTCAACACAAAACTTTAGATCAAGATAATTAAAAAAACACTAGCTCACTTTAGCTAGTAAAACATCAGATTAAATTAAACTCTACTTGTCGACAACCCAGTTGGCATTTACTGGGCTGAGCAGTCAGTCCTGCCGCTCGCATTCTTCTCAGCAATTCTTGTAGGACAACAAGATGCTCTTCCCATGTAGGGGTGTGGATCAAGATGTCGTCTAGCTTCGAAAAGAAGTGGGACCCTGACAAACTAGAAAATATTTCTTCTGTATTCGGAAGGGGCTCATCATCAAAAACAGTCACGCGGTTCAACCGCCTAAAGTCTATGCAAAAGCGATTACTTCCATCTGTCTTCTTGACAATAACAATTGGGGATGAATATGGAGAATTAGACTTTTCTATTACCTCCATCTCAATCATCTTCTCAACTTCATCATCAATTACGCCACGGAGGGCATGAGGAACTGGATATGGCTTCAGTCGGACGGGATCGTCAGACGTTAGCCGAATCGAGTGTTCGCCTAACCGAGTCTTACCAGGTAAATCAGTCATTACATCTCTATAACTACCAAGTATCCTCTTCAACAGTCTCTTTTGCTTCCAATCTTGGAACTTGTATAGTAATTGGGTTTGATGTTGGAGATGGATTGTCTTCGTCGTCTTCCTCTTCATGGTCGACGATCGTGGCCTGGGCAATCACATCCAACAACCCAGCAACATAAATATTTGGGTCTGGATTTCTACTACTACTACTATCAGAATTTGCTTTTGTTTTGTCAAACCTATCAATATATCTCCTCAAGAGGTTTGCATGGAATGTCTTGTGGTTTCCATTAACATCAAGACGATAATCATTATCGCCAAGTTTGTGTACAACCTTAAATGGACCTTTCCACTGGAGGAGCAACTTATTATGATCAGTGGGGAGGAGGATAAGTACCTTATCTCCAGGGTCAAATTTACGCTGCCTACTCCTAACATTGTAGTGCCTTTCACTTCTAGACGTTGCCTTACGAAGCTCATCTTGAGCAGCTTCTAAAGTACTTTTCAATCTCTCTTTAAGATCGACTACATATTGATAAGTAGTCTTCAACTCGGGATCATGAGTTTCATCACTCCATAAGTCCTTGAGTATTTGTAGGGGACCTCTTACCTGCCTACCATAGATCAATTCGAAAGGGGAATACCTAAGGGATGCCTGAGGGGCTGATCTATATGCAAACAACACTGGACCTATGTACCTGTCCCAATCATTGGGTCAATCCGCACAAACTCTTTTCAAGATTTGCTTTAAGGTCTGGTTGAAACGCTCAACCAAACCATTACAAGAGGGGTGGTATGGTGTCGTGGTCAATTGTTTTATTGACAACAACCTACTCACCTCCTTCATCATGTCAGACGTGAACTGACTACCACGATCGGTTAGGATTTCCTGAGGAACTCCTACCCTACAAAACACTTCAACCATAGCCTCAGCTACAGTGGTTGTTTCGACATTTGGCAATGCGACTGCCTCTGGATAGCGAGATGCGTAATCAACAATGGTCAGGATATACCTGTTCTTCTTTGTAGTCATTGGATGGATAGGGCCTACTATATAAATAGCCACTCTGAGAAATGGAATATCTATTACGGGCATTTTGCCAAGTGGCACTTTGGGAACTCTTCCCTTTGGTACTGTCCGCTGACAAATGTCACAAGAGCGACAGAAACGAGTAACATCGGCATGAATGCCGGGCCAGATGAAACAAGTTAAAATCTTCTCAGTGGTTTTGCCTATGCCTTGATGCCCACTCATTATTCCTTCATGAGCAAGTGACAACACAACTTTCCTAAAGAGCTGAGGGACTACCAATTGATTCACATAATTACCTCTCTCATTCTTAGGTTGAAACATTCTGTACAACAGTCCATCATCTACTACGAAATAAGTGTTCTTCCTATCATCATCTGACAAACTAACTTGAGCGAGTTCTCTCGCTTTCTTCAAACTAGGATCCTTTGCACTTTCTCTTCTAATTTCTTCAGGAGAAACGTCTGGGATCTGAGATGGAACTTTCAAGGGCCGCTGGGGGCGTCGAGCTTCTCGACTCTGAGACCTTGTCTGTACAGCCAGGCCTACATTAGTACCATCATCACAATTAACTTCAACTCTCTCATCTTCAGAATTAGAGTTACCATTGGAATCTACATTCCTAACATGACCTTGAGTACTATCATCACCGTTAACTACTTTTTTCCAATCTGGATGGGGATTACTCATGGAATGGACACCTTCAATGTCCCCTATTATAACGTCAAAAACTGGTGTCTCTATACACAGTGCTTCTATTGTACCTACAAACAAAGGGGAGCTAATATGAACATTAGCAGTAGGAAACCTACAGAGAGTGATCTATCAAAACACATTGTCTATATTTACCAGTAAGTTGATCTGACCTCACAAGACTTTTCTTAACCGCAACACCGGAACATCCTGAATCATAAAGGACATCAACCTTGTGTGATCCAAACCTACCTTCAACAACAGTTAACTTACCATGCCAACGACGCTGACATGCAGCACACATCATCAGTGATTTTTGTAAGGTATCTCTAGTAACTATCTCTGACTTATCTTTCTCACTAACTAAAGACATTAACAAAAGTCCAAGTGTCTCACTTCCTTCCATATCTGGACTAACAAGCGAACAAGTTGCACAAGAATCTGACCTACTATCAACTGCCACTTTACTATTTGTTTCATACTGAGTTGATTCTCTTTTCTGATTTTGGCTACTACTTTTTGAATGATCAGTACTACAAATTAGACTTGCACCTTGTAATTTGGAGTTACATTTAGCTGCTAAATGCCCCATCTTGTTACAGATGAAACATGGACCAATTCTTTTCCGTTCAGGAGGCGGATTTCTTAAAATCCCCGGACTTGTCTTAACTTCACTTGGGACCTTTCGCAATCCTCACGGACGCTAATATTAGGGTCCCCTAACACAAAAGTTAACGCTTAATAATACACTTGATTTTTAAGATTGATTGTGCATTATAGTCAATAGAATCAAACGTAGAAAACTGCTCTACAATCAATGCCAAGCTTTGTGTTACAGGGGGGTTACAGGCCCTACAGATCTGCTTTTCGTGTGCAAAATCCTTTTCCGCGACACCCGCACCATACATGTACATGCATGTATATTACGACTAATGGCTGGAGATATTCGAAATGCAGACCTAAAATAGATTATGACATGGATAAGAAAATGGTTTTTCAAACAAATCGAGTACATATTGAGTGAGGAAAAACTTACTGAATGAAGGCTTAGATATAGATCATTACAGTCCATCGAATCGATATTAGATTTAATGTGGATTATTGGTGTATCACTGGCAATTGATTTCATGGGTCAGATCAACCTCTCCAGTCTCCAGCCGAACATTTCGCGTGAGTTGATATGTGCACACCATATGCAATACGTTTGAACTCGATCGTTTCTTTTTGTTTCTTTTGTTTCTTTTGTTTACTCCTTCTACACAAACGATATGCCTCTCGCACACGATGTAATGGGCATTATGTTTTACTTCCCCCAGAAATGGGGGATTAGATTCAAATTCCGGGGGGACCACTTCCATTGATGAGTGGATACCAGGCACGACCATGGGGTTTCGAAAAGTACCCTAAACAAGCTGGGAAGTAATTCTTTTCCAGATTATGAAAATGCATCTCTGAACAAGAATTTGGCTTGTGAAACCCTACAAGTATTGGGTATATATCCCTTTTTTGTCAGCATTTTAAACATCGTTTTGACACCCTTATAACGTTACATAGGCCTATACGTAACGTACCTGCCCACTCTGTCCCCTTTTACGCGTGGTCGCTCCTGGTATCCACTAATCAATGGGAGTGGGCCCCCGGGCGGCCTCTCGAGCTCTAGGAGGAGTCAAATGTGGCTTTGGAAAGTCGTCCTCAATCGGATATATCGCTGTTACCATAGTAGCAACCAAAATTTTGCACACGAAACGCATATTGAATGTTTCCGTCGCAGATGCGAAACGAAAAAAAAATCTCATGTCACACAATTTGCATTGTAGTACAGAGTTTTACACCCATGATGACGGGCCCAAAAAGTCTCTTCCAAAATCAACTAACGTCGTAAATAAGCGTGCGCGTCCTCAAACGAAAGGTCGGGACTGTCTGACTGAGGGTACCTACTACCTTGTGGCTTACCCTTCTTATCATTCTTATCTTTTCTGGTAATTCCAAAGTGACCACTATGGGCCTCTACATACGTGTCTGCTAGACTAGTCATCTCTGAAATATTCTTAGGTTTCCTTTCCTTCAGAAAAAGACCTAGAGAGGTTCCACCTCTCTCAACCAGTTGTTGTTTGAGTAACATTTCTACTACACCATCGAATGTACGTTGCGTACCTGACAGATCAATCCAACGACTCAAATAATGTTCTAACCGAACAACAAATTGACTTGGGGTCTCCCCGGACTGTGGATTGGAATACCTGAACTTTTGACGAAAATCGTCACAAGTAAGTTCAAACCTTAACAACAATGCTTCCTTGAGGGCATCATAATCTTCAGCTTTATCTGCTGGAAGTCTTGAATACACATCGAGTGCCTTACCTTGCAAGAGTGCACTTAAACTAATGGCCCAACTACTTCTTGGCCATGACTGAACCTCCGCATACTTCTCAAACCTTTTGAGATATGCGTCCATATTATCTTTTCCTTCAACAAAATGAGGGAGTTTAGGGGTTGGTGCCAAAGTGCGACCGTTTCCATTACCATTATCAATCATACTATCAGACCTACTCTGGCTCTGAACACGAGCCAATTCAAGTTTCATCTCCAGAATTTTTTCTTCCTCTTTCCTAACTTCTCTATTAGCCCTACGTTCCTCTCGCTCTAATTGTTCCCTTTCTCCTACAAATGAAAGAAGCTCAGGCCCTGACAGACCTAATTCCTTACCAATCTCAAACCACTTAGTACTCATGTTTAAATGTTCAAACTACCCCTACCTAAGTCAAAGAACTATTGAGTAACTATATACTATATCAACTATTTCTTATAGGGGTGTTTGATAACTTGTGTGGCACAATTTTCATACATATTCAATTTTGCAACTCACCGACAATCCAAAATAAACCTTTACTCGCACTTGACCTTGCTGCGCATGCTCGTCGCTAGCAGGAGTGTTGGTGCACTGGATGGTCCTTGGCCCACTGACACAAAGAACTTGAAGGATTTCGGCTAAATTCTGAAAATTGAACAGAAATTTGTTCATAAGTACGTATCACAAATTTTGCGAGGGGTCATGTCATCGACCAATTAAATCTTATGTCTGTTGACCAATAAAGACAAACAGAAAATCCTAGACAATCAAATCCTATACCAATTAATTCAACCAACAGGGTATGTTATGGCCCAAACAACTCGGACAAGCCCCCAAATTGTCACATTGTGTTTGATGTGAACTTGACTTATTATTCTAATCAGGCTGTTTGACCACCCAAGAATTAAACTATAAGATGAAATTGTACATTTCGATCAAAATGAATTTATTATATATATCAATATTGCCATTATCGAGGCTCACAAGCTGTCAAAACATAAAGATCAAGAAAACAGTATCAACAACGTTTTGGAACAATCTGTCTCAATTCAAATTAGTATAATCTAGACAAATTAAGTTAGTATTGTGACCTGCAATTCCTATTCAAGGAAAGAGCATAAACTCTGTGTTTATGAAAACAATCTATATAGTATACGTATACCGACTGTGGGGAAAGTTCAGTTTCTCAAGTCTTCACTCATCACCCGTTGTCAGACGTCAAATGCATCAATGTCCAAATTGATCATGCGATGCTGAAGAAATGTGCCGAACGGAAGACGATATGGGGATGAACTCGCGAATGCGATGAACTAACCAAGAACTCGGGACTTTCCGTAGAGAACGTAGCAATCGTAGAACGTCGTAAGACGTCGAAGAGGCCGTGAACGTCACAAGACGTAGGACGTAGCTAAACATTGCCAAACGAGGAGAACCATGGCAATACATGGAAACGTGGAGACACGTGGTAAAACGTCAAGAGACGTGGATAAATCATCGAGAAAACGGCCGTCTGGAAGAGAATACGCAAGGATTAACAGCCTACAGTTCATATCATTTCTGTTATTCAAATGGTTTATAATAGAATAAATGCTGAGTACATTCAAGCAGGTCAATGAACTTTCTATACTTGCTTCCGAGTACCTAATAGCAGTGTCCTTACTCATATAAAAGTCACCACTCTCGTAGTTAACAAGTGTTTAAACAGAAGCTTCGACATTTGTATAAATAGACTAATTGTCTTGATAAAGGACAAAATACCTTTCAAGTTTTAAATATTAGATAATTAGGTCACTTCCTAAAACAATCATTTCATGACATGTGTTAGACATATAAATATAATATCTGATATCTTACATGTAGATGTATGTCTCATATCTTAGTCTTCAAATAGCATAATTATCCTTCATCATGTTTAATTGTAATACAAATCAACATCACGGGTTCTAAATATAATCATAGCTTTTCATAATAATATGGTAAAATAAAACATCAACTTACAGTCTGGACCTTGAATTCCAACCAGTGTACCAACCACTGCTGGCTTACATGCCACTCCAAATATCAAAGGCGTGGCACCAAAGTGCTGGCTTTCCCAGCCAAGGAGCTGCTGAAAGATGCTGCTGCACCCTATGCTTGCTTATCTGCAGTCTGCTGAACATTTGCTTGCATAGCCCTATGCAGTGCACACACACAATAGCTATCAAACACAGTGAGGGGTTGCCTACTCTAGCAGTTAGGTTTGGTCTATTCATAAACAAATTAGGGAGTTACTCAACCAAATAGGCTCTTCCACTGGCTAGTAAAGGGGAGTTTGAATAAGCTTCTGACAGGTTCATGTTGATGAATTCCCTTTTTTGTGGGAAATTCAACCTTTGCTGGAATTTGCTTATATTTAGCCATCATGATTACTTTTTTTTTTGGTAGCACAAAGTTGGCAACTCTGTAAATAAACATATCAATTCAAATCCAATCCCAAATATTATGTGAAATGTAATTTCATATTGAACTGTTTTCTCTTTCTTTCAATCCTATAGAAAGTCGACTATGTGACCTACCTTTCCATTGCTGATCGGCTCTTTGAAATATCAAAGGATAAGAAGAATGCGGAATATAGACGGTAAGTCTATTCCTGTTGTGGTAACAATCATTCAATGAATTCTAGAGAATCCAACTAAATGAAGAAGAAATACATTTTTTTCTCATTCATCCATGCTCTCTTACTCATTATCCTTCTGTCTCTCCCTTTCTTTTTCTTTCTCTCCCTTTCTTTTTCTTTCTCTATCCTATGGTAAAAAACCCAGCTTGATTTAGGTAATGATTCTCCATTGTCCATGTGATCATTATCAATATCCAGGGATTCCTGCCAGTTTCCACCCCTCCCCTCCCCCCTCTCTCTCTTTCTCTTATTTATCTGTATTATGATATAAGAAGGCCCATATTTCCATGCTGATTACCAACATTCTAACTATATCTTTCTTTATGTCCTATCCTAGGTATCTGGACCTAATACTAAGTTATCTGCAGGACTATGCGTCAAGGGTCAAACCAATCTTGGACTTTGCAGAGGAACTAGATAAGGTCAAGAAAGAGTTTGATATTCAGTGGGAAGCAGGTACTTTCCCTGGCTGGCCGGTGAGTCATCTCATGTGCTGTGGTGTTTTAGAAAGAGTTGGGTGTGGTTGAAAGTCATTTCAATATCCTCTTGGTTGTCGTATACAACCAAGTTCATAGGAAACATAATTTTCCAGTCCTCCCTCAAAGAAGTGGAGTACAAGAAATGCAGTGAAAATCTTGAGTACCAGTATGAAAGCAATATCCACTATGATACAAGACAGGAAGATCTGCTAATCATACATGTTTGCAGTGTTTAGTGTGTGTTTTTCATGCTTTATCTTCATTCAGCTTTGCCTGTAAAATGGAAACTGACTTTTTTTCTGAGATTTTTACCATTGCTTTATCATACATTTTATATGTCTCACCAAACAACAAGAAATCTATGTATTAGAAAATTGGGGCCTGTATTATAGATGTCCTTGAAGTCCAAATTAGTCTTGTGTGTTTATTTTCATTTGTTATATGCAGAAAGAAGCAGCGAGTGCTATGACCCATGCTGGTGCTCATCTTGACCTGTCTGCCTTCTCATCATCAGAGGTAATCTACACCTAGATTGGCTTCCTCTCAGATAGTCTACATGGGCTGAACATAACTTTATCTTACTACCTAATAACAGTTTGGTTCAACCATCATTTGGCTTACTTCCTAGATAGTCTATTACAACATAGGCTAAACCCATTATATCTACTACCAATTTAACTGCCATTTGGTCTACACTGCACTTGATCCAATACCTATTTCATCTAATCCTCATTTAGTCCATTTCTGGTGGGTTTATAAATTTCCACTTATTCTACTTATATTTTACTTTTTTCAAACTGAAAATTTGGTTCATAGACTGGTCATCTAACCCTATATAGGCTAAGTGTTATTAGACTAAGTGGATAAAGAACAAAGTGGATATAGCCTAACTGAAAATAAGACAATGCAGTAATTGGGCTTGCATTGTAATTAGCCAAATTTATTAGTACTTGAACTAGTTGAAGACAAAGCTGGTCTAGACAAATTGGTGATTTACTGTGAGTTTTCTAAGGAAAGGGGAAATCCCTGGGGTAAGTCTTTTAAATGAAAGGAGAGAGTAAAGGGAAGCATTTTTTCCCTGAAAATTTCCTTTAGAATCGGTGACAAAATGAAAAACCTGTGAAATTTGAAGACTCGATTTACTTCCTCTGGCAATCCTCAAAATGGCAAAGTTGGAAATGGCCTGTTGCCAGAGCAACGGCTCTTTCACCCAAGAAAAGTTGCTTTATAATGACAGTACAAATCTCAATATGTTTTGTACTCAAATTTTATAGTTTCTCCTGTTCTCCTTTACTGTATATCTAAAGATTCTGCTTGTACTTTTGGTGAACTCAACTTATATTGTGTCAAATACATTTACCCATGACATAAGTGGTGCTAAAAAGGAGACCAACTACACCTTAATTAAGGGAAATTTTGTGAAGGAAAATATGGAAAGTTGTACTACTAAACCTGTTACTTTAAAGCAATATTGCCTAGCTGAGGATCACCATAGAAAGCATATTGAGTACAAAATATGTGGAGAGTTGTACTATTTAACCTGTCACGTGATGGGATAAGCAAATTTGAGACTTACATTGAACTTTTACTCTTTCACGTACAGGAGTTGGCCTCGCTTGGTCTTGATCGTCTGAAGTCAGCCCTGATGGCGCTTGGGCTGAAATGTGGTGGGACCCTGGAACAACGAGCCCAGCGTCTCTTCACTACCAAGGGGGTCCAGCTTAATGAACTAGACCAGGCCTTGTTTGCTAAGAGTAAACCAGGCAAAGGAACTAAAGCTGGCAAGAAGTAAGTGTCCATTGATAACCTATGTAGCTTGCCTACTGCTACTTATTACCCAAATATAGAAATCATAACTAATAAAGAGCATTATAAACCTCTCTTTAAGAATGTCAAATAATCTTTTCCTCTTTTCTTTAAGAATGTCAAATAATCTTTTCCTCTGATTGGTCAAAAGTGGGGTCATATATTTGACCATGCCTGCAAAACAACAGACAAATGTGGTTACCAAGGGCAACGAGCATAGTTAACAAGATTTGTGCCTGTTGCCCCCTGATTGCCCCCATTAGCATTGGGCATAAATCAAATTTTGCTGAGAACACCAGTTAATTGCGTGCGAGAAATTGCTTTCTGTGGTGATTGCAGATGTCATAATATCAGCACGATTTAGATGATAATTTTAGACAACTTGTACATTTACGCACTAGTTGGCGCTCATGTGTGTAGCAGAGGTGGAACGATACGGATACTTGAATTCTGCTGGTTATTTAGCCAGGATTATTTCATTAAAAAACCTGAAATCAGATTCAGAAGTAACGATGTGCAAACAAGCATACAAATTGCCACAATTGATACCTTGGATTATAAATTACACAGCTGTAGGAAATAATAATAATGTTCACTGGGGTTAATTTTTGGAGATACAACACATATTTACCTCAGAAGATCCATATGAACCATACTTAGGGAAATATATCAGGTATCTCCCTCAAAGCCAGTCAATATTATATAATGATCAATAACTTTACAGCTGTTAGGGTCAAGCTCGTCATTTTTTCGATCTGGTATCAATCGGATTAGCATTAAAAAATATTTGTACTTGTCTGCCATCTTTATCACTTAGTGGGAATTTTCACTTGTAACACTCCTCAATATACTTCTGGGTTTGCATGATAATTAATATCAGTTTTTGACATACTAAGGGTTTAGACTCTGTTAAACATTTTTTATTTCCCTCTTTTGAATATTCATGAGTATTTAAGATAAACGATTGGTCAATTCGTGATCATGTGATGAAGTATAATTTCAATAGGAAAGCACATAGCTGCAATTAGCTCCGTATATATTTTGATATACTTTCATGGGGGCCGGGAGAACTGCGCATGCTCATGCTCGATATGTTCCCCTCAACGTTGAACTGCGCATGCTCCCTGACCCGATATCCGCAAAAATTGATAAATGAAATGAAATACATGCTCTTGCTCAAATTACTTAATGACAATCTGGAAAAAACAGTGTGGAATCGGTCTCAATCATCATGCAGAAAATTTAATTCCATGACGGCCTTTCATACAGGAGCATTCAAATTATACCTAACAAGGTGAGTCACCTATTATAAGTTAGCCTGCGCTTTTACAATTTGAGTGCAGCGGCGCAGCGCAGCAGACCTCTCATTAACTGCAGTTGGGTAGAAGCCACGCGCAGCCTACCCAGGAGCTGGTTAGCATTAGCTAACAGGCCTAGGACTAGGTCCGGCAATGCTAGAATTTGGTCTCAATTGTTTTCACATCAGCAAGGACTAGGTCTACAAGTCAAAGAGGGATATAAAACAAATATATCAGACATTTCCTTCGAAAGCATAGTGGGAATTATCAATCCTCGATTGGACTGGCAATAATATCTATTTTTCCTCTATACTTTCTCAAAGCCTGATATATTTGTATAATGTATATATTTCTATCTTTCAGGGATGCCGAGAAACAGAGAGATACAGCTTTCTTAGAAGCACAAGCATATTATTTCTTTGAACTTCTTGGGGTGAGTTCTTATATCATTTTAATCCATTTATTATTTTATAGTCTTATTTAAGGCATAGGCTAACATTACAAATGTCATTTTTTTTAAATATCAAACTTTGATTCATGCTGTATATAACATAGTTCATATGGATGAAAAAACAACTAGGAAGAAGATTTTTTTTTAATCAAATTTGTGCAGACACCTTCAAGGTGTCTATGACTGAAAAATCATAATTTACTAAATCTCTTTGGGAGATCGATATAACACATATTAGTGTATGGGATGGAAATACGATGGTGTTTCTGGTCACTTTATATTTCACTTGTTTAAAGCACTAAATAATGATTTTCGGGCATGATTTTTTTTTCCCCTGGCTTCATTTCTTGTGATATATCACAGACACAGGTGACAAGGAGGAACTTGCAGCTCAGATTTTTTTTTATCAAATCAATGTCAACCAATGCTTTCAATTCACTCGCTCATCCATTTGTCAATTCATTCAATATCTTCTGTTGCTTGCTTTCTTACTCATTTTGTCCCTCTGTCAACTATTTAGTTTCATTCTTCCAATAATGTTTAATAAATGTAACTGCTTATATAGCAACTAATATTTTCTTCGTTACAAGTCCCTTAGACCTTTTCATTGATAATATTGGCTTAAAAAGAATGAAAAGAATATCTGATGACATTTTACTATAATTTGCAGAAACATAATTGCAATTTTTAAGTCTGTAAGGAGGTTTAAGATAGGTGAATATGGGGGGAAAGGGTTTATAAGAATATTGTAAAAGTTTTTTACAGTTTGTATTGTAAATCTTTAGGAAAATATTCTAAAACCCTATTCAGCACTTCATACTCCAGATCATTAAGTCACACATAAATTTATAACCAGAATTTATGAGACACCCCTGTTTTTGTTTTAGGAGCAACGGCAAGCAACGAGGGAGAATGTTCAGAGGAAACAAGCACGGACTGGAACAGAACGAGAGGATGAAGATGAAGAACACTTCTCAGACAGTGATAGTGATGATGAAGAAGAAGTCATCTATAATCCAAAGAACCTTCCACTCGGATGGGATGGAAAGGTAATAGAAATGTTATGTGTAGAATTCTAAAGAGAGAGAGAGAGAGAAGGGGATATGTACTTGTAAATTCCCTTCCCTCGAGGTGCATAGAGAACCGCAGTTGGTTGAGATTGTGGAGCTTCTAAGTTGGCCTTTCCAGTCGATGCTGCGGAACAAGATGAATTTTAAAAATGTATCTCAAGCATAGACAACACAGAGGAGAAGGAAGAAGAGGGTAATGATTGAGACGGGAAGAGGATAGATGTTGAAAAGATCCGAGGGTCATCATCCTTTAGATCTAGCTGCTATGATATGGTCAGGAAGGATTTCAGCGAAACAAATAAGATTGAGGTGATGTTCCAAAAAGACAGGGCAAGAAGCAAGGAGATGAAGAGAGTCTTCATCCTCAAGGGCATATAGTAGGGGTTCTCAAACTTTTTCTTTGAAGGGCCAGATGAGACTCGAAATAAACCTGAAAGGGCCAGGGTGAAGTAGATACTTAGAAGCGCAAAGACCCTTGCGGCCGGGGTCCTAGATGCTCTCTGGTGCAATCTGGCCGTTATTTTGGGAGAATTTAATCCAACAAATATATAACTATTTCATATAGCTTGCATCTCGGATCTGAGCTTTTGCAGATGGTAACTGAATGTTAGGAGGATAGGTAGATGTGAGAAGTTAGGCAGCAGCACGAAGGTGTATACAGGGATGCCACTTTTCAGTATTTATATGGAATTCCGGCTTTTTTCCTGCTACCTGTCTTATTTCCGTATTTCCGACTTTTCCCGTTTTCTGTGTATTAAAAAAATCGGAAAGTCCTCCTTTTTTCCCCCTATCTCTCCCGATTGCGATGCATGTCGATCGACCGAGTGAGAGGTATTTCCCCGAGATATTTGCTTTTTTACAGTACATAATTTATAAACGCGCGCACTGCCTACTACGTTCATTGAGTTATGCTTTTATCAAGGCTTTCTGATTAGAATTCTTGATATCCTGGCCAATCAATGCGAGCGACAAGTTCCGAACGCACGCACATAGACAAGCGCAAAGCAGCGGCACGAATCGCGGTATAATAGCGACTGGTACTGTAAAGATGATGACGTCATCCAAGATGGCAACTTACGATGACCAACGAAGGAATCGAGGATGACTAAGTTTTGATCATCATTTGAAAGGAATTAGCGGTAACTGCGGTCTAAGGTACGATGTTTCTGAATTTTATATATTTTCTCGTAAGTTTGGATGTAATTTTTTTTTTATAATGTGACAGTTTATGTACCAAAAACGATCCGAAAATCGGGTTTCCGCCGAAGGTTAGATCTAATGTTACTGCTGCATGCTGAAACGGAACCCAGGGAGCTCCGGCCCGGAAAGCGGGCCGGAGCTCCCTTGGTTAGCTGATACGTTGTCTTTATGTATGGGCCAACAACTCTTCAGTCTATGTATTGGTGAGTGGAGCTGAACAACCAAAATACAGAGACTGAAGCTTTTGGTCTAGCGTTCTATGTGAAACACACAACAACTAACTACCGTCAGTTTTTCAAACCTAATTGACTTCAAAGTCATCGATCACAACAAGGTAAGAAGCCACTTGGTCCTCGCCCCTTCCCCTAAATTTGAGGTGGGGGCGGACTTTCCCCTCCTAATTTTTTTTTTTTTTTTTTTTTTTTTTTTTTGCTTGTCCAATTTTTTATCTGTGTCCATCCCAAAATTTAAAGGTGGACCCCCCTAAAAAAAAAATTTCTTGGACACTGTCCCGGCCCGCGATAAGTTTCAGTATTTTTGGAGGACACCTAGTGGCATCCCTGTGTATAGGAAGTGAAGATGGGTACAAGAGATTTGTCTTGGGAAGCATTACAAGGGTTCCCTAGAGAGAGAAAGAGGGAAGACATTTGGTTGATGCTATTCCGTGCCTCCATCATTTGAGCATCCAGAATAGCTCCTTTGCAGGTAGATTTCCATCTTGAGTGAGTAATTGCTCAGAGATGAGAGAGAAGGCAGGTTGTATTTGGAGAGCAGCTTGGACCAGTTCATGACAGTAGGAGCTTGGACAGAGACAGCATGGAGAAGTGTGCAGAACTCAAATCAGGAGTGAGAGTTGGCCAATGAGGAGAAGTGTGTTGAGTTCCAATCTCTCTTGAGAGATGAAGGAGATCAGTTAGGAGAAAGACAGCTTTTAGGAAGACCAAGAAGCTTCTTGAAGAGAGTGTGCTTGGCAGAATCAAGTGTTTTTAGGGAGGATGCAGAGAAGCTCAGCAGCTGCGTGCCATAAAGCATGCGAGGAAGACAGGAGGTTTTCCAGAGTTTGGTTTTGGTGTGAGGCAAAAATAAATTGTTGCTGGAGCTACTTCCGATGAGGGCAAAAAGGGTGTTGAGCCCCTTAGTGACGATACTTTGGATGTTATCGTATGAGGAGGTTGACTTGGTAATACCCAGATGGGGATGATGGTATACCTCCTTGATTTCATCACCATATATGTGAATGGTAGAATGGGTGCGGCTGGCGGGCCTCTGGTTGAATATTTGCACAGCACTTTTGGAGGGGTTGAGTAATCCCAGAGGGTAGCATATTCTTCTGTGGCATTAAGCATGTCTTGAGTTCAACTGCAGAGCTGGCAGGAGCATCAGCAGCTAAGATGATTACGCCTGCATCGCTGTTGTGGAAGTGACAGCCAAGACCTTTTGCTCGGAGTGATTTGACGAGGCCATCAATGTAGGTGCCAAAAGAAATAAAGCATTCATTTAAAAGTCTCAAAGTGTGTAAGAGAAATTTAAAAATGAAGAACAACAAAACAATATCACCAAACTAAACAGGAGGGACAAGTATCCCTGAGTTTTATATTAAAGAAAAAGAAAAAACCTGAAGCAAGTGAGGGTTCTTGATTCACCCTTGATGTGATACCTGCTTTCTTGATTGTCAGGTGTCTTACAATGCAGAATATGATGAAAGAACAGATCACATTCAGGAAAACAATCTTGTGCAGTAATACAAAAATGAGATCAAGTCCTTGGTAGGGACAGATATCTGCTCTGTATTATCATCTTTACCATCCCCAGGAAGTTGAAGATACATGTAAATCAACAAAGTTCAGGTTATTATACTTATTGAAGTGAAGAGGATAAATTATTGGCCTTAATCATTTAATCTTCGCCATGGATCTAAAGAAAGTCAAAGTCTAAGCTGATGATTTCCTTTCATCAGCTTGAACACTAGTTTCACATTAAGGATGAGCAAAGTGCCCTAAACAGCAAACATCTTTTAGTATGCATATTAAGCAGTGGATTTCTCAACATTCTTATCAAATATTAGTCTTTTCATGAAGTCTGGATCAAAGAAGCATTTATTAAAATGTTAGATAAAATTTATCATCCCTTATCTCCTTTCATTTCATGGAAATGAAAAGAAATAGCAATATACACTTGCATAACAAATTGACACAGTTGATTAATTATCAGATACTAGAGAAACTCAATAATGCAATTAAATTATAGTGCCTTTATGTACATGTATAGGAGGCAGTATTATATGTGTCATGAGTGTGATTAATGCATGACCGTTCTGAATATCTTTATGCATCACAAGAAATTCTTGACTTTACAATTTAACATGGCTGTCCAGAAATACACTCTCTTTCCAGTCATTATCAGAAGTCTTTCTGCCCTTTACAACAATAAAGCCTTAGCTGCACTTCCAATTCTTTCTTAAAGGTACTATCAAAGGTGACACTCTTTTATTTGATGTCTTGTAGATGTACTCGACTATCAATTACACAGAATTTTCAATGCCATTGCATGCTATTTTGATGATTTGATCTTTCCAGTTTTGAATTTTATTTTTCACTTTCCAATACCATTTGCATTATTGTATGTGAATATAAAATAGACCATTTTCGCAGACTCATTACAGAGACAGAAACTACAATGGGCTTTAATTTGGTTTGATTCACATCCATGAAGATATTGGACCCAGACCTGCTTAATGTAAGCAACAAGCAATCAGAAGATATGACAACCGTTCCCTTTTTAGAGTATTTGTTCCTCTTTTTTGCTTTAAATACACCAATACTTTTTTGTATGATTAATAATAATGATAATAATAATATTCAGTTCTTTTATAGCGCATAACACATAGCAATGCATGTCCCTATGCACTTGGATGAAATTAAGGAAAGAAATTAGAAAGTAAGTAAAGAGTGTTGGGCACTGAGTTCATTACAAGTTAAACAGATACTTTTTAAGGGAAGACTTAAACTTATCTAAATCATGAATATTTCTCATATAATTGGGAAGTGCATTCCATAAGACGGAAGAGGCATGTGCAAATGAGCGCTCACCATATGTTTTGGAGACAATGGGAGGAATAGCAAACAGCTGCTTTGTGCTTGATCTTAGAGTACGAGTAGTCTGATGTAAAGTTAATAATTCAGTTAAATATGATGGAGCTATCTCATGGAAGCATTCATATGCAAAAACTAATAATTTTAAAGAAATACGAGAATGAACAGGAAGCCAATGTAAGTATCGTAGTACAGGGGTGATTGATTCATATTTTCGAGTTTGAGTAACTAATCTTGCAGCAGAGTTTTGGATAGTCTGTAGTTTCTTTATTTGTCGCTGTGGTAAACCGAAAATTAGGCTGTTACAGAAATCAATACGACAGAGAACAAATGCATGTATTAGTTTTTCAGTTGTAGGTTTATCCAAATAATTTCGAATTTTTTGATTTTTTACTTTTTTTAAATTTCTGATCATGGAGTATGTATTATACACAGCGCGTGACACTAGGGCTGGTCCGACAGTCCCAGACCTGTAAAAGTCACTGTTGGGCCAGTAACTTGTTACATGAAAAGAACAAGTAAGTTCTTGCCTACGAGCACATGTTTAAAAGGGAGAATTATCAAGTTTTCAAGTAGAGTCCTTTCACATGTTTTTTCACCGATCTCACTGCAACAGGCTGGCGATTGTTACGTTGAGACAAATTATTAAAAATACTCTCTTTTTTTGTCAAAAAATACCTTTTTTTCCTTATAAGAATACTTTTTTGGGTTGTAGAAGGTGTCTGAATCAGTAGGTTCAGAGCTTGTACAATGTCATATGTCTTGCCGTTTAAAAGTTGTGAAAATGGTCTGTTATGAGAGGTGTTTTGTCAATTGTGTGTCACACAATGACCCTTATGTCACAAGTGAGATCTTACTTGTAAGGTATTTGTTGAAATAAATTATTTGTTTGTAATATTTGTTTGTCTTGTATGTGTATATTTGCAGCCTATTCCATATTGGTTATACAAACTCCATGGGTTGAATATATCATACAGCTGTGAGATTTGTGGAAACCAAACATACAGAGGACCCAAGGCATTTCAGAGACACTTTGCAGTAAGTTCTTATAATTATTCAGGTGGTGGGGTTTGTTGTTTTGTTGGGGTTTTTTTATGGCGCTCTCATTAAAAAAAAACATATGGACCAACAGATGTTTTTATTTTAATGAACTAATGGTGAAGAGAGTTTTTATTGTGATAGTTATTGGTCTGGATTCGTAGGAAAGAAATCCAAGCAAATAGGATCATGACAGATAAAATTTAGGATACAAGTTCATGAAAAGATATTTTCAATTCTATCCTTTTTACATTTTATTCTCAAGCTGTATTATTGTATTATGTTTTTATGCAGGAATGGCGTCATGCCCATGGTATGAGATGTCTTGGTATTCCAAACACAGCTCACTTTGCCAACGTCACTCACATTGAAGATGCCCTTGCATGTAAGTACATTGTATACAACAAAATGACAATACCATATAAATGAGCTTCAAAGTATTGAAAGTACATGTATCTATTCCAGTCTCTACATGCTTTCTAAGAATTGTCTAAAAAAAATCTCCTTAATTAAAATAAAAACACTACCAATTCAATTTATTATTTCTTTTTGTTTTCCTTTCTGTTTCTCATTTACTTTCATGCAAAGTGCTGTGAAAAAAATTAAATATTTTTTTTAACTTTCAATATCGTTTTCAATAATTATACCCCCGCCAAATGAAGTGTGAAGGGGTATGTAAGAATCAGTGTATGGTTAGGTGGTCGGTCTGTTGCAAATCTTGCTGGTCAAACAACTTCCTCTGTTTTTAATCAGTTCTTGTTAAATTTGGCTCAAACATTGGTTTTGAGGTAAAGATGTGCATGACACATCTTTCTCATTTATCAGAAATTGTGTTGCCATGGTAATCACATGTTATGGCCAAAAATCCAGGAAAACTCATTGTGCATCAAACTACTTCCCAAGTTTGTATCCATTAGCCATGAGAGTTGGAACAAATTAAAATGTTCATCCTGGTGAAAATACATGCAAGATTCATTTTACTAAATGTATTGGCATTACCATGGTAACGGCATAGGGTGGGGGTAGTCCTTCAGTGATATTTCTAGTTGAATTATTGCTTTTGTTATTGGTATGATTAGCACTATTTTATCATTACTTGCTATAATGTAGTACACAAATAATCATTTAGTAAGTTACAAAGTAATTGTTAGGAAGTATTGTATGTCAAAATACATATTTTTGTGAGATTGTGGAATTGAGTAGAGATGTGATTTTCTTTCTAAGACCATAATCTTATGTCATGTTATAGCGGTTCATGTTGGGCAATCAGATAGCACAAAAAAAGCTAGAAATTCTATTGAACAGACAAAGAATCTTCAGGCATCAAAAGTTGAAAGAGGAAAGATTTCATTGTTTACTCCTGGCTTCAAATGTTGGAAGGGGTAATTTTAGCATTTGCATATGGCATCAATTTCCTGTATAGGTCATATAGTTGGTAATAAGTTTCATAAAACTGGATCAATTTGTTCAAACATCTCTCATTTAAATACCAATGGTGCATAAAGTATGAACTTCATGAAACAACAGAATTAAGTACAAATTAAGAATTCAAACTAGAAAGTATCCATTTCGTGTTCTGAAAAAATTAAAATCACTCAATTTTTCTGGATTTTTTTTTAGTATGGGAAAAACTGAAGAATAACAAGGCATCAGAGAGGTGGCTTCCAGAAGCAGAGGTAAGTTAAAATGGCCAAAAGAAATTTCCATTAAATCCACAAAAACCTAGTGAACATTATATAAAGTTTCTTATATTTTTATTGCCGAGATTTACTTTTGTCAGGTCCAATTTGAATAGAACAAATGTTCTTATCAATTAACAAGAATTATTAGCCAACAAGAGCTGGATTTCAACCTGAGCCATTGTGTTGTAGGTCTTTGACCTTACTCTTTTACCAATAGACTACAAGCAATTGAGTGCTCTAATGGCTTTGTGCCACTGCTCTATCCCTCAGTTTAGCCCCATATTTTTGTGCTGTCCTAGCTAGGATTCCTGGGTATGTTAGCTAATGTAGTCTTTATTATAATGTCCCCTCTTTGTTTTATTCAAATTGAAGAAACATTACACTTGTCTGAGTAAATGTTTAAAGAAAAGGACTTTTCATGGCAACTGGATATTAGTATGGGGAAGGCAGACAAGTGCTCTGTGTGCCACTTTTCAATGAAGTTGAAAAGCAGAGCTATTACTGACTTTACTGAAAAATAAGAAGAACACTGATGGTCTCATGCAAAGTACTGATTTACAAAGTTTAATTTTTTTTGTTTTTGTCCTATGGTAATACTGCTTTTCTCACCAATATATTTGTTAAATATTGAAATATACATGTTGAGGCTGGCAGCAGGGCCATGAAAGAAATAAAAGCTTTATCTGTATTTTAAAGCTAAGTGACTTATTCAACAGTATGTTTTCACAAATTATTATATTTTGTAGTGTTTTACTTGTTTGATTTATCTCTATTTAAATTCAATTCATTCTATTCATTATCTCTATTCATTCAGCTTTTTGCATGGATTGACTTTATCATTTCTTCAAACTTTCTCTATGATCCAGGGGCTCCCATTCAATAACTGCCATATTTTTCTCAAATTTCATCTGCAGGAGGAGTTTGAAGACACCATAGGAAATGTTGTGAACAAGAAAACCTTTGAAGATCTTAAGAGACAGGGTTTACTTTGAAGCTTTGGAGACCTCATCTCAGAAAGTTTAGACTCACCTCCCAGTTTCTTTAAAGGACAAGTCCACCCCAACAAAGAGTTGATTTGAATAAAATGAGAAAAAGAGACAAAAATCATCGAAATCGGATGTAAAATAAGAAAGTTATTACATTTTGAAATTTCACTTAATTTCACACAACAGTTATAGGCACATCCTGGTTGGTATGCAAATGAGGAGACTGATGACGTCACCAACTCACTATTTCTTTTGTATTCTACTAAATGAAATATTCTGACTTTCTCCCCCTTGTCATGAGAAATCGAGTTTTTTGGAATTAACGTTCTTTAACATTATATGGTTCAGTCAAGTATTACATTATTGTCAATTCTGAAAAAAAAATCAAATATTGTATAATTCAAACAATTAAAAACAAAAGAAATAGTGAATGATGGACATCATTGACTCTCTCATTTGCATATCACTGAGTTGTGCATATCACTGTTTTGAGAAAAATAAGCGAAACTTTAAAATGTCATAACTTTCTTATTTTACATTGAATTTTGAAGAAATTTTCAGCGTTGTATTTGTTAGATTTGTTTCTATTGATTCAAATCAACATTTTTCTAGGGTGGACTTGACCTTTAAGGCAGATAAATTCTAAATGATTTTCTCCATTGTACAACAGATGGTTGGGTTGATTGACTCTTGGTCTATACCCATTTGGTCTACTTTCTCTTTGGTTTCTTCAGCTGTAGTCTCATCCTAGTTCATCTGAAAATAGTTCTTATGAAAATAGTTCATCTAGTAACCATTTTGTCAAGTCTCTAGTTAGGCTAAACCCAAGTTATCTGATATCCATGTTGTCGAATACCACTTGGTCTATATGATTACATAAACTGTTAATGAATCTTTTCTTCATTTAACAAAGTGCAAAGTAGTAATTTGATGATGAAATTAGACCATCTGGGTGTTAGATTAAAAGAGAATTAGACTAAATGGGTAATAGACCAGACCGAATGATAGTGAATGAGATGGGTTTGTGATATAAGACTATCTTAGAAGTAGACTTATACCATGGTCACATTTGTTCTACGGCGGCCGTACGGCGAGTCGAAAACAGCCGTTTTAACATTTTTTGTCCAACTACATATAGGTGGTTTGAATCAAAATTAATAAAACGGCTGTTTTCGACTCGCCGTACGGCCGCCGTAGAACAAATGTGACCATGGTATTACTGAATGTAAACCAGACATGCGCTGTTCAGACATGCACTGTTTGGACCTGCACTCGATTTAAGTTGTGTTCAAAGTCAACTCCTGCAATGGGCCACTGACTGAATATAAACCAGACACAAATCAGACATTCGCTGTTCAAACCTGCACTTGATTTGAGTTGTGTTCAAAGTCAACTCCTGCAATGGGCCACTGACTGAATATAAACCAGACACAAATCAGACATTCGCTGTTCAAACCTGCACTTGATTTGAGTTGTGTTCAAAGTCAACTCCTGCAATGAGCCACTTGTGTGCAGAATTGTATTACACACAAGAAGAATATAATGAAATGCAAGTCCTACATTTGCACTTCTGATTAATTGAAAGTCAAGTGATTATTTTTTTTAAGTCAAAGCTGCGTCTTCCCCTCACTGATCCTCAAACTTATGTGACCAGAAAGACATATAAATTAGACACAAATCCAACTATCAAACCAATCAGACATGCGCTATTGGGACCTGCGCTTGATTTTTTAGTTGCGTTCAAAAGCAACTCTTTTTGCAATAGGCTACAGGGTCAGTTGTGTGCAGAATTTGCTTTTCTGGTTAGGTGAAACTCAAGTGAGGAATTTTGAACCAAAGTCAAAGCTGCTTCTGTCTCCTGGAATCCTGCAAGCATCTTATCCTCAGTGATCCTCAAACTTAGGTGACCAGATAGAGTTGTCTTTAAACATAAAGAAATCATGCCCAAGTCAAGTTCTGTTCTATTCCAGTTCAGACAGGCCCTGGTTCTTGAATGACAAATCAGATTCTCAATCAGTTTGATTCCCATCAGCTAAAGTTAAAACAATGGGCCTGTTTCACTACCATGGAAACCTTGCTTGTTATGATTCATGGCAATAGTCTTTATGAAGCAGGCCCATGATCATTATGAATTATTCCTGTTAACAAGCTTGTCAATACAAAGTCTATAGTTTGTCAAAATTTCATTGGAGTTAAAAAAAATTAAGTGAAATTAAAACATGAAATTGGAGGTGTGATTAAGCATGAGAACAGGGGGATGTTTCACAAAGATTTAAGTATGGCTTACAGTCAAACTTCAATTTATATTTGTGTGTTGTATAACACGCATCACCACATTGATCAGATCAAGGTCAGAGGACAGGTACTTCTGTGTCATCATCAATGAGGTGACGTGTGGAGTGAGCATGTATAAAGTTGTGCATTACGTCATGCATAATATACAAACAGCTTTGTGAGACACCACCCATGTCCTTGGGATCTGTTACACAAATACACTTACAATGGATCATCATATCTGTAGTTGCATTTTGTTCAAGTGATCAACCAGTAAGATAAATGCCCAAATGTCACTATATTCATGGTAGCTTTCACCTCAATACGTCATTAATCTGTTTGAAATCACTAGGTATCATTGTATTTAAAGTATATATATGTACAGTCATTTGTGTATATAATTTATTAATCACATTCATCATGATAGACAGTATGCTCAAAACATTCATGTGTACTGCACATTTTTGTCAGGAATATTCCTTCCCCTTTTTTATCAAATGTTCTTAAAGGGAGGGTCCGGGCTGAAAGTAATTATAGCTTAATAAATAGAGTAAAATTCACTGAGCAAAATGCCGAAAATTTCATCAAAATCGGATAAAAAATAACAAAGTTCAAAGTTATTGAATTTTAAAGTTTAGCAATATTTTGTGAAAACAGTCGTCATGAATATTCATTAGGTGGGCTGATGATGACACATCCCCACTTGTTCTTTTGTATTTTATTATATGAAATTAGGTCTATTCAAATTTTTTCTCCAAGAACTAGAAAAATTGGATTGACAACTGATTTAGTGCATTAGATATTTATTGCTGCAACTTATTTCATTATAAGGGAAACATTATTCACACAAGGATGAAATAATGAAAAAAATTATGATTTTATGTCATAACATAAGAAAACGGAAGGTGGGGATGTGACATCATCAGCCAACCTAATGAATATTCATGACGACTGTTTTCACAAAATAATGCTAAACTTTAAACTTCAATAACTTTATTATTTGTTATCCGATTTTGATGAAATTTTCGGCATTTAGCTCAGTGAATTCTGCGCTATGTATTAAGATATAAACATTTCAGCCCAGACCATCCCTATAATGATTGTGTTTTTTCTTTAAATTCATCATATTGTTTTGATGATTCTGGTTTGCCTATTTTGTAAACCCTTAGAAGAAGATGAAATTTGATCAATTGTGGAGTAAATAGATGAGTTTTCATGGCATCACATATGTGATCAAATTTAGATTCTCATAAGTTATAACTTGTTGAAACTTTTTTTCAGTTTCATACTGTTTGTCCAAATTTGTTCAGACTTTCTCCAATGTATTAATCTGATCTTCTATTCAAACAACTTTCTACTTGAGTTTGATTCACTTCTTTGGAGATAAAATCAAGTCCAGGGGCCCATAACACAAGACTTAGCAATGATCGTAGAACATTTTTCTTCAATGGATTCCATTGACTACAATGTACAATCAATCGTGAAAATCAAGCATACTATCAATCGCTAGCCTTTGTGTTGTGGGACCCTGGTTGAGATCTGTTTCAATGATGGGCCTTGATCATAATTTATTTTACATGACAGGTTTCTTGTACATTCATTTTGTCCTTTTTTTTCATGTGAGTGAATGATGGATTAATAAAGAATTTTACACAGTATTTTGAAGTGGTGTGAGCACTATTTATTGGCTTTGATGAGTATGTATCCACTTTTTGTATGTTTCTCTATAAAACTTCTATTCATATATATAATATTCTGTTTTACTATTCAAATAATAAATACAATTATTTTGGGTTCATCTGCCCCCCCCCCCCTCCCTCTCTCAGATTATTCTGACATCTAATGCCATACATCTGATATATTTATATTACATCTGTTCAAAGAAAAAAGTCTATTAAAGAAATTTTGGAATCTATTTCCTTGTCAAGCTAATTTTGGTATAATTCATTGAAAGCACCATTAAGGAGAGGGCTCCCTCTGAATTTCTAGTTATTCAAAAATTAAAAATTTGTAATATGATTTTTTTTTTTTTTTAATTATATGAAAAAATTGTAATGAAGAAAAGGAAGATGATACTGGTATTGAAAACTGAAAAGATCATGCAAAATCTTGTGTGCCTTACACTTTCATTAAGAATCATTTGAAGAAAAAAAAAATGATGGATATACACTGTACTTCTATTTGTACACCACAAGGGAACATCATGTAGAGAACTAATGGAAACGATTATCTGAATTCCTGATCTACGGAATGTCTCATACCCCTATTTGAAAAATGTTGATATGTACACTGGCATACATATTAATGAGCTTGCAGTTTAATTGCTTCTATATAAGTTCCATGATTTAGAATGACAAAAGGAAAAAATAGATTTTCATTTTTGTGCACAGATATTTAGAAATCCCTCTCCCATCCCATTTGACATGTTCTGCTCACCTACAGATTTTTTTATGGTATTAATTATGTTATGCCATGATCAGCATCAAAACCATATGAAAACAGTATTGGTGGATGCAAGGGGCATGGGAGATAATAAAACCAAGGGTGTATCTCATGCCCCTTGCATCCATCAATATTTTTCAACCACAGGTGCAGTGGAATGCATTTTTGTACATGGTTTTGGAAAAAAGTAGGGGGAGGGGGGCTGAAGCCAGCCCCCCCCCCCCTGTTTTGCGGCTTCTGTACCAATATGAAAAATAGACATTCATGGCCCCCTAGATCCGTGTATACTTTGATAACCATTCATAAAGTACAAGATAAATAAGGCCTAACTGCATGTATTGTCAACTTTTTTTTCCTTGAGCATTAAGCTATACATGACGCACATCTGATGTGCCATTCTTCAAAAAAGAACTTTCCTGGCCCAAGGAAACAAGTACCCCTTCCCTATTTATGATACCTGGATCAGCTGGCATAAAGATTTGGGCTGGCGGCCGGGGGGGGGGGCTCTGCCCCCCCCCCCCCCCAAAAAAAAAAAGAGTTCCATGCATGATCAACCAAGAAAAAAATGCCGAAAATGGAGGGAAGTGAAAATTGTAAAATTTGATTTTATTTGTTGAACATTGTGTCAAAAAATAACATAAAAAACAATTGTTGCCCATTTCTAAAAGGATTTTTTGTTATGACCCCGGCCCCCATGTGTTTCTTTGTTTGGGGCTCATTACACGCCACTGCATGGATCCAACTGTGTAATGGAGAGTGAGGATAAATGATAGCATCAACATCATTTATTGGGCATCATTTTTATTACTTTGATCTCAAAATCATGATGACCAAACTATGTGTAGGGCCCCCTGTCACGTGATCATACACAGCCAATCGTTTAATTAGGATCCATACCTTTAAATTACAGGCAAGATATCTCAAAAGTATGTCAGGAAACTGGGATAGGAAATGATTTTTGAGAGTTTACCGGTAAGCAAGCCGCTTTGAATTACGCTTCTTCGCGCTTCTTGTCTTTGACTTTGGCAATCTATGTTTTTTGTTAAATTTCGAACTGGGGCTCGTCGTATTTCCTGTTCTAAACTTCGCGTGGCATCGCCAAGCGGTGTGCATATTGAAATTTACGAAGCTGCGATAAACGCGAGGAAGACGGGGAGAACAGACAGATTTCATCGTGTTTTGTTGATGATTGATGTTTATTATAGCAAGATTACGAAAGGAAAACCCATGTCCTTATGTCGAATTCGAGAGGAGCACTTTTTGCCTGCACTAAGTGCAACAGCAGACATCCATTTGATGAATTATCGGCAGGCCAACAACTGTGTAAGGTAAGCGAGACACTGCCCACTGAAAACAATGCAATTTCCGTATTGTGCGCATAGGCAAAGCTTTTCTTTAGTTGAGATTTCCAAATTTTCTGCAAGTTGATGCGAGCCGCCACACAACGGATGTTTGGTATTGGATCGTATTACCGAACACTTTTCATGAATTCAATCATATCAAACACAATACTTTCTTATAATTCACCAAACTTTCACTATAAATACCCGGTACAGTGATGCACAAATATCTACAAAAAAGTCAAAATCTATAGTCTAGATGTGACTGTAATGACTAATGTATGTGAAAAATTGCTGATAATGTTTTTGTCTCTTGTTAATGACAAAAATGTTAGTGTTAATGACAATAATGTTTTCATCTTTTGTTTTGTTCTGTGTATGATGGGGGGGGGGGCATGTCTGCGCACCTGATGATTATGGGCTGGCAGTGAGTCCAAACTTCGCGGACGGTCATTATCTAAAAAACTAGCCAATATCCTTAAAATCTGACATCACCAACGTGAAAAGCGACCTAAAATTACCCTTTGGTGTAAGTTTCTTTAGGATGAGTTCAGTATTCATGAAAATATTGGCAAAAGATCGGCAAATTTGTCGCCCTTAGCGCCCGTTTTGAAGAAATCTGATATTCTCAACAAGCATCACGATATCACCATTTTGCAAGCATAAATCATAAAAAATGTGAGTTAAATATGGTACTAACCGATTCTATAGCATTTTGCCATCAATCTGATATAAATTTTTCACTTTTTCAGCTTGAGTTTCTGTTTAAATCTCCACAAAAACTTTGGTCCGCGAAGTTAGGTCACACTTTTTCTGAACGGTTTTCCAGCACAGCGCGCATTCGCCGATCGGAATAGAATTTTGAGATCGCGATACCGGCGAAACCCCTTGACCTACTTCACATTTTCGTCCATGATTTTATACTTTACGATCTTGCCGTCAATGTGGTAACTATTTCTTGAATTCTTTTTGTATGAATTATGAATATTTTGTGAAAAAAAGTCAGCCTGATGAATATTTTTTGAAAAGTGCGCGAAGTTTGGACACCCCATCATAACTTAAAGGAGAATGAAACCCTTGAAACCAGCTGAATCCATATCAAATTATTATCAAAGAGAAAAATCAAAGAAACATACCGATATTGTTGAAAGTTTGAGGAAGATTGAATGAATAACATGAATAATAAGAAAGTTATGAGCATTTGAATATTGAGATCACTAATGCCATATAGTTCCTCCCTTTGGCAATGCGATCAAGATCTGTGATGTCACACACGTACAACTCCCTCATTAGACATTACTTTAGACGTACTTATTTCACATATATTCTCACTTTTATAATTATAGAGTCTATCACAAGGTGAGGTGTTCTCTTTATGAGAGGACAAGTACAGAGGTTTCACAACATTATATCATTGATGAATCGTTTGTCATATGATTAGAATGAGCAAAAAGAGATGTTTTGGGGTATATTTTCAGTGTCCAAAAGGGGAGAGTTGTTCATCTGTGACATCATAGATCTTGGTCGCATTGCCAATGGGAGGATCTCCATAGCATTTATTAGTGATCTCGACATTCAAATGCTCATAACTCTTCTATTGCTAGTCCTATTTTACTCAAACTTTTGTTGATCTTATTCTTTGATTTTTCTGCTTTCACAAAAGCTAACTTGTTCCAATAGTTTCATTCTCCTTTAAAGATGAAACCTAAATTTGTTTTTGTTCCTCAGAAAATAATGTTTCTTATCAGTAGAGGTGCACGGCCAATATGGGAGACTCTCCAATAGGGGAGACAATCTCCCACATTGGAGACTTGCTTTGCAAAAGGACAAAAGAAACAACACCAACAAAAGCATGATTTTTTCCCCAAAAAATGTTGTCTCACTGAGGTCAGAAGCCCATTTTTTTTAAATGTGATTGACAACAAAAATCCTTATCAAAACAAAAGTAGACAGTAGACGGTGAAAAGGGGTAACTTTTCATGAGGAATCTCCTTATCACATTTTTATTTGCCGCCAAGGTAATCCTGTTGCAGCAAATGTAAACAAAGGAAATTGGTTTCCAAAACTGGAGACTGTCTCTGAAATTGGATACCCAAATTCTTTACAAAAGTCTCTGATATTGGAGATAATCTCCCACATTAGAGACAGTCTCCAATATTGGCTGTGCGCCTCTACTGCTTATAGATCTATTCTTATAAAAGTCTGGGAGAAATGATTTTGTTGGAAAAAACCTTGGTCAGTCATTTTCATTTCAGATGGTGCCCGGCCCATGACCATGTCTGCGCACCCATTCACTTTAACAAGTTACACACAATTCAGGGATTTTGTTGTTTAAGGCTGCATTTGAGGCTGTCACATGAAATGTCAGAAATTTAATATTTTTCCACCATTTTGTGTCGGATTTTTTAATGAACATCGTTCTATGTATTGCATGTGTAAAGATTGTGGTCGTTGCGTATCTTCTATTAGGATGGGGAATCGGGTGTCCGGACAGTTTATCTTTTTGAAGCCTTCTTTTTTCTTTTTGGATTACACTAAAAATATGAATTCAATAATTGTACTCATCTTCTATTTTGTTCTTTATAATATTTCCTAACATTTTGTACTAAAAATTGATGAAACTTCGCTTGTAATATTTTCCTAATGACTTTCTAAAATTGATCGTCCGGACACAACAACTGGGTATACTAGAATTGCGCAGGCAAGGGGGGACTGTGCAGACTTAGGGGACCTGACCTAACCCAGGGAGCTCCGGCCCGCTTCGCGGGCCGGAGCCCAGGGGGGCGTTTCATGAAAGGACTTGTCGGACGTTTTATCCGACAAGTCACATTTTATCCGACAGTTACCATAGTAACAGTACCTCTCAGCCAATCAACATCAGAGAAAGATGTCAGATCTGACAACTTGTCGGATGAAAATGTTGATGAAACACTCCCCAGGAGTCTTCTTCTTCTTCTTCTTCCTGTAAAGTACAGACTGCCGTTGGCATATTATCGTACTCGTGCTTGTCAAGTGCCCAGATGAATAGTGCGAGTAAAAATCTCTACAAAACTATGTGCGGCTAAAAACAGAAGAGGCCTTAACGAAGCCTCCTTTGCTGCACCTCCTGCTTGAAAGACGCGAGGGAGGTGCTGTGAACTATCTTTGCTGGGAGTGAGTTCCATATTCTGATAGCATCAGGAAAGAATGATTTTTTGATATATTTGTGTTCTGGCATATGGGATTTGGAACTTATCAGGATTTCCACGTGTACATGGTCCAGTTGATGGAATAAACTGGTCATCCGGGATGTCAATAAGCTTGTTGATGATGCAGTAGACCATGCTAGCTCTCTGTTGTGCCCTTCTTTCCTGAAGCGTAGCCCACTGGAGTTGCTTTAGCATATCTGATACGCTGCTGGTACGTCGAAAGTCTCCTAAAGCAAAGCGGGCGTAACGGCGTTGTACCATTTCCAGTTTTGAGATGTTCCTCTGGGTAAATGGGTCCCATACCACAGCAGCATAGGCCTACTCCAGTATTGGAAGGACAAGTGCTTTGTAGCACAACACTTTCGTCTTGAGAGGGCAGTCCCTGATATTTCTCTGCAGGAAGCTGCTGACTGAGTTGGCAGACTTAGTTGTTTTGTCTACATGGTGATTCCACTTCAGGTTTTCCTGGAAGTTTACACCAAGGTATTTTGCTTTATCAGCCTCCACCAGGGGTATTCCATGAATGTAATATGGTGTCGAACTCTTGATAATTACCCTCTTATTAGTAACATGCATAACTCGGCATTTTTGCGGGTGAAATTGCATGAGCCAGTCATCTTCCCATACTTGAAGAGCATCCAGATCCCTCTGAAGCTGTTTAGTGTCCTCCTCTGTCTTGACCTTTCTGTACAAGATGCAGTCGTCAGCGAAGAGGCGCACCGTAGACTGTGATGATACATATTCAGGGAGGTCATTAATGAAGAGGAGGAAGAGCAGAGGTCCGACCATGCTACCTTGCGGCACTACTGAGAGAACGGGGGCTTCATGAGATGTAACTCCTTGAATAAGAACCCTCTGGGAGCGGTTGCTGAGTAGATGTTCAATCCATGAGTGAATATTGCCTCCGTGTCCACCGTGCATTTACACATAGACACGGGACTAGGGTAGATTGTGGTCTCAATAACTTGGAAAGAAAATTGTGAAAACAGAAATTATTCACTTACCACGATTATATGGATGAAGGTCTATCGTGTGGCAGTATCCTGAGCTGACATCGAGGCACAGACTGGAACCTCAAAAAAACGAAAAGTTCTCTCCTACCCCAGTCTCGATGGACCCTTTTGTTATGAATTTTGAAAGAATTAGGAGAGGTATCGCGACAGAACTTTTCGTTTATTTGAGGTTCCAGTCTGTGCCTCGATGTCAGGATACTGCCACACGATAGACCTTCATCCAAATAATTGTGGTAAGTGCATAATTTCTGTTTTCACAATTTTCTTTCCAAGTTAATGAGACCACAATCTACCCTATTCCCGTGTCTATGTCTAAATGCATGGTGGACTCCTGGGCTCCGGCCTGCGAAGCGGGCCAGAGCTCCCTGGGTTAGACCTGACCATGTATCTACATGTATGGCAAGTTCCCCTAAGTCTGCGCATACGCGTATCTGTGCGATTCTAGTAAAAGAAGATACGCAACGAACACAAACTTTACACATCTCATGCATAGACAGATATTAATTAAAGTCTCAGCGGAGCATATCCCTGACAGAAATAGACCTATTTATTGATGTACAAAGATCTATACAAAGTCGAAGACCTACATTTTGATGACAGTGTTATTTTACTTTTAAGAACTAATAATAAATTATAGGCATACATTGTAGGCTTCCTGTCTATGGAGGAGGTGAAGTGAAGCGAGACATAGTCCAGCAGAATAACCAACGAAATTGAGACTGAAGCTTTCATCCAATTGAATCAATACTAGTAATGCAAATTTGGTTTGCCTTTAGGCCCAAGTGGTGCATTTTGCAAGATTGGAACCAAGGCCAACCATACATTCATTTTTGTCTCACCTGCATAGCAGAGTGAGACTATAGGCGCCGCTTTTCCGTTGGCGGCGGCGTCAACACCAAATTTTAACCGAAGGTTAAGTTTTTGAAATGACAGCATAACTTAGAAAGTATATGGACCTAGTTCATGAAACTTGGCCATAAGGTTAATCAAGTATTACTGAAAATCCTTCCTGAGTTTCAGGTCACATGACCAAAGTCAAAGGTCATTTAAGGTCATTGAACTTTGGCCATTTTGGAGGTAAGTATTAGATTGCTGTCATAATTTTCAAAGTTTATAGATCTATATACTGTATAAGCTGTTATTTTCGCGGATTTCGTGAATTGCTGATCGGCCGCAAATTTAACAACACGCGAAT
The DNA here is from genome assembly GCF_037042905.1 of Lytechinus pictus. Classification (NCBI taxonomy): domain Eukaryota; kingdom Metazoa; phylum Echinodermata; class Echinoidea; order Temnopleuroida; family Toxopneustidae; genus Lytechinus; species Lytechinus pictus. The sequence continues at coordinate 31,907,069 of NC_087248.1, read as the reverse complement.
ATATTGACACATTTATAAGTCAGTGCCAATATTCCCAACAGCAAAGCTTTGGTATTCAAAACATCCTGTGTAGTGAAAATTTTGAGATATGCACCTCTAATGTACAAAAAATAAGGTTTAGAAAGTACAGTTAGTGATTCAAAAAGTTAGCTAAAATTTCACTTTTTTTTTAATTTCTCAAACAAAATCAGATCCTAAACTATTTTCTCACATAATTCTATCGATATTTATTCACTCACTGTAATATTAAAATTTATTTTCCATGAAATAAATTGATTTTATTGTCATCTGTATACACACACGTATTGGCAGCTATTTGCATACTCATAAGTAGGCCTGACTTGAAACGGATATTTCAATATTCGGATACCCGAAAATGAAAACCGGACGGCAGACGGGTATCCAAAATTTTACCCTGAAATATAAAAAATAATATCCATTTGCACTTATTTGAGTTATATTTAAGATTTTCAGTTATATTTGAGTTTTGAACCTATCCGATGATGGCGAGAGTCAGCGTGCGCTAATTAAAATATTTCTGAAAACCACGAAATTACGAGAAGCTGAATATTTTGGGTTTAATCTGTTTTGCAATCGGATTTGACTAATGTGAGTTAGCGTGAGGCTACGGCTACAAATGTAGATCGTATGACTGTGTAAGCTATTAGTTAATGACTATTATTTGAGTCATACAAGTCGGGCCTAGTTACGATCCCATTTAATGGTTGCGAGAGTACAGTGTATGTGTGTTTATTTTTTAGTTCCGATCGAATGAAATAAGATGCAATGAATTTGACCGAGGCGAGTGTAAGGGCGAGTCTACTATTACTAAAAGTCTAAAACCAGACAGGCCTACATCATTCAGCTCACGCACATGCTGTCCTGTCTGGACGTGTCTGGAGTGAATCGTCCGATACATATTTGGTCACATTACACTCGCTACACCTTAAAATCAGATCGTACTTGGAATATTTTCATTTTCATGTCGGGTTTCTCCCCATTCCCCAAATTATAGCCAAGCTTCTCATTTCTCAACTTCTGAAACATAATCACACTTCTAACAAAGATTCAAGACAAGATTTAATCACAGTAACAGTAACTAATCACTTACATTCATCACCAGTAAGTTTTACTGCAAAACGCGTCGATTCACAACCAACCACATACTCGGCGGGCGCACATCATAAACCTTTCTGGCACGATACCGCCTTTTAAGTATTGTTGTTTACGTGATGATGGATATCAAAATTTATAGTGGATATGCCATTTAAACTGAAATGAAGGAAAATTTGTGTTTTGTAATTTATATATAAAATATTAATTCATGAAAGAGATTTTCAATTGACAATTATCATTCTTTCATAATTCAATAATTCTACCAGAATAAAATATGAAGTTTTGATCCTGATATAAGTTTCTACGAACAAGTTATCAAAATGTAAACATACGTGAACAATTTAAAATTTGCAATAACACAAATATTATTAATGACAGTTCAAGAAAGATAAGGGATGATTCATTATTTCGGATTTGATAAATAAATCAAAAGAAACAAAATAAAACGGCCAATCAACATGTATTTGACGTTTACATGATTTCAAAATTATCTTCATTCATATCGAAAGTTGATGTGAGAAAAAAGGAATGAAAAAGAATATTTCGTTACGCATTTCAATTTAAATAAATTACAAAAAACAACATGACACACGCAGCCAACATTCATTTGACGTTTTCATAGTTTCAACAATAATCATCTTCATTTGTAACGAAAGTTGCCGTGAGAAAAAATAGAATTCATTTTGATGAATAAATCACAAAAACAACATGACACACGCAATCAACATTTATTCGACGTTTTCAACTTTTCATAGTTTCAAAAATAATCATCTTCATTTGTAACCAAAGTTGCTGTGAGAAAAAGTAGAATTCATTTTGCATTTAATGAATAAATTACAAGAAACAACATGACACACGCAATCAACATTCATTCGACGTTTTCATAGTTTAAAAAATAATCATCTTCATTTGTAACGAAAGTTGCCGTGAGAAAAAATAGAATTCATTTTGATGAATAAATCACAAAAACAACATGACACACGCAATCAACATTTATTCGACGTTTTCAACTTTTCATAGTTTAAAAAATAATCATCTTCATTGGTAACAAAAGTTGCTGTGAGAAAAAGTAGAAGTCATTTTGCATTTGATGAATAAATTACAAGAAACAACATGACACACGCAATCAACATTCATTCAACGTTTTCAACTTTTCAAAGTTTCAAAAATAATCATCTTCATTGGTAAACAAAGTTGCAGTGAGAAAAAGTAGAATTCATTTTGCATTTGATGAATAAATTACAAGAAACAACATGACACACCCGAGTAACCCGATCAACATTTATTTGACGCTTAAATGGTTTCAAATTATCTTCATTCTTCACTCGCATTGAAAGTCGAGGTAAGAAAATATACGATCAGTTACGCATTTGAAATCTTCAAAACATAAGACGGGAAAGAAAAACGATCTTAAGCGACACCATAGTAAAATCGCCATCGTTGTCAGAACGGAACTTTACTCCATTCACGGACTGTCATGCTCCAAAACTGATATAAAAACGATGGTTTTCGGCGGGAATATATTACCGAAGAAGATTAATTGATATTGGTGATTATATTGGCGACTAAAACTTATAAATTTTGTTGGTGAGTCTTACTAAATTTAATGAGTTTTTGTGACAGGAAAGTGGTGAATCAGTGTCCACGGATACCCGAACCCGCAAAAAATGAAAACCGTTATCCATCCACGCGGGCGGAAACCGTTCGGGCGGAAACCGTTCGGATATCCGTTTGGTGGCAGCACTATTCATAAGTCACATGACCAGAGCTTTTAGAGGTGTAAAATTTTGCTCACAAAATTCAAAATTTTTGCACTGAAACCAACTTATTAAAAAGTGAATCTAACAAAACACAACTTCAAAAGATTACTCTTACAGATCAAACTGTGACATGATGAATTTTCAGATCTAAAAGACTAAAAGTACAGAAAAGTGAAATTTAAGCCACTTTTTTCCACATTTTGTAACTGTTTTACAGGGACATATTTATGTACAAAAGACACACATCAGCATGGGGACTTTGAGGAGCATAGTTTTGCACATGATTTGCACTATTTTTGCTTCTTTGAAATGCTGTGGAAGTGTTTAGTTAAACTTCCGATCGCAAATTTAACAACCCGCGAAAATGTTGGGACCCCCGCGATTCGCGAAAAATTCTGTACGCGAAAATAACAGCTTGTACAGTAGTTTATAAAATTTGGATATAGGGGTAATCAAGTATCACTGACAAGTCTTAGGTCGCATGATCAAGGCTCAATGTCATTTATTGTCAATGAACGTAGTATTTTATTATATGAATGGTGTTTTTTGTGTATTATTATTTTATAGTAGTTTTCAAAGTCAGCACTGCTGCTATATTGAATCGCGTGATGCAGGTGAGACTGCCAGAGGCGCTCCACTTGTTTAAGAATGCGCTGAGCACTAACCTGTGTACAAAATGAATGTGAACTAGATGGAGATATAAATGTGTGTGCCGTTAAAAATTCAAAGTGAACAGTGGTTCCCAATCATAAATAATGCATTCGATAAAATCTCTGATCTCTGACAAAGATTCAAAATAGCCATTCTCAACCTCCAAAGAGTTGAATTTGAACAAATACATTTTGCACTTTCAAAAATATACTGACGTGAAGGGGAAAAAAATCTTTTTTTAATAGACTAGATAGTATAAGTGTTATTATATTTGCTCTATCACTTTAGGATTGCAGAGGTGCTTATCCTGTTGTAAAATGTACTTACTGCAGAACAGAATTTCAACAAGAGAAGTAAGTATATTCTTAGGTGAATTGATCAAGTCATTTTAAATGATTAAACAAATTTCAGAACTACAATTCCAATTCAAACCCATTTTTTTGTCATGGAAACAGATTATGCTTGAGATTCTGTCAATAAATTTTCTACCTAGTATATATATTTTTTTTGGGGGGGCTGGGGGTTAAAGTGCAAGAAAGTATAAACAAAAAGATACTCATTTGAACTAATGTTAGGTGTACAATATTTGTATAATGCAAGGTTATTTAACTCTTGATTAGATTAGGAACTTCTTAAAGGTCAAGCCCATTCCAGGAAATTGTTGATTTAAATCTTACTAATCAAACAAGCATAATATTTTTTACTGAAAATTTCATAAAAATCAGATGTGAAATAAGAAAGTTATGACATTTATAAGTTTCGCTTTTATTTAACACAAAAGTTAAATGCAAATATGAGAGAATCGATGATGTCCCTCACTATTTCTTTTGTTTTTTTACTGTTTGAATTAAACAATACTTCAAATTTTACAGATTAGACAATAAGGACCAAATTGACTTAACCATAAACTGTTAAAATAATGCTAGTTCCACATGTTCAGGGGAATAAAATTTTGTTTCACATTTCAGTGAGGAGTAAATTATAATTTTTCATATTTCATGTAAAAATAAATAAAAGAAATGGTGAGTAGATGATGTCATCAGTCTGCTCATTTTCATACCGACCAAGATGTCCATATAACTGTTTTGTGAAATTAAACAAAACTTAAATATGTCCAAACTTTCTGATTTTACATCCGAATTTGATGAAATTTTCAGTGCTATACTTGTTGGATTTTTCTCTTTTTATTCAAATCAACTTTTTATTGGGATGGACTTGCTCTTTAAATACTCGTATTGATAATAATTCATTGATATTTGTACTCATAATATAAATTTCTCCTAATTTCATGATAATTGTCGGACAACCTTTCACCTTCAAATTAAGGCAATTCATGTTTGATAAATGACATCATGAAATTATTATCTAAGGTAACCTTTTGTTAACAAATTCATTAATATATTCTAGCCACTTGGTTTCTTTATATGTGTTTTATTCTCAATCCATTAAATTCATCTGTAAATACCGGTATTTAATTTTGGATCTTTCCCATTCTGATATTTAGTGATACATGTATTTTACAAAACCTTTCATTTCTTGTTCTCTTTTGACAGTAAAAGCAGTACAAATGCCATCTGCAAAAAATGTGCACAGAATGTGAAGATATATGGCACGGTAAGTTGGGCTAACAGGAAATTTGTTAAATAGCGTCGGCGGTCATCCGAACAGTCGTATCAGTCAATTTTGGTCCAAAAACAAAATAGATTTTGAGACTTTTGCAGAAAATTAAAGTACAACTCCCACTCTATTCATAACTAAATTTCTAGGCAGCAATTAATTTTTATTTTCTGAGATATGAGAGGATTTTCAAGGCGATGCCATACATTTTTAAAAGAAAATGCGCAAATCCCATTGGAAACGTGTACTGTAACAGAGCGATACAACGTTTTGACTGACCGCAATTTCAATGCGCGCAGTCAACCAAACTTTCGTATTGGCCATCTGCACTGCATTGACTTTGCACGTGAAAAGCGATACAACGTTTTGACTGACCGCGCGCATTAAAATTGCGGTCAGGGTTGTTGTATTCCCTATGCCATTTTTGTACGAGGGAAATCTAAACCGCTCAAACCGAAATTACAAGCATGTAGCTCGTTTGCGATATTTTCTCTGATCCTTGCTTTTGTGTAAAAATAAGGATACCATTGTCTTGGTCTTTCCAACCATGTATTTTCCTAGCAATGAATATGTTGTAAGGCTGGGAAACTAAGTGTGAAAATTGTAGTAAACTTTGAAGTCGATTTTCTCTGAAATGGGTTTGCACCGTCGTATGTGTGATACGACGGTTCGGAAGACCGCCAACGATATGATACACATACATACACTTATTGATTATGCCCTTATACCACTTAAAGAGAAATTCCAGTATTTGCAGTAAACACTGATTTCATGAGAAAGTCTGTAAAACAAGGCTTATTGTCAGTATATCATCGAGGATCTAGATCTTGTACAGTTAAATAAACCAAACTTTGTGAAATCTTGAAATCTACGCTGAAAAATGTTCACGCTGAAGATCACCAACACAGATAAGCGCATGTGGGGCAGTGTATAATTATTGCTTTGAGCGTCGGCCCGACGCTTGACCCGAATCCTGTGCTTATTTGCTGATTTCTCAGCAATTACACAATTTCTTCCAGAATCCTTTGGCACATATGTTTTATTTATACAAACAGACACTTTGGTGGTCATTTTATTGGATTCTGTACGAACTCATTTTGATATCGTTACCAAAACTGGCATTTACCTTTAAAAATGGCAAAGATGAATAAACAATTAAAAAAAAAAATTGTCAGGATCATGTACACGTGCGTTTATGAGCCCAGCTGCTGTATATCCTCAGGGCAATTCCATTTAAATGATCACATTTTTTTATTTACAACCTCCATTTCTCTCCATTCTTACTTCACTACGTGATTTGATCAAGCCATGGTAATTCTTTAGTACTACAACTTTTCATGTGATTTAAAAAACAATAGATTACAGGAATGTCCCAGTTAAAGGGGATTGGATTGAAATTGTCCGTATAGTCTCCATCAACAAAGCAATGCATAAAGAAGGTGTGAGTAATTTGAAACAAATTACTCTTTACTTTTACAATACTAAACGTAGAGTGTACAGTGCGTCCCAGAAAATACGAAACCGAGATTTAGCGATGATTTATCATAACTTAATCATAAATAAAATAGACAAATGACCTACCAATGTAAAGCTTAGAATCTCCTCTTTCATCTGGTATTACTTAGATTATTCCTCATTCACGCATGATTGAGCAAAAACAATTCGAAGAAAGGATGCCAAAAACTCACTTGGCGGGGGGTATCTGAATTTCAAAAAGAAAATCACATGACTAAAAAGTTCAATATCTTCTCTTTTCTTTGATACATAAATCACAGAAAATGGTCAAGTAGTAAAAAAGTTATGATCCCTCGAAACAATGCTTGTATTTCAATAATTTCATTAAATAAACATGTTTTCACCGGTTTCCCACAGAAGCTATCGCACGGTAACAAAAGACTTAATGCATGGCTGATCGTCAACAAAACGGAGTGTCGAGTGAGTTTGAACGCTAGCCTGTAAAACCTCTTCATTTTATGAAATTATTGAAATTCAAGCCTTATTTCAAATAACCAGAACTTTGTTATTTCTTGACCATTTTCTGTAATTGAGGTATCAAATTAAAGAGCAGATATTGAACTTTTTAAAAATGTGGTTTTCTTTTTAAAACCCAGATACGGCCCGCCAAGTGACTTTTTGGTATCCCCTTTTCAAATTGTTTTTACTCACTCATGCGTGAATGAGAAATAATTTAAGTAATTTCAGATGAAAGAGGAGATTCTAAGCTTTAAAATGGTAGGTCATTTGTCTATTGTATTTGCGATTAAGTTATGATAAATCATCGATAAATGTCGGTTTCGTTTTTTGTGGGACGCACTGTATAGTTTGCTGCAGAAAACTGATAAATTGCATGGAATTTACAGGCCTAAAATGCTTATTACCAAAATACAACGAAAGTCCAATAAAGTGAATTAAAGTCCAATAAATTGCTTTTAGTGAAAAGTCTTCCCATCACACCTAGCCTTTATCATAAACAAGTGTAAAAGTTGTTCTAACAGCAAATCATAAAAATGAAAAGGTTGTTATTAATTTTTTTTTTTTTGCGATATTTCTCCAGCCCAAACAGTCCAAGTATTGCAACAGCCTTTTTTTAAAACAAGTGTCAAAGCTTTTCAACAGAGCAAATCATAATGAAAATGTAAATGTTATTCTGTTTTGCTATATACTTATTCTATCTCCAGCCCAAACCATGTGAGTACTGTAATGTGATAGCAGCATTTATAGGAAACAAGTGTCAGAGGTGTTCTAACTCAGAGAAGAAGTATGGCCCACCCCATACCTGTGAACAGTGTAAACAAAAGTGTGCTTTTGACAGGAAAGATGAAAGGAAAAAGGTAATTATGATTGTACAAACCTCTTATAGCTGACCTGATATGAGGTCTCATTTTAGAATCTTCTAGTGGGGCAATGCAAGATACTTGAGTTCAATTCAAAATCAAGAAACTCAATTATCAAGTTCAAGTTCATTGATTAAACACCAATGTGGTTAGTGTTTGCTTTTATTAACTCATTTTTCTTGCAATGCCCCATTAGTCTTCATTTCTGGATTGTGTGCTTGATTGCAATACTAGTAGAATGTATGTTTCTTGCCTCAAGGTGGAATATAAACCAGATAAACCAGGTTTTTTGTCCTGTCTAATTACTGTACAACTCACCCTGAATTCATCAAGTGCCAAGGTTTGAATCATGGCTGTAAATCATGTCAATACATTTCAAGATTTTATGAAGTATTGAGATATTAAGTTGAAATTCAACATCGCAATTATAAAAAAAAATTATTGGTCGAAATGTCATTTTGTTGATAGAAAGTCTAGAGCAAAAAAATATTGCAGAAAAGCCTAATAAACTATCTGGATCTTGGGCAGTATACTTTACCTCAACTTAAAATGTAATATGCAGATACTTGTTTGACATTCTTTTCGGATAAAAGTAATTAAAATTATGTCTGACTTTTCAAATTTTCAGGATATCACATTTTGGCATTTCATATTCCAATCATTTGTAAAATCATGCATAATAATAATAGTAATAATAGGCATTTGTATAGCGCATTATCAATCTACGGCTGCTCAAAGCGCTTCACAATTATTTTTACCCGGTCACTGGATTCATAGCATTTCAAGCAGCCTGTTAGGCGCAAACTTGCTATACCAACCACAATGACGGTTGTTTCCTACCGGTACCCATTTAACACCTGGAGGAGAGTGGCAAAGTGTGGATTGACGCCTTGCCAAAGGACGCTAGGCCATGGTGGGATTGGAACACATGACCCTCTGATTACAAGTTGAGAATCAGAACCGCTACACCACAGTGCTTTCACATAACTTGCCTTTAAAGCAAAATTAAATTCGTATTCATATCACATCTTAGTATTGTACTTTATCAAGCCAAATTCAAGCAAAATACTCCTAATAACCATTGTGATGTTAGAAATTTTGAGCCAAATAATGCGCAATGTACATGTATATATCGATCTGTGTGTATGACTGCATGTATCACATTTGTAATCTGCACTCAAGCCACACTTGAGCCTGGTAGAGGCGACTGAATTAGATTTAAACAAAATGCAATTGAATAACAAAGATGGTTAAACATTTTACTTAAGCAAAATACTGACTGAAATACTTCAAATTCTGGCTTAAGTATCAAATTGAATACCGACCCTGGTATTTGAATTGGTATCATAGTGCGTTTCCATAGTGGTACATTTAATTACTTGTGATGACAGTTTTATTTTCAGTAATGTTGACAATAATATAAGTCTATAGTTTTATACAAAACTTTAAAAAAAAAAGAGACTAATCTCTCAGTGTGATTAGAGTAATATAAGAACATGATTCCATAAACATGTGTAGGTTAAAGTTCTGTTTTCTTTCTTTTTGATTAACTTACTCCCTCTCCATCTTACTTTCCCTATTCTGTGTAGTATCTGCTTTTGAAATAATCTGCTGACAAAACTAACATGCAGTTTTCTTGGTTTATTCTCTCTTATCCGTATCCATGCAGGTGGATGGCAAGTTATTATGCTGGTTATGCACATTATCATACAAACGGGTACTTCAGAAAGCGAGAAAGCGAAAATATGAATTGACCAACAGGGAGCACCATCGAAACTCATCCAGCGATGCAGGGACTAGAGGCAGCAACAATGGCGGTGGCAACACTGGAGGCGGTGCAGGGGGAGGCGGGGGAACCACTGGAAACGGAGGAGGTGGGACAAACACCCCTTCTGCGCTGTCCCCAACTACAAATGCCACCGCTGTCACCAATCAGAACACTGCATCACCTCTTAAGAACAGGAATCGTGACACACCTACCTCAATGGGCCGTAATCGCCCTGAGTCTTCAGGGGGTGGTGGCAGCAGTGGCTCGGGATCAGGTAGCAAGTTTGGCCGGGAGTCATCAAGAGAAGGAAGAGACAGAGGAGGAGAGAAAGAAAGAGAGAGAGACAGAGAAAGGCATAGAGATAGGAATCGTGATAGAGATAGGGATAAAGACAAGAAGGAGGATCATCGGCTTCATAAATCATCCAAATCTAATGACAAGAAACAGTAAGTACTCCCACCACACTCATGTATTCTGCCATCCAGTGCCAACAAGAAAGCAGGTGGCATTCCAACCAAATTCTGCCTCTGTTCCACTGATATACAATTGCCATGATATCCTGTGCAGAGTTTGAAGGAAAAATAATCAGTTTTCTCATTCTTCGATAGCAACTTTGGTAGGAACCTTTATTTTTGTTGAGCCCTTATAATAACAGTGATTTAATTGACTAAATAAAGGTATGTAATTTTTGTAAGCTTAATCTTTTATTCTGTTCTTTTCTTATCAACTAAGTTCCATATCTGATCCAATCATCCAAGTGTTTGCATTCAGTAATTCTAACAAAAATGTGTGTGGAATGATTCTGGTCGAAAATTTGCTGAGTAATAAGCAAAGAAAATTTAGAATTCTTTCAAGAAATTTTTCCAGGCAGTTTTTCTAGGCTTTCTAATATTGTGTCACATTTGTGAATTCATACTGATTTTATTTATGAGCTCTTTTTGGTCAAGCTCCTGGCTTCATCTTAGAATTGTCCATTTGATGAATCCAATCAACATGGTCACAACTTAAGCAGCTAAACAAATACCTTGTGTTTACAGATCCCATTTAAAAAAAAGTGACACTTGGTTATCGAGTATTTGTTTGTCTAGCCCCCATTTTCTGGAAAAGCATACCCCTGTAAGTCAGGAAAGCATTATCTTTAAACCTGAAATCAAAACTAAAAAAGTAATAACAACTACCAGTATATCAGGATTCATATAGCTCAGTAGAATATATAACTTTGTTCAATAGTTTCTGTGATCTATAAATCTATGTAATTATCATCTATATAGAGTGTTCTAGCGATGCATTAAAAATGCGTATTTTGGTCTGCATTAATTGCCCGTGCAGTATCAGAGCGTTTCTCTAAAAAGGACCGAAATCCGACGAATATTCCATAGGCTCCTGTACAAAATTTGCTATTGAGTATGAGAGCATATTCAACAGTTTAGGGCGCGTGCACGAATACTTAAAATATACAAGGCGTACAACAATGAAAGTAATGCGATGCGCAGCTTAGAGCACAACTACGCTCGATGACGTCATAATGAACTACATGTAAGTCGCATGTCAACAACCAAAAGTGATCCTATGAAGTGATGATGGCATAATATGATAAGTGATATGACTTGTTAAATCAAATTGCTCCCTCTTTTTTTTTTTGGGGGGGGTGGGATAGATGATAATGATGATATTGGATAGCTTTATTTCATAAAATACCAGAAATATTCCACTCGTTAGGGCCAATATTCCACTCATCTGCGATTCATGGAATATTTCTGGTATTCCATTCTGAGCCATCCAATATAATATAATTATTACTTGCAAGTGCTATTTTAAAATGTGTTTTTTTTTCTTTTCTTTTTAGAACACTCCATGAACCAGATGTCAAGAGGACCAAATTAGAACACTCCAGTAATGGTGCCTTGCCATCTGCGTAAGTTTGTTTGCAGTGCTCTTCACACATAGCATTCAAAATCAATGGGATGGAACTTCAGGCAGCAAGAAGCTATTAATCAGTCAAATACTGGACATTTTAGCATGGAATATGATATCTTTTCATGTTTCTTCACAACTTTGTACAAATATCTCTTTTTTATTTGAGCATTTACAAAGTTTACAAATTGTCCTTTGTTGACTTTTCCTGCAAATTGAGTGATTGAATATCAGAAAGCTCCATTTATTATATCCTGATTTTCTTGAGATCTTTTCATGATGGACATGTGCTTTTAACATGTCTGTATCAAATAGAAATAAAATAGCCATGTATTTTTATGAGGCACTGATCATAATTTCATCCTGGTAAAATTGCATATTTGTTCAATGAAACCCATACTTATTTCATATTCTTCACATCAGTATTATTTTGAAACAGATTAGCAATATTCAGCTTTTTGAGGATTTATCAAAACTAGAAATAGACTTTAGTTTTATTATCATTGTTATGATTATTCATAAATGTATTATTCGTAACTAAACACTTCAAAATGTCTTTATTAGATCGTCCAAGACAGACATGACCTTTATTGACCCAGGAAATACAGACCATATGGTAGCCATGACCCAGCTAAGAGAACAAGTAGCTTCATTGAAGAAAGTCTTAGCAGAAAAGGAGAAAGCTATTCTAGAGAAAGATAAGAAGGTAAGACTGTTATAAACCCAGTGCTGAAATGAATTTAGAAGTGTGTCCAATCATCAAGGCTTTCATGACCAGACATCTGGGTAAACAGGCATTAACCTTTATAGGCGGGGCTATTTTGGTAGATAATATGGCCATGAGGCAGTATGTCTCACAGACCCCCCCCCCCCCCCCCTCCATGAGTGACATGGAAAACACAAGTTGTATTGAAATTGTACACAAAATCATGTTTTAGAACAATTTGTGGTGCTACATGTGTGTACAAAATTATGTGTATCTTTGGATACATGTACCTTGGTGTTGCATAGTTGTCCTAAAAGATGTGGGAGACTGAGAATTAAAAAGTCACAAACCATTGGGGGGAGAGCTTTTCACATTGCGATCATATTACAAGGAATGTCAGCCCAGTAAGGGTTCAATTTTAACATGTTTAGGGCCACTTATCCATAGGGCTCATTTCTGCATTACAGCACAAATGGACTCAATTTGAAAGGGTATGAAAACAT